>NC_056727.1:1165428328-1165430828 GCF_019279795.1 Protopterus annectens
AATTACCCCACCATTAACTGGGAAAACTACTCATGAACCAACTCCTTCACTCAGTGCTTTCTGGAATTCATAAATTCCAATGCCCTGGATCAACTTATCTACACTCCCACCAGGGGCAACAATATCCTATACCTAGTCATTGCCAACATGAGTGACCAGAGTTCTGAACCTGAAGTCAACTCCAACCATAAGCTAATCACCCTAGATATCTGCATCCTGCCCTCACCCCCCCCCCCCCCATTAAGGAAACTACGGTAAACAATTTCTCCAAAGCCAGTTTCATCCTTCTTAAGACAGAAGTGGTGAACTTCATGACACCCATGCAGATGGACAATACAGTTACGACTGCTGAATCCTACACAAATGCACTCTATAAGCACTTACACGAGTGCATGGATCATGCTATCCCAAACAGAACCAAGAAGATATCCTTCAAAAAAAGAAAGCCAATCTGGTGGTCCCCTACCATAAACAAACTCTATAACAGAAGGAAGAAATTGTTGCAAAAGAGAGTAAAATCCCATGAGTGGAGGAGCTCCCTGGTCAGCCTCAGCAAGAAGCTGAGATCACTTATAAGATCCTGCAAAGCTAGTGATGAAAACAAGATTGCCACTGATTCTAATGACAACCACAAAGTATTCTATAGCTATGTCAGGAATCTCAATGGCAACACCCAGGTCTGCTCTGAGTGACAGCACAATGGCACAAAAATTACAGAACCAACTGATATTGCCAACATCCTGGCAGATAGGTTCAGTGCTAACTTTAATCTACTCTCACTCATATCTATACAGGGATGCAGAGTCCTTGTAATCACAAATTCACAGGTAAAAGCAGCACTCTCTAAAGCCAAAATCACAGCATCCATGGGACCAGACAATATCCCAGGCTGCATTTTACATGAACTTCAGAATGAACTGGCTCCCCACCGAAGCACCATGTTCAATCATCGCCTCACATCAGGCTTTGTACCCACTGAATGGCGCACAGCAACAGTTATCCCACTCCACAAAGGGGGAGCTACTACTGATCCTGGGAACTATCGCCCTATTAGCCTGATGAGCCTGGTCTGCAAGGCCATGGAACGTATCATCATGGAATTCATAAACAAAGACACTGGTAACCTCCAAACTCTGGACCCCACCCAGTTCGGGTTTGTGAAAGGCAGATCTTGCCTCCTGAACCTGGTCGACTTCTTTGAGGCAGTCACCAAAGCCGTAGACAAGGGTAAGGTGGTTCACACAGCCTATCTTGACCTCGCCAAGGCTTTCAACACCATCCCCCATTCTGGAATTATAGCTAAACTCACTAAACTAGTTATAAATCCCTATGTCACAAGATGGGTTGCCAACTGGCTCACTGACAGAACCTACACTGTAAAAGTTGCAGACTTCAAATCTGACTTCAAACCAGAAGCAAGTGGAGTACCACAGGGTTCAGTCCTGGGACCTCTCCTGTTTTCTGAAGTACAGGCTAACACAGAAGGCCTCTGGCTAATGAAGTTTGCATATGACTGCAAACTAGGAGCTATAATCGAGTCCCCAAATGATGTGGACATCCTACAGAGGGGCCTCACTGAGACAGATGCCTGGTGTCAGAGCCATGGCCTCAAGCTCAGTGCTAAAAAGTGCATTGTTATCCCCTTTGGTAAAAGCTCTGTACCCATGAACTACCACATAGGCAGCAGTCTTCTTAACATAAGAGACCTTGAGACTCAGGTGGACAGTAGTCTCTCCTTTGATAATCACATTGCCACAGTAGTCAAGGAATCCTTCTACATGGCACACTTCATCACAAAAGGGTTCTCATAAAGGAAAAAAGAGGTCATTGTTCCCCCCTACTCGACACTCATTAGACCCATTTTAGAGTACAATGCCCCTTTTGGAATGTACCTCACAAGACATCTGCAGCAGCTGGAAAGGCCACAGAAGCACCTCACAAAGAGAATTACTGCCCTCAAACAGATGACCTACATTGATCATCTCAAAAAACTCCAGCTTTATTCTGTAACATATCACCTACTCTGAGGTGATCTCTGCCTAACATATAAAGCTATGTCAAACCCAGAGCTGTTGGACATGCTACACCTAAAGAAATCCCAATCCCTCCGGGCTACATGGTCTAGGGACCTAAACCTTATCACCACAATAAACAGACTTGCTGGAGGGATAGATTCCTGTCCCAGAGACTTCCCATACTCTGAAACAGGCTACTCATAGGTTCATAGGTTCATAGGTTCATACTAGGCTATCTGCCCGAGGGCATTTACAAGCCTAGCCCATAGTTTTGTGGCTTACGCTACCCCTTTAGTATGGGGAACTATACCCATTATTTTGCTGTGCCTCTGTCGAGCAGTGACACTGAGGTAATCCCTGGGGTATATCTGCGATCTCCCATCCATTGGTCAAGATTTCTCTTGAACAAGGCCAGCGAGGTGCTCTGCCTCACATATACCGGGATTTTATTCCACAGCATAGGGAGTCTTTGGGTGATGAATCTA
>NC_056727.1:1165435828-1165503328 GCF_019279795.1 Protopterus annectens
TCAGTGCCAAGATGTCTGGACAAAGGCCAGCAAAATGTGCTGGACAAATGGCCTAAGCTAGGTACATGTGTGACACATTAGTGGTATACAGTGGATATAAATTGTGTACACATCCCTGTTAAGATGCAAGGTGCTCCTGTTACATACAAATTAGGACCACAATATGTCAGTCCATACCTCTTCCAGCCTTTACTGTGACCCATAACATGAACAGTTCACTTGTAAAACCAAGCATCTGGACTCATGTATTGCACCTACAAGGCTGGCTACCTGTGAGGGTGACAGACGTCATATCAGCATGATGTTTCAGTCAGATATGATACTTCATGCTGCCATATGTGTCAGTACACTCACTGTAGCCTATTTGGCTACAATATCACATACATGGGCCTTACAAACTATCTGCAAATACACAGAGCTGAGTATATTTTTTTGGTTATCAAGTTTGTTAATTGTTGCTTAGATCTCTGTTTAAACTGTTGTCTCACTGTTCTGAGAGACTGATTGGCAAATATACAGAGCTGAGTATATTTTTTGGTTTTAAAGTTTGTACTGTTAGTTGTTGCTTAGATCTCTGTTGAAACTGCCCCCCCCCATTTTCTGCCATGTCTTCAGTTGGTATAGTAGCAGCTGCATTCAAATTGCTGGAACCTGTGTTCTGAGAGACTGCCTAACAGACTATCTGCAAATATACAGAGTCGAGTATATTTTTTTGGTTATAGAGTTTGTTAATTGTTGCTTAGATCTCTGTTGAAACTGTTGTCTCACTGTTCTGAGAGACTGATCAGCAAATATGTTGAGCTGAGTTTATTTTTTTTGGTTTTAAAGTTTGTACTGTTAGTTGTTGCTTAGATGTCTGTTTTTGTCTCACACACCCTCCCTATTTTTGGTTTGTAGTTTAAATTTCGTGGCTTTTGCAGTTGCCTGCCCCACTGTAGATTTGATCTGGGACACTCCCCCAGTCCCATCTCTTTACCACATTCTACCTAATAAACTCTTTCTGCACTTGCTTTTATTTATTTATTTTTCGGCTTTTAGGGGTTGCCACAGCGGAACTCCGGTCCGCTAATGATTGGCAGTAGATTTTGATGACTGCCGAGGTGCCAGCTCGACTTTCATCCTTCAACGAAGGCACGCCCATTTACGCATGTCTTTTGAATGCCCACCCAACCACGGGGAGGACATGAAGACTCCACACAGAAGGCACTCCCTAGACTCCAGCCAAGAACTGAGTGGGAGCACATCTTGCTGTGAGGCAACAATGCTACTGTTGCACCACCGCGGATTTGCACTTGTCTTTAGTCCTTTTTAATTTAATTGCATGTTTTAAACTGTGTTTGGTCTAATATTGCTGCATACTCAAGTGTGTTAGCTTGCACTGCATGTAAATTATTTTTACTACTGTTTTTGCTACTTTTCTGTAAAAAAAAAAACTGTAAGCCTGTTTCCTACCTTTCCTGTAACTAGTATTCCAGATACAGATTTGCTGTATCCAGGACTGTATGTAAGCTTCTGAGCCCCCCCAAGCCTTTCTGTGTTGGAGGGAAGCCTTCTAGCTTATCAGTGGGAGTGGTAAGCACTAGGTAACCTGTCTACCACATAAGGAGTGGTTTTGGCCCAGAAATTGTAGTTATTGGCCGTTTGGGCAATGTTCCATCTCTCTCAACTTTCTGATTTGAAAGCCTGCATTTGCACTTGTTTCTGTCCTGTAACTCATCTAGTGCAGATACATATTCTTAGTTTTAGCACTTAAATTTGCTTATTCATGCTCAGCACTTGTTCAAAACTTGTAAGCACTAAATAAGCTATTAATTACTATAGCACTCAATCTTCCTCATTACCTAGAAGAAAACATTTTTTGCACTTATTTTTCTCACTTGCTTAGAGAAAAACAGCTCTTGTACTCACTTTCCTCACTTATATAGAGGAAAATAGTTTTTTATTCATGCATGTCCAAGGGTCAGCTCCCAGTGTTCTCTCTTGTCTATCTGATGAATCTGGGCATCTTGAGGCAATGTAGAAATTGCCTCATGTACACAGACAACCCTCTCCTCCTACCACCCAACACTACAACCTGTGAAAGATGCACTTATCTAGCCAAACTGGAGGTAAAGCACTCTCCAACCAAGACTGAACTTGACAGTCATGAGGAGAAGGTAAACATTTGCACCACACCACACTCATCACATAGTCTCACTAAATCTACACCACCAAAATCCACACATAGTAACACAAAGACATTCGTGGAGGCTCTCAATAATAATCTGTCTAAGCAACAGAGACCTCCAATGCAGAAACACAAGCAACCTCCATCCCCCAACACAACCCAAATGACATATAGCCCACAGACTCAGTGTGCCACTCAACCACAGCCAATAAGGCGAAACAACGTACCCAACACACTAGTCATAGGTGACTCTATAGTCACGCACACTGATGTCCCACTCACCAGACTAAACAAGAAGAAGGTTACTGTCAGCTGCCTGTCGGGTGCCAGGATCCGCCACATAACCTACGCACTCAGGTCACTCCACAACAAGTACAAATATGACTCTGTCATTGTCCCTGTTGGTGTGAATGACCTGAGACATACCTCCCTGGACTACATGACAAGAGACATGGAAGAGGTCTCCGATCTTGTAGCCCAGGCAGGTATGACCCTAGCCCTGAGTAGCATTCTGCCATCGCCCAGAATGATGTCGCAGTACAAGGACAAAATGATTGACTTCAACAATTGGCTAGGCTTCTGGCATTAATCTCAGGGGATCCAGTATCTGTCTGCTTGGGATGACATGGTCGACAGACCACGAAGCTTTGCCACAGATGGCCTGCACCTGTCGCCCCTGGGATTCCGGATACTAGCTAAGGCTCTTGCTGCCCCTATAGTGACTTTTTTAGGCAGGGTTCAAATAACAAATTCACCACCATAACAGGAGTAGGCAAGCAAAAACTGAGGTTAATGCTACTCAATGCTAGAAGTCTAAATCTCAAAATGCACTCACTCGAGGCACTCCTTAAAATGGAGAACATTGATATCTGTGCAGTGACTGAGACCTGGTTCAAGGCTCCAGAGAGCACCCCTGTACTACCAGGCTATAACTCATACCACACATTTTGGCCATGTAACCTGGACCGAAACACCAAAGGCGGAGGTGTGTCTATATTCATTAAGGATATCCACACCTCCAGGCTAGTTGCTCAGCATAATGCATCCAAGGTTATCCAAGTGCAACTAACTCTGGGCAAAACTGCAATCCAAATTGTAGCTTGCTACAGATCCCCCATCATGCTCCAGGATTCCGACTCCTCTTTTCTTGATGTACTGGAAAATATTAGGGTTCAACCAAACACCCTAATAATGGGTGACTTCAACTACCCCACCATTAAATGGGAAAACCACTCGTGTACCAACTCCTTAGCTCAACGCTTTCTGGAATTCATAAACTCTAGTGACCTAGATCAACTTATCCACACCCCCACCAGGGGCAGCAATATCCTAGACCTAGTCATTACCAACATGAGTGACCTGTGCCACACCTGAAGTCAACTACTCGTTGCTCCGATCCGACCATAAGCTTATCACCCTTGATATCTACATCCCGCCCCCACCCCCTCATTAAGGAAACCACAGTAAAAAAATTCTCCAAAGCCAACTTCAAGCTTCTTAAGACAGAAGTGGTGAACATCATGACACCCATGCAGATGGACAATACAGTTACAACTGCTGACTCCTACACAGATGCACTCTATAAGCACTTACATGAGTGCATGGATCATGCTATCCCAAACAGAACCAAGACGCTATCCTCCAAAAAAGGAAGCCAATCTGGTGGTTCCCTGCCATAAACAAACTATACAACAGAAGGAAGAAACTGTTGCAAAAGAGAGTAAAATCCCATGAGTGGATGAGCTCCCTGGTCAGCCTCAGTAAGAAGCTTAGATCCCTTATAAGATCCTCCAAAGCTAGTTACAAAAACAAAATCACCACTAAATCCAAAGACAACCACAAAGCATTCATTAGCTATGTCAAGACTCTAAATGGCAACACCCAGATCTGCTCTGAGTTACAGCACAAAGGCACGAAAATTACAGAACCAACTGATATTGCCAACATCCTGACAGATAGGTTCAGTGCTAACTTTACCCCCCTCTCACCCCCTAAATGGCCCATATCTATACAGGAAGAATGCAGAGGCCCTGTAATCACAACTATGCAGGTAAAAGCTGCACTCTCTAAAGCCAAAAACACAACATCCATGGGACCGGACAACATCCCAGGCTGCGTTTTACACGAACTTCAAAACAAACTGGCTCCCCACTTAAGCACCATGTTTAGTAATGGCCTTGCATCAGATTTTGTGCCCACTGATTGGCGCACAGCAACAGTTATCCCACTCCACAAAGGGGAGACACCACTGATCCCAGGAACTATCGACCTATTAGCGTGATGAGCCTGGTCTGCAAGGCCATGGAAAGTATCATCATGGAACTCATAAACAAAGACATTGATAACCTCCTAACTATGGATCCCATCCACTTCGGGTTTTTGAAAGGCAGATCATGCCTCCTGAACCTGATCGACTTCTTTGAAGGAGTCACCAAAGCTGTGGATGAGGGTAAGGTGGTTCACACAGCCTATCTTGACCTTGCCAAGGCTTTCGACACCATCCCCCATTCTGGAATTATAGCTAAACTCACTAAACTAGGTATAAATCCCTACATGACAAGATAGGTTGCCAACTTGCTCACTGACAGAACCCACACTGTAGAAGTTGCAGACTCCAAATCTGACCTCAATGCAGTGACAAGTGGAGTACCACAGAGTTCCATCCTGGGACCTCTCCTGTTTGGTATCTACTTCTCTGAAGTACAGGCTAACACAGTTAACACTCTGGCTAATGAAGTTCACAGATGACTGCAAACTAGGAGCCATAGTCAAGTCCCCAAATGATGTGGACATCCTACAGAAGGGCCTCACTGAGACAGATGCCTGATGTCAGAGCCATGGCCTCAAGCTCAATGCCAAAATGTGCAGTGTCATCCCTTTTGGTAAAAACTCTGTACTCATGAACTACCACATAGGCAGCAATATACTTAACACCAAATGCGTGATAAGAGACCTTGGGACCCAGCTGGACATTAGTTTCTCCTTTGATAGTCACATCACCACAGTAGTCAGGAAGTTCTTCTACGTGGCACACCTCATCATAAAAGGGTTCTCATCCAGGAATAAAGAGGTCATTGTTCACCTCTACTCATCACTCATTAGACCCATTATAGAGCACAATGGCCCTTTTGGAATATACCTCACAAGACATCTGCAGCAGCTGGAAAGGCCACAGAAGGACCTCACAAAGAGGATTACTGGCCTCAAACAAATGTCCTACACTGACCGCCTCAAAAAACTCCAGCTTTACTCTGTAGCATATCGCCTACTCTGAGGTGATCTCTCCCTAACATATAAAGCTATGTCAAACCCAGAGCTGTTGGACATGCTACACCTAAAGAAATCCCAACCCCTCTGAGCTACATGCTCTAGGGACCTAAACCTTGTCACCACAATAAACAGGACATGCTGGAGGGATAGATTCCTGTCCCAGAGACTTCCTATACTCTAGAATAAGCTACCCATCTATGTCAAGCAAAGTTCTTCATTAGCACTCTTCAAGAAAAATCTTGATGAGTGGATGGGAAATAGGAAATGCACCCCGGGGATCACTTCTGTGTTTCTGCTCAACAGTGGCACAGGAAAATAACTTTCTTGGGTGGCATAAGCTATGGAACCTTGCTGACTAGGCTTAGGTAGACCCTTGGGCCAATAGCCTAGTACCTACCTATGAACCTATGACCCTATTAAGGCACACAGACCACTTCCGACCACATATAGGTTGCAAAGATATGGATATTCCACACATATCTGTACAGAGGACTGTACAATAGTTTAACCTTTTGCATGTGAGGCAGATGTTGTTACCACACTATATAAAGTAATGGCAGCGGGAGGTGGTCACCAGGCATGTATGGTACACACATTAAAATGGTATAAGCCACACAAGATATGATCCTCACACAAACAGTTGCCAACATTGAGATTACAACTCCTGGCTATCTAGGTATTTCTACTATAGTGCTACGCAGGTATCAGATGTGCCACAGAGATTATACATTTCCACCTACTCCAAAGGTACTTCTTAGGTGGATGACATCAACAGGACTACTATATTGAGGCTAGGAGAAGTGTGAAGGGTAGTACACAACTCAAAAATGGTATTATCCAGACAGTACATGATTCACACACACACACACACACACACACACACACACACACACACACACACACACACACACACACACACACACACACACACACACACACACACCTGCCAGTATTGGGATTAGAACTCCTTCCTATCTAGTTACGTCTGCTATAGTGTTACACAGTTACCACATGTGCTACAGAGATTACTGAACTTTCACATGGCCAAAGTTGCTGATAACTGCACAGCTGAGGTAAAGTATTACAGGTGGCAGAATGTCTGTCTTCTGTTCCACCCTTACATCATGCTAGTTATTTCTGTCTTGCACTTCAAGTAGCATTATGGCTTGGCACTTCACCAGGTTATTGTATCAAGAAGTGTGGCACACCTGGGAGCTGTCAGCAGTACTCATTCATCACAGAAGTAGCCCAGGTACTTACTAGTTATGTCCACCCCTCCTGGCATGTTTGAAAGGCAGTCTTATGTGCTTTCACCCATTAACCTGGTGCACTTGTCCATTCTGAGGCACTGTTGCAACTGCCTCATGTACACAGACAACCCTCCCATCTAAACTCCAAGCACTCAGACTACTTTCAGAGTTACTTATATACCACCCAATGTAGACATGTGCACTCTCCTGCAAAGACTGGGCTAGCAGGTCAAGAGGATAAGATTAACACCTGCACCACACCATGTGGAACATGTAGCTCACTATGACACCCAATTTGACAGCCATGACATACAGTGAGAAGCCACACAACCACCTTCCCAGAGGCACTCACTGGACATTTACCCAAACAGCACACACTAGCATGACAGACACCCATTCCAACACAGTGACATGGCACATACTAAGGGACACATATTTAATCTACACAATGTGCCCCTCAACCTAAGCTCCTAAAGCTAACCACCTTGCACAATACAGTGATCATGGGTAACTCAATACTGAGGCACACACATATCCCACTCACTAAGTTGAATATGGAGCAGGTAACAGCCACATATCTATCACATGCCAGCATCCAACGCATGACACAGCCAGTCATGGCACTCCACAACAACTATGAGTATCACTCTGGATCCATGTGGGTATGAATGACTTGGGACACACCTCCCTGGACTACATGACAAGAGGACATGGTTGAACTCTCTGATTATGTGGTCCAGGCAGGTGTGACAGTAGCCCTGAGCAGTGTACCACCATCACCCAGAATGATGCTGCAGTACTATCAACAGATGATTGACTGCAACATTGGCTTACATGTTTTCATAGGTTCATAGGTTCATAGGTTCATACTAGGCTATCTGCCCTAGGGCATTTATAAGCCTAGCCAGAATGTGTTTGGCTTTCGCCACCCATTTTAAATTTATTTTGCTATGCCCTTTTTCGAGGTTAGTATACTGTGCCTCTGTCTAACAGTGACACAGAAGTGATACCCGGGGTAAACCTACGATCTCCCATCCACTCATCAAGATTCCTCTTGAATAGAGTCAATGAGGGACTCTGCCTAACCTGGACTGGGATTTTATTCCAGAGTGAAGGGAGCCTCTGGGTTATGAATCTGTCCCTCCAGCATGTCCTATTTATTTCAGTGCTGAGGTTCAAGTCTCTCGAGCGCCAGTTCAATGGGATTTGGATTTTCTGAGGTGCAGCATGTCCATTAATTCCGGGTTGGACATGGCTTTATACGCCAGGCACAGATTGCCTCTGAACAGGTGGTATGCCACTGAGTAGAGCTGGAGTTTCTTTAACCAGCAGCATATGGCATCTGTTTGAGCCCTTTGATCCTCTTGGTGAGGTACTTTTGGGTCTTTCCAGTTGCTGCAGGTGTCTGGTAAGGTACATCCCAAAAGGGCAATTGTACTCAATTATGGGCCTGATGAGGGATGAGTAAAGAGGCACGATGACCTCCCCTGATCTAGATGTGAATCCCTTCATGATTAGGTGGGCTATATAAAATGTTTTTCTAACCACTTTGGCCACGTGGTTGTCAAATGAGAGATTGCTATCAACTTGGGTCCCCAGGTCCCTAATTACTTCTTCTGTACTTAACTGATTACCACCTATGTGGTAATTTGTGGGCACTTTGTTTTTGCCAAAGGGGATGACTATACACTTTTTGGCATTTAGCTTGAGACCATGGCTCTGGCACCAGTTGTCTGTTGGGGATCCAGTACCTCTCTGCTTGGGATGACATGATTGACAGAACCCAATGACTTGCCACAGATGTCCTACCTCTGTCAGCGCTGGGTTTCCAGCTACTGGTTAAGTGTCTTGCCATCCCTATGATGTTTTATTAGGCAGTGTTCCTAATATAATCACCAGAACAAAAACCACAGTGAAGGACCAACAGATAATATGAATAGTTTTATTGAAACAGTTGAGCGCTTTCTTCCCTTCTGTGATAAAGGACTTCTTCAGAACAAAATTACAAAAAGGATTTCAATAAAGCTGTTCATGTTAGCTGTTGGTCCCTCACTGTGGTTTTTGTTCTGGAGTTTATTGGAATACATTTGGCAGTTCCTAATGTAACCATCACCATAACAGCTAGACATGTATACAATCTGAGGGTCATGCTGTTCAATAGTAGACAGCTAACTGTCATGTTACAGTCACTCAAAGCACTCGGAGTGGAGGACAAATGTCTGATGTATGCAGTATGCATTCCACAGCTGTCAGCCTCCAAACATGGACCACACCACACCTCCACAGTTGACATTGTCTCCATATTCATTATGGCGATGAACACCTCCAGACTAGTATCCCAGCATAATGCATTAGAGATAATTCCAGTACAACTGCCTTGGGGTAATAGTGCAAGCCAGACCATAGCCTGCTATGAGTCCACATCTATGTCCCTAGACTGTCAATGCACATTCCTCAACACCCTGCCATCTATGGTGGTCCAATGCAACACTGACATAGTTTGAGACTTCAACTACTCCTCTATCACCTGGGGAAAGTAGCCAAGCACCAGTACAGTGGTGCAACACTTCTGTGTTTCATCATTTCCAATGCCCGGGACCAGCTCATACTGACCCCCGGTACAGGATGCAACAACCTTGACCTGTGTTGACTACTTAAATACTGGACTGTTGCTCATTCACAATTGTCAATTTTTGCATGGTGAGATCCACACAGGCTGTAGTCAACATGGAACTCAACATGCCAACCACACCCCCCACAAAGCTAACCACCTTACAAAACCTGTCCAAAGCTGACTTTGCAGCTATGGCAACAGGGGTAGATGTCTTCACTGCACCCATGGCAATGGGAAATAGCTGCATGACTCTGGAATCACATACATATGCACTGTTCAAACAGGTACATGAATGCATGGTACTAGCCAAAGCCAACAGAACCCAAACACTGTCCTCCAAACACTGGGAGACAATGTGATGGTCCCCTGCTATTACTAAAGTGTACATCAGAAGGAGGACACTGTTGGAGATAAAGGAGGTGTCCCATGACTGTTGAACTCCATTATTAGCCTTAAACACAACTTTGGATCCCTCATGGAATCCCCTACAGGGATCCATCATGGCAGACATGCAGCAGACACTAATGACAATCACAACAGCCTTTGATAATTACATCAACAACTTCCACAGCATTAAACACAAGTGCTGTGAATTACTGCACAATGCTAATACCTATCCTGAGACAACAGATATTGGCCACAGTCTTGGCAACACATTCAGTGCCAGCTTTACCCCTTTCTCCTCCCACAAGTGAAGTGCTGAGTGAATGTGTTCTCACTTGCTGTATCCTGTTTCTGTTCTAGGTATCTGTGTGTCACTAGGATGTGGCCCTGCAGCAGGACCATGGGATATGGCAGTGTGGTAACACATCCACCATGTCTTAGGCCGGGTAGAGCTGTATGTGCACGGAAATCCCCTGTCTGTAGCACAATGATTGCATATGCCTCACAGATTATAAGGCTAAGGGTTGTACATAGGTATATGCTGATTTACAACATCTGTTGTAGAGTGGAGAATGATATGTGTTGTGATTTGAACACACCTCCTATTGCTAATAACCACAACCACTGGGGATATTAATCAACCAAATACACTGAGATTGCTATTCACACACACACACACACACACACACACACACACACACACACACACACACACACACACACACACACACACACACACACACACACACACACACACACACACACACACACACACACACACACACACACACACACACACACACTTGCCAGTACTGAAATCCATAGGTTCTTTGCTTCCTAGGTGTGTTGTAGGTGAATGTGCATCAAGGCTCTACAAGTCTAGACCAAGGGAATAACCTGGCATTAGGGCACATGACAATAGTCCCCAGTGTGGCTCAGAAGTATAGTCACTGGAGTGGTCCTGAGGGGTGGGTATTGTATTCACCTTCCACTCATCCAGATTTCTATCATGGGAGGCCAGTGATGTGCACTGCTTCACATGTATGTAATTTATATTCCATAATATGGACAGTGTCTGGGTTGTACGCATATCCCACATGCATGTTCTTTGAAGTGTGGAAGTGAGCTTGAGGTCTCTGAGGCATGTTGTGTGGACAGGTTGGTATCTTCAGAAGTAGCATTCATGACCTAGTTTGGTGAGACATGGCTGTGTAACTGAGGTAGTGATTGCACCTACATAGACAGCATGATACGGGGATTCATTGGAGCTATTGGAA
Source organism: Protopterus annectens (assembly GCF_019279795.1). Lineage (NCBI taxonomy): Eukaryota > Metazoa > Chordata > Ceratodontiformes > Protopteridae > Protopterus > Protopterus annectens. The sequence continues at coordinate 1,165,446,791 of NC_056727.1, forward strand.
TCTGTCCATACAGGGCATGTGTATAAGGCATGGTATTCCCTTTGTGGGGTACATCTGCAAACTCTACAGTTGTTGTAGGTGTCCAGTGGGGAACATGGCAAAAGGGCTACTGTACACATTGATTGAGCTACTGAGGGGATGGAACAGGTTGCCATGTCCTTTTACTTGCTGGATAACACACACTCAGCCAGGAGATGTAACACATCAAAGTACTTTCTGATGTCAGTGGCACTGTTGTGGTCAACAGGCAGCTGACTGTCAACCTGTGTTCTCCATTTTGTTATAATAATGTCACCATTCAGTGGACTACCACCAATGTATTACTTCATGTGAGCCGTGTTGTTCCCAAAAGTAATGGCAGCACATCTCCTGACATTAAGGTAATGTCCACAGTTCTGACAACAGCCATAGGTGTCAAGTGGCCTTTGGGCATGATGTCAACATCACATGGATTGGGAATGCTACCACCGACCTTACTGTTGTATGTAAACATTATCAGCTAGGGTACCTTTGTATTCTCCTGCACCTCAGCAGGGTAATTCCCAAAAATGAGAGGACATGGGTCCGTACCCTGTGTGACACCAGTCATGTCTGGTCATTGGTTTGACATGGAGTCCAGTGCAATCACACCGTGGATACTATCTGTGAGGCAATTTGCAGGAGAACTACTGATATAGTGGTTGTTGCCTAGCCAAGTGTGTTTGTGTATGATTCCTGGGTCAAGAGTGGTGTCTGAGTATTAGAAGGGCTGTCTATATTGTTAACTTATCCATACTGTCACATATTCATTGCACATGGCACTGCACATTTAGGCCTGTGGATTGTCTACACCAACCTCTATGGTGTTTGACAACTGTTGGCCTTGTAATGTGGACATTGGGACATAAACTAGGTCCTCAATATAATAATTTAACAAAACCCACCCCTACAATGGATCCTGTTATTACACAATCACACCAACAACCACACAGGATACTGATCACACACACACACACACACACACACACACACACACACACACACACACACACACACACACACACACACTTGCCAGTACTGAGTTTTGAACCCCTACCTATCTATGTATTGCTACTACAGTGTTATACATTTATACGTGCCACAGAGCTTATAGAATGGATGTTGTCCCAAGGTACTTCTAAGGTGAGGAACATCACCAGCCCTTGTAAATAATGCCATTGGGTGATGTAGTGGGTGAGAGATTTCATAAAATATTTTACCCTACAAAACATTTACCAGTAGTGAGGTTCAAACCTCTATCTAACTATGTTTTCAGATCTTTATGTTACTCATTTATCACATGCACCACTGACCTTACATGGTTTAGGGTTGCCAAAAAGTACTTCTAAGATGACTGATATCTGCAGGACTGCTAAAGTCAGGCACTGAGAAGTGTACTGGGTGTAAATGGGGCCATAATCCTTAGGGTATGGACACATATGCATATAGATGTATGTACACACACACACACACACACACACACACACACACACACACACACACACACACACGCACACATACACACACACACTTACCAAGAATGAGATTCAACCCCCTATCTATGTAGGTATTGTTATGACATTGTTACGCATTTATCACACATGCCACAGTGCTTACAGGTAGAATAGTATCCAAACATACTAATCTGTATTGTTTCTACATCTTCTATCAATCTAAATGTGTTTGTTCTATCTTACTATCATCTAGAAATTTCTTTAAAATAGATGTCATGATTTAGTGTCCAAACATACTTCTAAGGTAAGTGACATCAGCAGCAGTGCTAAAGGAGGGGTAAAGGAAGTATTGTGAGAGTGAATGGCCACAAAATCAGGTCTTTACAAAGACACACACACTCTCTCACACAAGCATGCACATTTTCACAGATGCCAAGACCGTGATTAGAACTCCAACCTAACTAGTTTGCTACACTATAGTATTACGCAGTTATCACAAGCCCCAGAGAGCTTATATGTGGTAGAGTTGTCCAAAGGTATCCTTGAAGGTGAGTGACATAGGCGGCAGTGCTAAAGGAGGGGTAAGGGAAGTGTAGTGAGTGTGAATGGTCACAAAATCAGGTCTCTGCAAAGACACACACACTCTTTCACACAAACACACACATTTCCACAGTTGCTAGGACCAGGATTAGGACTCCTACCTAACTAGTTTGCTACACTACAGTATTACTCAGTTATCACAAGTGTCACAGAGCTTATAGGGCTACATGCTGCCCAAAGGGTTATTTCTGGGTGACTGACATCAGCAGGAGTGCTAAAGTAGGGCAATGGGAAGTGTAATGAGTGTGAATGGCCTCAAACACATTCACTTAGAAACACACACACTCATTCACACACAACTTTACATTTGACAAGACTGAGATTACAACTGCTACATGGATACTTATTTGTACGATAGTATTACACAGTTATTAGAAGCACCACTGAGACTATAGGGCTGAGGGCTAACCAAAGGAATTTCTACAGTGAATGACATCAGCACATCATGTGATATAGGCCAATGGGATGTGTATTGGGTGGGAAAGGCCTCATAATGGGATTTTCTCTGTCACTGTCTCCCTCTTCCCCACGTCTCTGTGTGTGTATGTTTAACATATTATATTATGTTGGCCTTAGATATGTGTGAGTATTCCTATCCAATGTATGTGTGTGTGAAGTATCAATGGTGTACAATTTGGTGTATGTGCACATACATATGCAAATAATGGACATCTGTAGTCCACTGTGTTGTCAGACTTGGGCTTTATTTCTCTAGGTGTAGGAGCATGCCCAGTATGATCTTCTTATTGACTGTATGCATCCATTTCAGGGAGAGTTGGACTCCAGTTCTGGGTTTTGTGAGCTACAGCTATACCTAACAACCTGTTTCTGCAGGATATCTGTAAATATGTTGTCAATATGGAGACACAATGGGCATGACATATGGGGGATACTGTAGCTATTGCTGTCTGTACTGCTGGTATAACATGGTTGGTTGTAGCTCTGTTTTACACTGTGATGTATCATGTCATCAACTACTGACAGTTATCATTCTATGCTCACAGTTATTTACCAGGAAAATACAAGATGACTGAAGCTGAGACCAATATTCTGAGGCATATAGACTACGCATCATGGCACACTCCTGCCATTGTGGAGGGATAGCTACAGACAATAGACTGCTGATTCTGTGTAAATGGTCCAGCACCTTGTAAGTATGCTGGATGGGAATCCCCTTCTTGTGCTTTTCTCAACTTAATGGAATGGCCATATCCTGCTGGGGCCATACCTCTCAGCTGTACAAATACATCCAGGTTATCCAGATGCTTCCTAACATTATGAAAGCAATATCTCAGAGGTATCCCTATAGTTGGGCCTTTACTCCAGTCGTATTTATGGCCTGGTCCGCAGTTCTTGGAGTAGGATATGGGGAGGCATGCTACTGGCATTTGTCAACATGGCCTTGCATTTGTTTTCTGTTTATTGTGTTAGGTTGTTAGTTAGGACACCATGACATTCCATACATTGGCACTATGGGTGAGGCATGGGCCTTTGCCAGAGGACTGCAGGCCATTTGACAGTGCTGCAGGCCATCTGTAGCAGGCCAGTGGATTCTGTCACTCATATGTTCACAGGCTGCAAGCCAGTGGATTACCCTGGGGTGACAGTGATAAGTGGTTGTGGTGTCCCTGTCAATCCTTCCTGTTCATACTGATCCATGAGTCTGGATGTGGTCGGGTTGCTGCTTACAGCTAGGGACACACCTGCATTGGACACCTATTCAGCATGCAGCTTCATGTATGTATTCACCAGACTTATTGTTAGCACTTTTGGATGTAACAATGTACAACCTTCTTCAGACAAAACATTAGAAAATAATGTTTTTAGTTTAAATAAACCTCCAGAAGTGACATCATCAATTATTCAAATCCACAATTAAAGATATATTCACATCCATGGTTAGAGATATATACCCTCTCTATAAAAACATACAATAAACTAACCCATCCAGTATCGCCATCCCACAAACAACCTGAGACCAGGTGGCTTCAATTCCAATCCCCATTGCAACAAGAAGAACAACAGACACTGGAGATGATTTCTGTCCCTATGGTGATTGGCTTTGACATTATTATGGATGTACCCTACCCACAGATTCTGTTAAATAATACAGGTGACTTTAAAATTTATAATTATACCCAAGATGATGTTCTTAATGAAGTAATTGATATTTTATCTAAGGGACTGTCTTTTGTGCCTTCTAAGCACATGAGCTTAGCCAACACTTTGTTGGATTTAAAACTGTTTGTTCAGAAGTTAAACTTGAATTGTTTATTGGGAAACACCATTAACTCGAATGCTGATTGCTGTATTTCCGGTATTTTTAACCCACCCCTTCATAATTCTTTATTTTTGTTTGAGAAACTTTGTGAACTCGATTTGAGGAATGTAAATCAAAGACAGTATTATCACAAAGGGGTTTCTAAGAGTAATATGTCCGAGAATCAATGGAATGCTTTGGAATTTCTAAAAAATTTGAATATTAAAATATGAAAAACAGATAGAGGGGGTGGAATGGTATTAATGGGTGAAGATGATTATTACAATAGGATGTTGAGCATTTTGTGTTCTGACAGCTACGAAAAAGCATCCATTAACCAATTGCGTGGTGCTTACCAACGTAGTAGGGGCTTGTTAAATAATTTATTTATCAATCGGATGGTTGATCTAGATACGTTTAATTACCTCACTATACCTTCCCCAGTGACACACATTATATTTGGGCTTCCAAAGCTACATAACAACTTAAATGATCCACATTTCCGGCATATTGTTGATGGCCGGAATAGCATTACCTATGGATGTGGATGTGAAATTGAAAAAAATATCTCAGTGGTCAGCTACAGATTTGTTGTGATTCTTGGGACTTCCTTAGGAATATTAATGGTCTGGACTTCAATAGTGAATCTAATGTTCTAACTATTGATGTTCGGGACCTGTATACTGTTATTCCACAAGTTTTAACCCGTGAATTATTTCATAAATTGGGTGTTGCGGACGATGAGATTAACTTAATTCAGTATTTCTTAGAGATTATTTTAGCTAATAATTGGGGGATATCTATCTTCAAAAATCAGGGATAGTTATGGGTTCCCCCTGTGGTGGGAGATTTGCAAATTGTGTCATGGCATACTGGGAAAATGAAATTTTATTTTACCATGACTATTTCAAACATCATGTTGTATGGTACACACTCCATATGGATGATATATTTGTGCTATTTAAAGGTAATGACATCCATGCTTCTGAATTTGTTCAGAAATTATCTCAGTTGACTAGGTTTTTAAGATTTACATTTGAATTTAATACTGATACCATAGCTTTTTTGGATGTATCGTTAAATAAAGATAGAGTCAACAAATGTTATACTGCTAAAATATATCGGAAACCTACTTACCAAAATTGTTTTTTACATTTTGATAGCTCCCACCCATATTACCAAAAGCATTCTGTTGTTAAAGGGCAACTAGTACAGGCAGCATATATGACTACCCCTAGAACATGATTTTTTGAAAGAGTGTACAGCCCTTAAGGAAATGTTTTTAGCCCAAGGGTATCCATCCTTGTTGATTGAGGAACTAATAAATGAAGTTAGTCTTAAACATGAATCAGGATGGTTTAGACCTTTACTTAGTTATACTATAATAATGGAGCATGATAGGTTAATTGACTCAACATTACAGAATTGCCCCTCAGGGGATGTAAATAGCTGTAGTTTTGCACTAACTTTTCATACCCCCTTTTCACTCGATGCTACTTATGTAAGAGATATTCTTTGTAAGAATTGGGCTGTTCTAATTGATGATCCCCAACTTAGAGATAAGTTACCTGAAGCCCATAAAGTTATTTATAAAAGAGGCTTTAACCTCAAAAATCTCATTGAGGTGGAGTCACATTCTAATTATAGAACTGGGGGAATGATTAAATGTTGTTGCTGTAACTACTATAAGTATATTAAAGCTTCAAATAAGTTTACTGTAGGAAATCATACTTATTCCATTAATGGTAGATACAACTGTAACAGTTCTGGTGTTGTTTATCTTGCTGAGTGCCAGTGTTGCTCACGATTTTATATAGGTAAGACCGAAAGACATTTGAAGCAACAAATTTATGAGCACCAGTATAGCATACTCAAGAAGGACTGTAATAATGCATTAGCCAAGCACATAAATGAACATAATGGTCATCCTTTCTTTTTCCTTGTTATAGAACAGGTTAAAGAAAATGCTCGAGGTGGTCCTTGGCAACTCACATTAGAGCTAAGAGAATTATGGTAGCAGGTTATAACTAATGCTTATATGTTTCCAGGCTTAAATTAATCATGTTCCTTAAAATGTATGTTGAAACTTAAATCCTTAGAAAGACGTTGACATGTGTATTACATTTATATTGTATCATATTATATTATATATTTTATATTGTATGTAAAATTTTAATTGGTTTTATGTGTTGCATTTTTATACGCCTATAGCACGTCGTGATGTTTTTTACGATCTGAATGGGTTAGTTTATTGTATGTTTTTATAGAGAGGGTATATGTCTTTAACCATAGATGTGAATATATCTTTAATTATGGATTTGAATAATTGATGATGTCACTTCTGGAGGTTTATTTAAACTAACAACGTTCTTTTCTAATGTTTTGTCTGAAGAAGGTCGTACATTATTCCGTCCGAAAGTGCTAACAATAAATTAGTCTGGTGAATCCCCTTTGCCCATTTATTTGTTTTATCTACAGTTTGCTTCTTGGTTTTTGTATCATGTATGCATTCCCATACGGAGATGGGTCCATGCTGTACTCATTCCCTACAGCAAGGATATGACCTGTGATAAACCTATGGCTGATGGTGGGCTGAGCTGGGTGCATGTGTGATATGGAAGCTACTGGCACCTGACTCACAAATATAGCTGGGACATTCCCCTTATACTGGCTTGTATGTGGACATAGGCAGCCTGTCATTACTTTATAGCTGTGCCTTTTGTGGTCTGCCAGTGATTGGCCAGACTACCAGTATTCCATACTAGAGAGACAACTAATGTGACCCTAACTTCTATGGATAATTCCGAACTTGTGTGCAGTTGATAGTTATTTTATATGCACTCTGTGTAGGTTACTTCCACCTGTGTACTGTTTCTATGTATGGGTGCCCATTCATGGCATGTCCCAGCTATTTCACAGTGGCAGATATTGACATCTGGACAGTGAGTATGTACAACTGCTGACATGGGTATAGCTGAGAAGCAGTGTGGATGGCACTGCAGTTGTTGGAACATGGCCCTGTCGACCACTGCACTGTACCTAGGTCACTGGGACACAACCATCCAGGCCCACATGCTGACCACTTCCAGGCAATATTAAACACACAACAAACTTATGACACTGACCCCTGCATATTGTACACATGCAACAATGTAGATTGGGACAGCTGGCAATCTGTACTTCAGTGATATTACTCCTCAAACTTGCATGTTACTGCATTTCTACATGGGATTGTGAGGGGTGGGGGGTGCACACGTGAAGACTTTAACATTTGCAATGACTGTACTGGTATTTTGGTTACTCTGTTGGCTTCCATTTCATATTGTATTGTGACCTATCATGCAGAAAGGAGGCATATCAGTAGAGTACACATGTTAGATCTTAATGGCATAAATTTCAGTTTCAGACTTCTTACCCTTCAGAACTAAAATGCAACTGCCAGACCTGTTGTAATATGTCTGTATAGGCCTCATGGGGGCTGTTCAACATTGCCATCATTTGGGGGCCTTAGCCCAGCCTTTCTTTATGGTCATCTACACCTGTCCTGCTGGATGAGGCTGGTGGTGGGTATGTGACCCTCATTGACATCCATGTGTGTGACCTATTGACACCCACAGTTATTTGGGCCATCACATGTACTGTGGTGGGGGTTGTCACCTTGTGTAGTGCTGCCTAGTATGTTGATACCAATATTTGTTATGGATTTTGTGCTGTCCCATATAACTGTCAGCTGTCTGCTGATATCCTATTCAGCCACCCAGTTCCTTTGGATGCTTTCATCCATATCATACATACAACTATCAGAACATACTACTTCATTCATTAATTGATAGGAAAGGTGACTTACCTTGTTGCTGGGCCAGTACTGAGGATGATGCTGGAGGGATGACTATGTTGGATGCACATAGTACACTCCCTATACATGGTAAAGCACAAGTAATGTCATGTTTGGCATTCCTTTTACTTTATGTGCGAGTCAGAGAGAGGTATCAGTCTCTGAGTGCCTACAGTGTCAGTGTGTGTGCTATGTGTTGCCTGTATGCCAAGGCCTGGGCATACTGGGCACACCTCCTTCTGCCTACAGGGTCAGGCTCAGGATGTTCCACCTCCAAGTTCCTCTGTGCCTGTGCTGGCCTTGGCAATGGTCAGGGGCTGTGTGGCCCTGCCTCATGCTGTTCCTGCTGCAGCTGTTTCCAAAGGATCATATTGTGTAGCATGGCACATGCTATAAACATTTGTGTACATGTAGCTGGAGACTACTGAAAAGCTCCACCGGATATGTCAAGGCAGCAGAACCGTGACTTGAGCATACCAAACACGCACTCTAAAATGATCCTGTTTTGTGGGTGTGCCTCATTATGGCATTCTTGTTTGGGTGTGTGTGCATTTCTAATGGGTGTCATCAGCCATGGCTCCAGTGCATAGCCAGTATTCCCCACTAGATGGCCATATGGGATGTCCCCCCTGGCAAACCCCTGATACAGCTGTGAGCAATGCCAGATGTGGGAGTCATGATAGCTTCCAGGGCTGCCAGCACACACATTCATGATAATGCCCTGGGCATCACACATAACCTGGCACTTGATGGAGGGAAAGCCCTTGTGGTTTATGTAGACCCTACCCCGCTCACTGGGTGATGCTTTGATGTTGATGTGTGTGCAGTCTATAGCACCAACTACCTCAGCGTATTCTGCTATATGGTGGAAAAGACACATGCATTTGGTAAATGCTTCACAGGTGTTGGGGAAATATAGGTGTTCATTGGCATGTGGTGTTGTGGCATCCAGGAACAGGTGAAGTACCCTGGATGCTGATGCCTGTGAGACCCCCATGATATCCCCAGTTGGTCTTTGGAAAGTACCTGTGACTAGTATTCTTAAGCCTACACATACCTTGGTATCCACTGGGATGGGTTCCCCTCTGTTGGCTCTGTGTGTTAGGCATGATCGGCACAGCTCAACGATTTGCTGTAGAATGTCCCCATCCATCCTATAGTGCTCCACTATCTCCAGCTCATGTAGGCCCTGGTAGGTTACCCTGGGTCTGTACACTCTTCTCCTCCTCCTCACTGTCAGTCGGTTGTCAGCATTCTCCTCCTCACCACCCTCAGTCTCTAGCACATATTGATGGAGTAAAGCAGTAGCAACCTCTAACATTTTTAGTTAGTTTTGCTAGTTAAAAATCCCCCATTTGTGTGCACCGGTGGTGTATAGTTTGTGGGACAAAACAGTCTGTAGGGTGTTTGCATAGTTTATAGTAGTGTGATGGGTTGCTGCATGTGTAATTGGCTGATTCCGATACAATTCCACCTGCCAGCTATGCTAGTTCTCCTTGATTGCCTTCCTACTGCTGTTTCCCCTTCCCAGTTCCTCCCTCCTTAAGCCCCAAGGCACGCTGAGCATACCCAGTACTGAAATGTAAACAGTGCTGCCATTTCATTTTTTTTTATATGTTTAAAACCCGGTGCGTGGTGCGTGCACACACCCATTTAGACTATGTACACACTGCTCAGGCACATCTGACACACCTCCTTCCTTAGCTGTGCTAAAGGGCAAACACAGGCCACAGAGCTCCAATGAGCTTACAGCAAGCATGACACACCCTCTTATGAAGTCATTCAGCTCTTAGACTTGCACTGTTGTATTGCTGCACCTACACGGTTAGGTACAAGCTGACACTTTGAAAAAATATGTAATCAGTATATATCCCCTCATTTGCATACCCCAGTGTGTAGGTCATTAGTTGCTGCACTAAAATGGACTCTTGACTACAGTGCTCCCTGGTATTGTTTACATTCTGCATGCCATTGACTATATTGGCAAAATGCAGATTTAACTTAAAATTGAGTTTTCACATTTTTTTTTTTATTTTTGGCATAATCCAGTTTGCACGCCGCTGTCCTATGCTTAAATGGCTGAGATCGGCCAAAAAAGAGTTTAATTTTCATAATAATTAATCAATTTTTAATGCCAATTGCCTTATATGTGGCCATTAGCATGTATAATGTACATGTTGTGTCTTTCAGCTTATCCCAGTTAGGGGTCGCCACAGCGGAACTCCGGTCCGCTAATGTTTGGTAGTGGATTTTTACATGCCGAGTTACCAGCTCTGATGCACAACATTCAATGAAGGCACGCTCATTCATGCATGCCTCCACACAGAAGATGCTCTAGCTAAGAATCGAACGGGACAACGTCTTGCTGTGAGGTGAACACGCTACCGCAGCACCACTACCACAGGGCAATTTTTCACTAGCTGTCATGCCTCCATTTTGTCAGCTGCAGAAATGTACTCAGTTATTTTCCAAATACATTTCTACACTGACACTGTTCTAGCATGGAGACCTGGCAGCTTGGTGAATCACCAAATCACCTCATTTGCATGGTTCTCACCAGCACATGAGGTGATTTGCATGCCGCTCTGTTTTTGTGCTAGAACAGTGTAGGGCTGCTAGTGCACATGAAAACGGCACTATCCTGAATCACTCAGTGGCCATTTTCCATGCAGGAGCTCTTAACACTGTTCTTGCATGGGAAATTGGCCTTCCTGAATCCCGGGGTGTATCTTTCAGACTTAAGTTTTTCATCTGAGGTGTTCTACAGTCTATATGCAGACGACCTGAAATTGGGAAGACTGATTACATGTGTTACAGATAAGGCATATCTGCAAAATTACTAAATTGACCATTTGGGCACAGGAGAATAATGTGCTGACAAATACATAAAAAAATAAGCATATGAGATTTGGGAGACCTAAACTGAAATGTGAATATTTAATACAGCACACAGTGATTGAAACTGTAGACTCATTTAAGGACCTGGGTATATGGGTAGATTCAGCTATGAGTTTTTTTTAATCATGTCAACCAATTGGTTAATGATAGTTATATAACTATGGGTTGGGCAAAAACATTTATAAAATCTAGGAAATCAAAAATAATGAAGTCATTGTTTGTTAGTTACATTACACCCAAACCTGAGTAAGGAATAACAATATGGAAACCCTATAAGAAAACAAGCATGAATAAACTGGAAAAAGTAAAGTGGAAATATAGCAAAGGCATCCATGGATGTGAAAATTTAAGTTAATGTGAAAGACTAAAATATCTCAACTTGTACAGTCTCTTATAGATATCTAAGAGAAGATCTTATTCAGGAATTATTTATTTATTATTTATTTATTTTACATTTGTTGATCGGGTTAGTCTGACTGGATAGATGTCCTTTTTCAGCAGGAGCCCGGTGAGAAAAGCTCCAAGCATGCAAACATATAAATCATTAAAAGACAGGCTTAAGTTGCAGTTTCTGTTCAGTAATATCCTCGTACATGCTACAATCTCACATTTTCAATAGCAGTTATGAAATAAACAAGAATTACATAGAGAGCAATTTAGCATAAGATAGCAGAGGAGGAATAGAACAAGGACATAGCCAGTGAGTTTTAAAATACTGTATGAGGCTTTTTTTGAAGCAAGTTAGCAAGGGTTCTAGAGTAAGTTTGGTCAGGAGAGAGTTCCAAGTTTTGCCCACTGAGTTAGCAAACAAAGAATCCCCTGCCAAGTTGTTAGCTTTGAAAGTTATAACCAACAGTTTAGTAGATGACCAAAGTGGCTTAAGGTTATTATAGGGATAGATGATGTTAAGTGAAGGCGTTTTTTCAGGTTGGTTCATAACTTTGAATGCAACTGTGAGCTGGTTATACTGAAGTAGTCTAGGCAATTCTAGCCATCCTAAAAGGTTTAGGTTATGACAGTGGTGTGTCCCGTATGCAGTGCTGGTGGCAAATGTAACAATGTGGTTATAACAGCTTGAGAATTTGTTGAGATCAGATTTGCTCAAGTTAGTGAGTATAGGGGAGGCATAAAGGAAGGTAGAGAGTAGATGAGTGCAAGCAATGGTGGTCCTAGCTAGCAGGTTGAGGAAAGGTTCATTTTTATATAGTGAGCCAAGTTTTTTATTAATGCTTTTAATTGTTTGATTGACATGCATGTCATATTTAAGGTTGTTGTCAATTATAACTCCTAAGAGTTTAGTGTGGGTATCCGGGGAAATTATGGTACCATTATTAAATGTTATAGTAAAGGAAGGTGGAGAGGACCTACAAGTAGGGGAGAAGAGTAGTAGCTTTGTTTTATTGGGATTTAATACCAGACACTGATTAGAGAGCCAATTTTCAACTGTGTTGAAGGTTGTCTGGGATAATGTGATGAGATCTACTGAAGAGGCAGAGCAAATCAAGGTGGAATCATCTGCATATTGGATACAAGCTGCTTCTGGAATGACAGTGTGAAGGTCATTAATAAAGATAGAAAAAAGAAGGGTCCTAATATAGAGCCCTGGGGGATTCTAAGGGTGATGGGGAGAAGGGTGGAGAGTTTGTTCTGCCATAGGACAGCCTGCTGTCTAGCACTCTGATAAGATTGAAGCCATTGGATAGCTTGGTTATCTAGGGAAATAGTTTTAAAGATGTGTATAAGAAGTCGGTGGTTAACCATATCGAAGGCTTTGGAGAGGTTGAGAAACAGGGTTGAAGATAACTTGTTGTTATTACGATTATGGTTTATGATGGAGAAGGAGAGGAGGGCTGAGGTGGTACTGTGATATGACCTGAGGTGGTACTGTGATATGACCTGAAGCCTTGCTGAGAGTTAGCCAACAGAGTATTCAGAGTGAGGTAGTGCAGGAGTTGTTTATGGATGCACTACTCCATTATTTTAGCCAGCAGAGAAAGAATGGCTAAGGGTCTATAGTTTGACAGTTCAGTGGAACTGCCACTTTTATTGAGTGGTATGACATGAGATATCTTCCATATGGAGGGGATGGAGACTTCAGTTATGGTTCTATTGATCAAAATAGAGATGGGGTATGCTATGACATCTGTGGCTCTTTGCAGGTAATATGTGGGGAGAAGGTCTGGAGATAGGGTGGTAGGTTTTAGTTTCTTAATCAGGGCTCTAATGAGTGAGGTAGGAACTGGTTGGAAGCTAAAGGAGAGTAGGGCATGGGGTATAGAAGTGCCTGAAGTGGCACAAGTAAGGGTTAGTTTGCTAGCAAGGGACTGGATAGTCTCTATGAAGAAACTATTAAAGGCGTTAGCAATGGCCTCCAATGATTTTTGATTAGAAGATGAAGGGGTTGGAGTTGTGGACTGCCCTGGGTTTGTTTTGATGTTTTTGCTGAAGATGTCAGAAATATTTTTTTTCTTCTAGCAGAATGGATTTTTTTGTGATATTCCAAAGTTGTCGATTATTAATTTGATCTAGAGGAGCATTGGTGGTGCGCCAAGTGACCCATGCATTATTTCTATGTATGATTTTTGATTTGGTATCTTTTGAGAGCCATGGAGCAACTTTTGTTTTAATTCTAATAGAGCGTGAAGAAGCGTGAGAATCAAGGATGGCCAGGAATTTGGTATTAAAGTGAAATAATTTTCTAGAATCTAAAGTATTCAGGGAATCTACTTACTGTAATTCATACCTACATTTTAACAGCGCCCATCCTGTCCATTGTAAAAGAAATACTGTGAAAGGACAATTTGTCAGAGCATCACGGATGACTAGCAATACAGTTGATTTTAACAAGGAGCGTGACTTATTAGAGAAAATGTTTTTGGAAAGGGAATACCCCAAAGATTTTATCAAATACATAAGATTAGAAGTGGAAAAGGGTAGATTGGATTGATATAAGCCCATTTTGGGAGAAAAGGAAGTTAATAAAAATTATGAGTTAGGTGTGAAAGGAATAGATTCTAACAGGGAATATCAGCAAGCTCTTATTCTGGAATACAGCACATTAAATAACAACACTAGGACAATATTTCAGAAAGAATGGGAAAAGTATTTCCCTCACAGATCTAGAAGGCCTCCCCAAGAGTACACCTAAAATAGTTTTTAGGAATTCTGCTAGTATAAAGGGTATTCTAGAAAGTAAGAAGGACCAATACAAAATGGATGGAATGAGCAATAGAAGAAAAATGGGTACATATAGATGTGGGAAGTGCAACCAGTGCGAATGCATTATAAATAAAGAAAAAAAAATTCTAGAAAGTAGAGGAAGGTGGATAAGTAGTAAAGGTTTTTTTTAACTGTGAATCCAGGGGTCTAGTGTATCTTGCCACATGTGAAAATTGTTACTCCCTTTTATGTGGGCAAAACGGAGAGAACCCTTAAGAAAAGAATTTATGAACATATTTATGACATAACAAAAGGGAAATAGACAAATGCCCTATATAAACATTCTAAGACATGTGAGGGTTATAAATTTCATTTTTTTGTTTTAGAGCCAATCAAAAGTGACATCAGAGGAGGCCCTTGGGAGGACACAATAGGCTATAAGGAGCTATGGGCGCAAATAACATTGGAATCAAATAAAACCCCTGGTCTTAATGAATATGTATCCATTCTCCCTCTTTTGAAATTGATAGCAGCTAAGCTATAAGAATTCTTTAAAGATGATGCAATATTTTAAAAATGACAGAAGGTGGCACTGTTGTATTATGGATCACATTTTCTAATGGAAGAATGCATCAAGTCTTATATGATAGTTAACCTATGTGTTTTTTATTTCTATTTATTTCATATTTTTTAATAAGATGTTTTTTTAAAAAAAGATTTTAGATGGATTAATGTCATAAGAAGAATATTTTTTAATAATTTAAAATAAACCTGTTTTATTAAATATGATATGAGAAGTTTTAAGAGGAAGTGAGGTAACTTTGAACATTTATTATTAATGAGCCCAATGCAGTTTGATTTGTTTATTTCAAAATTAAATGTTTAACTCTATTTGTCAAAGATTTTAATGATTTGTATAAAAGTGTTTGATTAATGTAGTTTGTGTATCTGATGAAGTCCAATTTAATAGGACGAAAACGCGAGTGTGGTAAAAGCGTTCATGTGGTTGTCTTTGTTGGCGATTTACAATAAAATCTTTTGTTTTTTTTCTCTCTCCTGGCACTTTGCTCTCTTTTTGGTTTATTTGGTATTAAAGTGTGCTACAGCTTCATCTAGTGGAAGTTGTTTTGGAATTGACCAATTGCATAATTTAAGTTCAGTTTGGAATTTGGTAAGGTTGACATTCTTATTATTTCTTATTATTTTGTAGATGGGCTGGTGGGGGTAGTCAACCTTATGCCTAATTATGTAGGTTAAAAAGTGATCACATAGATCTTCAGGGAGCATACCTGATTTATACCTATGGGGAGGGCTATTGATAAGTATCCACTCTAGGATACTTTCTTTATTATTAGGCTTGCTGATCCTGGTGGAGTCGATATAGTTTGTGTGAACCCATATAGATTTACATGGGTAGTTGGGGTTTCAAAGGAGCAGCTGTTCCAATCTATGTTGAGGTCACCAAGAACAATGGTTTCTTGGGGGTAGGTATTGGATAACCAGTAGACGATGTTGTCTAGGGTGCTTGAGTTATTGCCTGGGGGGGGAATGTACACACAGACAATGTTTATACGTTTGTTTTTATTAATTTGTAGTTTGGTATTTAGAATTTCTGCTTTACTAAATTAGGGTGGTTGAATGGAATCAACAGTAACATTTAGAGTAGTTTTGCAGAGAACAGCTACTCCACCACCCTCCCTAATAGTACGGTCTAGTCTGAGTATATTATACCCAGGTGGTAACACTTTATTATCTGAAGTTGACAGTTTTAGCTAGGTTTCAATAAGACAGTATATCAGGGAATGGACTGCTAAGAGGGCGTGGAGGTTGTGGATTTTGTTATTTATGCTTCTAATGTTTAAGTGACAGGTCAGGAATGAGTTGGGGGGTCTGATTACCGTTTGTTTTATAGTCGAGTTGGTAATATGGGAGCTAATGCTATCAGGAGATGATGGGCCAGGGTTTGGGTGGATGTCCGCATCTATAATGAGGATGCAAGGTAAGCTGACTATGAGCTTTAAGAATTTATTTATTAGTTTTTGATAGTGTTTTGTTTTGGAATTGACATATCTGGGTCTAATAGGGTGGAAGTTAACAATGGTTGTGGACTTGGCATTGAGAGGCATAGTTAAATGGTCAAACGTGTTTCAGAAAATTGAGGTGGTGGTTTGGTGTTTTGGATAGCCGACTCCTAGGTAGTATTGATTTTCATAGATGGTAAGTAGATATGGGATAAACACCAGGGGGTAGTAGAGAGAATGGGATTGTTTTATTTTTTGGTAACTTTGTGAGTAGCTGAGACATTATAGGGATAGTATTGTGACTTGGATATTATAAGTAGATAGGAGGATAGGGGTTAGGGAGGGGGTGGTCTTTTCAATACTAGTTTTTGGTTGGTTAAGAGAAAGAGGGGGTGTGGTTATGGGGTTATAAATGTAGCAGTACTGGGGCAGGTGGGATTGTGAGAAGGGTGGAGCACAGAGCAAGTCTAAAAGGCAAGCAGAGCGGCACTTAACCAGAGCCCAAGAATCCTAGAGCCTGTATATGCAATGTAAGAGGATTTAGTTTACTTTTATTGATTTTGTTTGGTCATTCAGATTATTTTTTACCATTAAACAGCTAGAATGTATAGAATTTTTAAGTATATAGGGCATTTAGAGACAACTACCTCTGGGAATGTTTGGGGTTATCAAATATTGCTAAACAATCATCAGACAACCTATGTAGAAGATTCTATAGGAATGAGAAGTGTACTAATTGGTTCTCTGACAGAGTAGCCGATGCATGGAACAGACTACCAAGTTACATTAAAGCAAGTGCTAGTTTAGATATTATTAAGAACAGCCTGAACACTTATTATGGGTACAAGTGTTTTGGTTTATTGGCAAGCTACAAGGGCATTAATGCCCTTGCTTGAAATATTTGTATGTATGCATATATGAAGGCCGCCAGCCTAGCCAGATAGAATTGTGCAGATAAGTCGGTCATTTGTAAATATAAATGTTGAAATACAGGCTTGTTTTCTTAAATAAAATAATATGCTGTGAAATGTCAAACTTAAAACAATATAGCAACATTGCCCTCTGCTGTAAAGAAAGCTAAGTCAAGCATTTCTTGTCTGTCCTTTGAAATTAAAATTATTTCATGTCTGTCCCTTTGAAGTTAGAATTTGGAGTCGATGAGTCCGGAGTGAAGCATCCTGACTATTGTTTTAACTTAAGGAATAATTACTAGAGTTTACATGTAGAATGTCTTTTATGGCTGTAGTTTCCTACAGGTGCAAGATAACAATTATGCAGTTTCTGTTAGCCTGAGATCACCAGGAAAGTGTGAAATGATGTAATGGGAACAAGGACTGCAGTAGCAATTTAAACAGAGAGAACCAGAGATTATTAAGCATGTTTGTCCTGATCATCCAACTCACAGCACTGTTTTGCTCATATGTAAGTTATCTTAGACTTGTGTTTTCTTTTAGAAATAGCTAGGAACTAGAAAGATTAGACTAAGTGTTTTCCTGTGATGTCAGAACTGTAGTACTGAATTATTTTAAGTATTTCTGTGTGATCTCTGAACTCTTGACTAGCACTGTGTAGTAGAAAGTATTGTCTTGTAGTTTTAATTATTTATTAAATATAACCTTTTAACTTTGGCTGGTTTGTGTAGAGATAAGTTAAGCTCTAAAAGTGCATTGCATGTATATAAGGATCCTGTACCAAGTCACATTAATAAGCCTTGACTGTTTAGTTATGCTACCAATTGGATAATAATATTGCACAATAATAATTGGACACCCTTTAAGGGCCATTGAGTAGCTGATAAGTATTACTGGGTTGCAGCAAATGGAACTACCGTATAGTTTGGGAGAAAGGGGCACAGCTGCCGAACCTGTGCCAGCCTTTCCCAGGAGTGTCTGTGTGGTTGTATAAACTCTTATCTCAAAGTGTGTGTGTGTCAGCTACTTGGGCAGGGACACAAAGTACTGGTTTGACAGAAAGGGTGCTAGAGGCTTTAGCTTGTCCACTAGGCTGAGATCGGGATCGTATAGCTGTGCCACTGGGGAGTCTTATTGGGGACCTTGAGAGTAAGGGAGCGACCAGCCCCAGACTGACTGTGATCTCTGTGTGCTCTTAAGGGAAATTGCACTTTACACTGTGTATTTGTTATCCTTTCCTCATATATGAGATGTCCTCTCTGGTGTTAGTCGTGAGGAATGAGGCTCCTTGATTGCTGGGCCAGGGCAGGGGCATCAAAGTATATATGTAAGTAATGCAAGTATTGTGGTGGCAACACTGACAGGTTGTGTCCCAAAACTGCTGTGTCCTCTGCTGCTGATGGTGCTGCTGCCACAGCCATCTGTGGTGGGATAGTGGTCCAAGCTGCTGTGGCTGGTCTAGCCCCCATGCTGGTGGTTGTGATGAAGCAGGAATTAATATTCTGAAGAAATGGCAACAAAGACAGAGAGAGAGAGAGAGAGAGAGAGAGAGAGAAAGAAGAAATGGGATGGGGAACATAAAAAAGGGAAAAATGCCATAAATGTTCTATAATGTTAATATGTCACAGTTAACACATATTCCACATAACATTTTTAAAAAATGTTTGCATCCATTTATGAATGTGTGAGGCCATCAATTGCCAATACAGTAATATTCTTGGCTCTTGCAGTTATAAACATTCTGCAAAAAGTGTCATTATTTTAAAACATCTCCCACAGTGATAACTCTTGCAGTTACTGTTGATATCTCAGATTTCATAAGACTTGTCTCCCCTCTGGGGATGCACTCAGGAATTGTTTACAGCATTCATAATATTAATATTTTGACACACAAATACATAATCACCTGCATGATAGTGTTCTTTCTCAGTGTTGTCCTTATGTGCATTTATTTTCAGTATTACAAGATGCACTGGTGTAAGTGATAGCACTTTGGACTCAAACCCATGACAAAATGAGACATGAATTTCTGAACTTTCTGTTTTAACTACTATATGCAGGAGAACTATGTGGGAAGAGACTAATCACAAGATAATACAAAAACTGAGAAACTGGAAGCTCTGTTATATGGATCTGGATAGCAAGATACAGGCAGTTAAAATGTTTTTAGTCCTTTTAGATTTATTCACAGGTCAGGTATAGTTTTATCAACCAGAGGAGGAGTTGTGGATAGCAATTAATATAGAGCTGAAGGATTTTATCTGGGAGGAGAAGATGACAAGAGTCAAGTGGGATAAGCTGATTCTTCCAATAGATCAAGGCAGTTTGGGATTACCCAATTTGAAGGGGCATTTCAGAGCTAGACGGTTAACTCTCCTATACATAACACAAGCAGAAATCTATAATTCAAAGTGGAAAGGATTAACGATGAAACAGGGGGAAGCTGAAGAAACAAGGAGAGACTGGGATTTTGGATGCAGAATAACAATAACCACACAGAATATTATATTCATAAAGTTAGCAGAAAGTGTTCAAAGAACTAAGCCAACATGGGAATGGATAAAGAAGATTCTGCCAATATGACTGCAATTAGGGATACAGACAAAAGGCAAGAGGGGGCTGGAATTATTGGAGAAAACTGGCAAAGGAACCAAGGTGTTGGGAGAAAATAACTAAAGAGGGAAAGATAATACAATGGGAAGGAGCCAATCATTTATTTGATTTATTTGGACTGCAGGCTAGAGATTGCATTCCCTATCAAGGATTGATATTAGAGAACAGGAAAAGATAAATAATTAGGGGGAATCCTATGCTAAAGACCGGCACTGTTAGGGTTTTTAGAAGAATCTAGAACAGAAGCTACTGTTAATAAAGGAATAATTAGTAAAGCATACAAAATATTGCATGAAAATTACAAGAATCAATCAGAGGAGGCTAGAAAGGATTGGGAAGAGACACTGGATAAGAAATTCACAAAGAAATAACGAGGGATGCATGTGTGTCTCCAAAATATGCAACAAACTCTAGAAGATTTAGGATGTGTGCTTGGAAGTATTTGCATGCAGTAGGTATTTGTATACCCCGAGTAGACTCCAAACTATTTTTCCTTAGATGGACCGCAAATGTTGGAGATGTGATGGGGAAGAAAGATGTAATTGGGAACATATTTTCTGGGAGTATAATGAGTTGGTACACTTTAAAGGTTCCCTGCAGACTACTCTGTCAGAGATACAGGGTGAGCAAATTGGTGTATTAAGGAAAATATTTTTTGAGCTATGATACAGAATCAGAATTGTGTAGACATAGTAAGGCCATGCTGAGTCTAATTGTCGTTGCCAAAAAAGCAAGTACTAGGAAATGGAAATCAAAGTGTAAACCAAATTTACTACAAGCAGTGACTATAGTAACAGAGATAAAACTACTGGAAATGGGATCTTTAGAATAGGGTAGGAGCAAATTACATAAAAAATGGGAATGTGAACAATACTTGAAGAGGAGGAATGAGGTTTAAAAGAAGACAGGATTTGAGTTATGTAATGTCTGACTGACAATGACTGGATAGATTATAAGTGATGTATAACGTTTGCAACTAAAATTATGTCAATATGGTTTGTTTTCATTTATGTAAATATATGATTGTCCATGTCATATGTGATAATTTACTAAAGATGTTTCTTGTTTAAAAAACACCACAGGAGAACTGATAGTACAAGTGTGCAAGGTGAGGAATACAAACATGTACATGACTGGAAATATACCTTCACCTGACATCACTTGAAGTTGTTAAATTATATGGTGTTCCTTTATTGGAGTAATACTTTTACACACAGTTTATGTGGAATGCTTTCTCATTGCATTAATTGTTTTTGTATCTATGTTGCTAGCTGATACATGCCAAAACTGAGCTTATTTGCATGGCTATTGACAATAGCCTAGTGTATGCATAATTATTTTTGAGTTTTTGCCATGGAATGAGAAGTGCCATTTCTCTACATTCATCCACTGACACTCTTCTATGCCAGCTGTTGAGCTAAGGCTAAACATAAAATGACATTTTTTTGTTTAGAAGACAGTTGTTTACATGTGTGCAATGAGCTGCTGTTTTAACTGTCATCATTATTATTTCAAGGTAGTGCAAATTTTCAGGAAAAGGCGGTACGGACTGTACATAAGGGAATGTTCTCCCCAGCATATGCCAGGACAATTTACAATTGATCTTTATACTGCTATGACACTGAAGCAGTGTGTGGATACATGTTATGCAAGATGTTTTGCTGTGCTCTTAATGTTCAACTACCATAAATTAGAACCTTGCTAGTTATGTTTAATCATTAGTTTGCACAAGTACTATTCATTCCACAGAATTTATACAGAAGTGTATTATTATAGTTATTATTATTATTATTATTATTATTATTATTATTATTATTATTATTGCTGTTGTTAGTGGTGTGAACATTGTGTGAGTTGTGTAGGTAACATTATCAGGGTTATTACCCAACAGTCAACAAATATAATACTACATTGCCATTATAAATTGCTTGTGGTAAAAGGTATAAGGTACTCTAAAATGTAAAATGTAAAAAAAATGATCACATATATATTATACCACATAAAAATGTACAGGTATATTATTCCATATATGGATAAAACCTATTGCATTGTAATTCAGGGCATTCATTAGTAACACAGATCCATTCAGGCAGTTACCAATAAAACAATTTTCTGCATTTAGTAATGTTTCAATATGCTAAGGGTGGTATACCAAAAGTCTTATTTGTGCACATGTGGAATACATTTTTGAGGTTTTACCATAGAATTGTAAAAGTCATCCCCTAAAGGGCATTGATGACCAGCACCATTGTGCAATGCCAAACATCTTGTAAAAGATGGAACCAAAAACAAATACAGTGATAAAATTCACTCTACTGACTTCTCAACTTTATGGATTTCTACAAGTAAAATGTGTACAGTATTGATGCCTACTGTCACTTAGATAACCCTTCACAATGTTTGAACAGTGTCCCATGACACTGCAACGACTGACATTGAGAACATGCTGTGCCACATAAACAGTTGCATAAAAAGCAGAATGTCAAGTGTATGTACACACCATTCTACATTCTGAAATGCACATTTACTTTGTAACATGGCCATGGTGTCAGGCTGTTCTCATTTTTACTTATGTAGTGCAATTGCATGACTGGAATTATTGGATACATGAGGTTGATAATGAATGTGAGGGTAGAAATTTCTGTAAGGCAGAATTACTGCTAAGATTGCTGTGTATTACTTAAAATTTAGTGTGCTTCTGTCACTCAGTCATCCTTCAATATCATTTAAACTTGTTTCTATACTGCCTATATGAATATTGTGTTGTTGAATCCCAGTTTAGATATGTTTAAACTATTGTCATTTTCTTCTGTATGGTCCTTCTTATCCATATTGTTTATTTTAAATGATAATTCTCCTGTGGATGACAATATCTTCTGGAAATCCTTTTTTTGTAGAAATGGTCTTTTGCCCACTGGTTTGGAAACCAACATCTTTCAAATGGTATTTTAAGATATCTTCAAACAGGTACTTTTTAAATTATTAATTTTTGACTAATATAATTTCATTTTGAGACAAAATATACATTTGTATTAGTGAATTCCTGTCCAAAACTTTCTAATAAAACCGAGCAACTAAAATCTTCTTAACTCAAGCCATCGTCTTGGCTATGCCCCTCACATACACCATGTCTTGATGACTCAGGCGGTATAGAACAAGGATTTAAATTTCCATGTGTGATCTCCAGTGCCAAGTCACTTTCCATGTCTGCTTCCCATAATTTCATAACTAATAACTGATAACTTCCTTCACTACGGTGAGGTTCAGCATCAAAAAGAGGTTCCTCACATTCAGTCTGCTTTCCACATGCATCTTATCTTCAGTCTTCACTAGATGTTCATTATTAGATCACTGTTGCTGAAGCCTAAGATATGTGGGATGTCCTGCCAAGGATAAAGCTAGATGTCCAGCGTCCAAAACTTTCTGGCACCTTCCATGCTCCCTAAAACTCTGATCAGCATAAAGTCAGGCACTAAGGTTCTATAAATAATAACATTCTTGCTGTTGAACTGTGCTTTGCCTAGTTGACTTTGAATGATCAATAGTTAGCTAGAAATTCACCAAGGTTAGGCAGATAAGCACCAGCTTCATGTTTTGTGAAAAAGTTCTTTCCTTCTGCAGAAATACTGAATGAAGACTAGAACTGATATTTTAGTGGTTATCAAAATATTCCATACACAAAGGTGACTTAAACTACCGTAATATAAACCAGGAATCTTACACAACCTTTAACATGCAGACCCAGAGATTCCTTGACTATGTAGATACGAACACCCTAGATCAGCTAGTTTGTATGCCCACTAGAGGCTTGAACATCCTTGTCCTGGTCCTCACAAATATAGGAGAATGCTCCATCCCCCTCCCCCTCCCAAGTGTAATGCCCTTGCAAGACAGTTTAGACTATAAATCAGTCTCTTTTGAAGTAAATGTAAAACCAGGGATACCTGCAAACCTTAGGACTTTTAAGAATTACTCTAAGGCAAACTTCCAGCTACCAGCTGACACACTAACAAAATTGCAAGCCTCCCCAACCCTGAAAATACTGTTGCCTATGGACAAAAGTTCACTGAAACCATGTATAACCATATCAAGAGGTGTACAGAGATTGCTGTGCCTACCAAAAGTAACTGTAGGACCAGCACAAAAAAAAACTATCCTGGTGGAATGTCACCATAAATATGCTGTACAACAAAAGGTAGAAACTCATGGCAAAAATTAGGATGGACAATACCCAGCAAGGTAAAAACTTCCTCATCAGTCTAGACATGCATTGCAAGGGGTTAACATAGTCTACAAAAGCTATATTTGAGGCACAAATAGCCATCCAGGCCAAGGACCACCAGAAGTCCTTCTTCAGCTATGTTCAATACCTCAAAGGTAATGCAGAGCAATGTAATGAATTGATTGTAAATGTTGCCACCTACATGGAATCAGAAGATATAGCTAATCACTTGGTAAGAAATTTGGTTCCATCTTTGCCCCCTTCCCCACTAATATTGATAAGGAAATTCCAGCATCCACCACTTTCCAGCCATCACTAGAGAGCAGGTCCTCAAGTCACTCTACAAAGCCAGGAACACTGCATCAATGGGCCCTGCTATTATCCCTAGTTAAAAGCATGAAATGTGAACTATCAGTCCCACTAGAATCTGTATTCAACCACATACTCCAAATGGGCTTCATACCAACTGAATGAAGGACTTCAATGGTTGTGGCACTGAACAAGAGTAGCCCATCCATGGAAACAGGGGTTACCTGCCCATAAGCCTGATATGCAAAGCCATGGAGAGGATAATCATTACTATCCAACTTTATTTAGGAACTTAACTAGGTTAAAAATGACTCCTTGGATCAATAGTCTATTAATCTACTATAATATACAATGATACAAATCTGACATTTTTAGGCATAGTTCCCTGTGAGAAATGTCTTTCAAATAATTAATTTTTGGGAACAAAAGTTTTACTTTTTGGTCAAAACTTATGGATATGAGTTGAGGTTTTGTTTGCTGTCATTTAGAAATATTTCACCTCAAAACTTATTTTTCATGTCAGTTGTTTTACGTACTATCTTAAACTTCACTTCCTGCTTGTCAGATGCCTTTCTTGGTAGACAGATAGTCCTGGGTCCCTGTGTGGATTCCATTATAATTTATCATTCTTTATGAAGAAAAGTGTTACTTTTCTGGCAAAAAAGTGTTGCTATGGACTGGAACAAGTGTTTTTGATGGTTGTCACTGAAACATTTTAATCCAAAAATTAACTTTTCTGTCAGAAGGTAAGACTGACCTTCCAAAGCTCCACTGACTTCTTGGCAGACACCTTTATAGCTAGGATACACACCTGCATCATGGTAATTTGATCGTTCCCTCTCAAAGCCACAAAAATAGAAAAGTTATTTGGGGGCATTGGTCTTGACTCCAATTTCCCCTTTGCCTCATACACTGAAGAGTGGCTTCACTGTGCCCATCTGTTGTTCCTCAGACTGGTTGCTTCTTTCTTTGGGTCTCTCTGGTGCTACTCCTCAAGAAGCACAACCAAGGATAAGGAGGCAGGCATGTTATCTGTGGTTGTTCAGTTGCCCTTGTCAAGTAAGGGAGACCCTCTCTGGCAGCTGTTGTGTAAATATAAAATGGTTTCCCCCTACTCCAGTTTATATTAAGTTTCATTCTGTTTATACTTGTTATGTGTGGTTCTGAAAAAAAATAGCATACATGAATAGCTAATTGCTCCAATACAATTGCACAGCTTCTAATTGTTTAATTTTATCTCACACTCCATGGAATGAAAGAATCTAAGCTAATGTGCAACCAAATGTATTAAATTTAGTTAACACTGGAATTTGTAATGTTAGCATAAATCACAATATGTTCAGACTGTAGGAGCCTAATTAGTTAATGTATGGCTAGGAGTAATTTTCTATTCTTCCTGTATATTTGGAAATGTCAAAAGTTGATGTTGTTTTGCCTGATTAAATATGCAAGAAATTACTTGTATTTTCCCAACAAACTACTATAAAAAGAGCTTTACTGGAGACCAATCACCAGTCAAACTTGCAGCCCACTGATTTCCTAACAGAAGAAGAGTTGTAAGTTGCCAAACAGTTTTGTAAAAGTAACTGATTGAATAGGCACTCTGGTAAAAGGCTTATAGTCTCCTGCTGGATTCCATTTTCTGGCACACAGCTTAGGGTTCATGTTATCTGACAGTACAGATAAGCAGTTAAAAGGAAAATAAGTTGAGCTATTTCTTTTGTAATACAATTTAAAGTTATTATCATCAGTTCTGTCAGTGGTGAGCCACCTAGATCAAATAGCTTAATATGATTCTACCACTACTCAAAGAAACGTACCGCTCCAGTTACGGACACTATCAGATAAATCTCAACACTGAGTTTACAAAGCTCAAAAGTCCTCCAACAAAGCAATTTCCTGGGGTGAAAATTGTTGAGTGGAAGAGACAGAAGCATACAGATGACTATCCTTCAATTCTCCACTGAGTTGGCCAGTTGACGAAGAAGCATACAAAATCTCTGTAAGCATAAATTTCCAGTATGGACTTTTTTTTAACAAGTAAAGCCAGTAACGGTAAATAACCTTTAGAAATGACTATGCAGATATAATGTATAGATACATTTAACAAAGTTATAGACTGGCTAGATAAAAGTTTTAAGCCATGTGATAAATCTGTTTATAAGCATAATGCAAAAACAGTTTATTGTGTGTAAAGGTGTGTTAGGATATTTTTGTTACATACTGCATCAACCTGCAGTTCTACCATTACTCACTGCAGCAGTTCCTGTAGATGTGATCACAGTGCACAGTAACAAGATGTTCAGACTTTACAAACTCTAGTCAGTCTGTTTGATATTCCAGATTTGCTAGGTCAGTTTATTAATAACTATAATGCTGATAAAAGGAGAGATAACGCAGCTGTATACACAGCCTTTAAAGCATGTACAAGATATTTAAAGAGCTAAAGATGACGTAATAAATGTCTTACAGAGCTTAAAGGTAGAAACAGATAAGTCAGGAGAAAGAGGTGAATCTTCCTCATCCTAAACCCCTGCACACAGCAGGAGACCTTCATTAAAATGAGGTACACCAATTTGTTATGACATTTTTCCATTAACATCACTTTCAACAGTAAAAGAATTGTATTACAGATCAAAACTCTTACAAATCATGCTCAAATGGGATGATTAAAAAGGTCTTTTACAGAATCGAGTTGCATTTGAAGACTGGCTAGACAGAACATCTCAAGGGGAATGGAATAATGATTTGCAAAAACACTGTAAAGCTTTTGTCCCCAAATATGAGAAAGAATACATAGAACAACATAAGTTCAAGTTATACTCTTTAAAACTCTTGCCCCTTCCAACTTTTCTCAATTTATTTACTGCTGATAGACTGTTTTTTTCTATACCCATGCTTATACAGAAACTTGCTGCAAACTTGCTACTCTGCTTAAACAGAAATGTGTTCCAAACCTGTTACTCTATTGTACATTGGGTCTCGTTAATTTTCTGTATAACTGGTTTTGTAACTTGAACTGCTGATATTTTGAACTGCTTACATCTTTTGCGTATTGATACTGTTGTTTTAAATTGTAGTTTCTTTGGTGTATTTCTGGAGCTTTTCTCCTCGGGTGTCTGCTGAAAATAGGCCTCTACTCAGATGGACTAACCTGGTTAACAAATGTCAAATAAATAAATAAATAAACAAACAAATAAATAAATAAATAATAAAAGAGTTACAGAGCTCTGTAGAACACCTACAGTCCACATTGCAGGCATTCACTCAAAGGATGCAGTTTGATCCATGGCTGCTTGATCACTTTACTAAACATGACAATTTGTTAGAAAATGTTAGATTATACAAACAGGCATTTCAAGTATTCCATGGATATTTTAGTCAAAAAATGAATAAACCAGATGTAGCATCAGCCTTGGTAGAGACTTTTTGCTGCAAGTACAGAGTTTAGACAATGCCATCAAGCTAAATGTTGCAAGTAAAGTAATCTGTATACAAGAAGCTATGCAAATGATTATTAAGCAAAATCAGTTACCGAATACAGAGGAAACTTTGTGTAGGATTTTTGCAATTGAGTCAGTAGACAGCTTGGTAGTAGCAGTAGTCAGAAAGAATCCAAAATCAATGATGCTGGGTGGTATCTCTTTGCATATGACCTGTTATTTCTGTAAACAGTTAGGACATATTAAACATAGAAACAATGTTCAAAATACTGGGAATGGAAAAAACAAACAACTAAAGGAGGGAACACATCTACCTCTAGACAAGGATCAGACTAAGACAACAGAAATACTATATTTGGGGGCCAAAGGTAACTACAGAAACCCAACAGTTAACCCACAGAGTGTAGTCAACACAGACAAATTATACTCTGATTGGCAGCCTTTACAGTCTG
Organism: Protopterus annectens; assembly: GCF_019279795.1. Classification (NCBI taxonomy): domain Eukaryota; kingdom Metazoa; phylum Chordata; order Ceratodontiformes; family Protopteridae; genus Protopterus; species Protopterus annectens. Next base: position 1,165,474,986 of record NC_056727.1, read on the forward strand.
TAATAGTGCAACTCCACCTTTGTCCAATACTTTGAGAGATGAAGAGGTTCCTCCACAGGTTCTCATCTTTACAGCTCCCCCTACACTTACAGTCTTGCCAGACATTTCACTACAAACAGCACTACAGGTACTGATAGCATTGTCAACTTTGAGCAGACAGCTGAGGAACACTTACAAAATATTCATCTGGATGGATGAGGCTGTAACTTCCCTGTCTGACTTGGCTACATGGCTTCTTTAACCACGGGAGCTGATGGTTGACAGGTTACAACACGCTAGGCAAAGAGTCAGAGATGGACAAGGTTCTGACTGACACTGGATCAGCAGTTTCAGTTACTAACACAAACCGCCTAGCGATGCATATTGTACTACACTGTTATCAAGGTTTGAAGGTTCTACAGTACAGGCACATCATAGTCAACACATTAAAGTTAAATTTTAAACCAACAGAATGTGCTAGCTAAAGAAATTCAAGTTTCATTTTTAATATACCCCCAGTGTGAATCCACCATACTAGGTAGGGTTGCTTAAATACCCTAGAAGTAACAGTTGATTTAATCAACAAAATACTTTGGAGAGACAAGACACAACAGATAGGTAGTGTAATACCTATGATTTGTCAGGATAAAAAAACTCCTAGCATCAATGTTACAACTTCAGATTTACAAGATCTGCTCACACATTATCCAGATCTACGGCCACAGAGTAAAAGAGACTAAGTTTTTGTAAAGCAAAACAAAGTGCAAGTGATGGTCTCACATGATAGAAAGCCACCATATCAAAAACAGTCTGCAATTCCAAGGGAAAGAGAAGATGACATCAGAAAATGTATTAAACAGTGTGGAAAAATAGGGCATAATAAAAAATGTGTGTCAGTCCATTTAATACACCTTTGTGGCCCATAAAGAAAAAAGATAGAAGCTACTGTCTTAGATTTAAGGTTAGTAAATAAAACCACTACTCAGGCAGCACATTCATTACCCAGTGCACCAGAGGTGGCCACCAAACTGAGTTGCAGAAGCAAGTATTTTTCAGTTATTGATTGGGATAATGGACTATTTGCAATTCCCATAACAGATTATCAAAAGAGATTTTCTTTTACTTATGAAAGCCACCAATATTTAATGACTAGGTTACCTCAATACTTTTATAACAGTCCTGTGTTTTTCCATTAAGCCTCAGCAAGAGTACTTAGACCACTTAAGAAGGATGACATTTTTTTCAGTACATAGCTGATATACTGATTTATACAGAGGCTATGGGAGAACATTTGCAGATACTACATGATGTTTTTCAGGCTTTACAAAAACAGGTTTAAATGTGAACATGCAGAAAATGTAATTGCTACAAGAATCAGTAAAGTTTGTCGGTATTACCATATGCCCTTGGATTATACCGCCCTGCAATGAAGGCATGCAATGTATTTTACAGATGCCACTGCCCAGCACTGTAAATGATTTGCAGAAGTTCTTGCTAGTAATGAATTACAACTGAGACTTCAAAGAAAACTATGCTTACAAAGCAGATCCATTGTATAAATAGTTGAAAGCAGATGTGACAGGAACAGATGTTATACAAAGGACACAGACAGCACTGAAAACAGTTCAAGATTTAAAGTTGATGCTCACATTGTGCCATGCTTTCTATCTTCAAGCAGCTATCTGCAAAGACAGCATCTCCATAGTTATTTTGCATAAATGGCAATGGAGTAAATTAAGACCAGTCGCCCTTTTCAGTCACATGTTAAATCCAGTATAGAAAGGGTACCATCATTGTATCCAAGCACTTTTAGCTATACTGGGGACGTAATCAGTCAGCCTACATTACACAGTTTGCTCCTGTAATAGTACCAGACTCTTTTGTGCTCTACAGATCAGAAGGCAACCATTCAGACATGACTTGCCAAATAGTTCATTGAGTTTGAGCAAAAAAATGTAACAGTGGAAATAGATGATCACTATTACCTATTATAGCACTTGTTTAATGGAAAACATTACAGCTGTCAGGATGAAATTCAGAAAGTCCTAAAGACTCCATTTTCTGAAGAATTTGAAATAAAATGCAAATTTATTTCTTTATATGGCTGGATCTAGATATTGGGCTGAAGGATGCTACAAGACAGGGTTTGCAGTATATGTTGCTGATGTGAGTACAACAGAGTTGTACAAAGTTAAGTTACCCGAGCAGGTGTCAGCACAAAGAGCGGAGTTGGAAGCAGTGTTGCATGTATTACAGATAACAAAGAGAGAAAATGGGAGAGCAAACAGTATCAGTGATAGTTTGTATACAGTGACTACACTTACCTTATATTTAGCAGTTTAGAACAGAAGAGATATTTTGGGTACTAGCAATAAGTAATTACAGCATACAAAAAAGCACTGAGACAGATTTGAGAAAGATTTTTGAGTTGGAACAACAGTGTCCTCTCAAATGAAGTGTGTATAAGGTTAAATCAAGCAAGACTATGGGAGACAAACCTCATGATTAAGGAAATGCAGTTGCAGATGCTTCAGCAAAAGAAGCAGCTAAAATCAAATCACCTTTATATCCCAAATCAAAGGTCAGGGTCAGTAAAGTTAATATACACACACAGAAACCTTGTGATACTGAAGACCTAAAGTTTTTTTGGAAGTCTCAGGGTCAAGCAGACATTATGCAACTTGCCTATAATGACTCTTGGTTTTAAATAGGCAGTTTGTTCTCAGGCTGGAAAGGGGCTATCATTATATTTTTCCTCTTCATAACCTTTACATCTTGTGTTTTATCAGGGAAATCCCTTGTAATAGTAAATGGTATTAAAAATCTATGCCACAGTTTTATATCTAAATTTGTGTTAATGAATGTTCTAAACACATCAAAATATTGTTTATTAGTGTTAGTTTAGTTAATTTTGTTGTACTATACTGTAAATTTAAACTTAAATAGTGCCATATCTTATCTTTGTCAGTTACCAAAGCATTCTTTGATAAATAATTTTCATTCATTAGTATAATGGAGTGTAACTGTTTCCATATGGAAGAGTAATTCGGATTTATCCAATTCATCACTATTTTAATTATAGATGCCTTTATATAAGTTTCAGTCTCTGGGAATTTTAACCCCCCCTTGTTCCCATTTTCTTATATGAGAATGTTGTTGTTTGTCTTTCGACTTTTTCCCAGTAAGGGGTCGCCACAACGGAACTCCGGTCCGCTAATGATTGGCAGTAGATTTTTACAAAACACAGAGGTGCCAGCTCAACGCCCAACCTTCAAAAAAGGCACACCCATTTATGCATGCATGTCTTTCGAATGCTACCCAACTGTGAGGAGGACATGCAGACTCCACACAGAAGGCACTCCCAAGCCATGCCGAGAATCGAACTGGAGAACATCTTGTTGTGAGGTAACAATGCTACTGCCGTATCACTGCAGCATTCCGTATTTTATATACACACACACACATATATTTATATATATATATAATATATATATATATATATATATATATATATTTATATATATACACACACACACACACACACACACACACACACACACATATATTTAATTTTACACACACACACACACACACACACACACACACACACACACACACACACACACTACACACACACACAGATACATATATATATATATATATATATATATATATATATATATATATATGTGTGTGTGTGTGTGTGTGTGTGTGTGTATGTGTGTGTGTGTGTCTGTTTGTGTTTATGCCACTCTGTTTCTTTTGGAGTACCATAGGAATTTCATCAGAGTTGAAGTGATTTCTTTAAGGATTTTCTTTCCTGGTGGAAGTATAAGAGCTTGTTCTATATATAATATTTTAGATAATAAAATCATTTTTATCAGTTGTAACCTATCATCAAATGTTATAAACAAATTATTCCATTTGCTTATTAATGTATTGATTAAGTTTATGGCTTTATAGGTTCATAGGTTCATACTAGGCTATCTGCCCTAGGGCATTTATAAGCCTAGCCAGAATGTGTTTGGCTTTCGCCACCCATTTTAAATTTATTTTGCTATGCCCTTTTTCGAGGTTAGTATACTGTGCCTCTGTCTAACAGTGACACAGACGTGATACCCAGGGTAAACCTACGATCTCCCATCCACTCATCAAGATTCCTCTTGAAGAGAGTCAGTGAGGGACTCTGCCTAACCTGAACTGGGATTTTATTCCAGAGTGAAGGGAGCCTCTGGGTTATGAATCTGTCCCTCCAGCATGTCCTATTTATTTCAGTGCTGAGGTTCAAGTCTCTCGAGCACGTAGCTCGATGGGATTTGGATTTTCTGAGGTGCAGCATGTCCATTAATTCCGGGTTGGACATGACTTTATACGTCAGGCACAGATCGCCTCTGAACAGGTGGTATGCCACTGAGTAGAGCTGGAGTTTCTTTAACCGGGCAGCATATGGCATCTATTTGAGCCCTTTAATCCTCTTGGTAAGGTACTTTTGGGGGTTTTCCAGTTGCTGCAGGTGTCTGGTAATTTACATCCCAAAAGGGGCATTGTACTCAATTATGGGCCTGATGAGGGATGAGTAAAGAGGCACGATGACCTCCCCTGATCTAGATGTGAATCCCTTCATGATTAGGAGGGCTATATAAAATATTTTTCTAACCACTTTGGCCACATGGTTGTCAAATGAGAGATTGCTATCAACTTGGGTCCCCAGGTCCCTAATTACTTCTTCTGTACTTAATGGATTACCACCTATGTGGTAATTTGTGGGCACTTTGTTTTTGCCAAAGGGGATGACTATACACTTTTTGGCATTTAGCTTGAGGCCATGGCTCTGGCACCAGTTGTCTGTTTCTATGAGGCCCTTTTGGAGGATGCTTGTGTCAGCTGGAGAGTCGATTATGGCACCCAGTTTGCAGTCATCTGTGAACTTGGTCAGCCACAGTCCTTCCATGTTGGCCTGTACCTCATAGAAATATATACCGAACAAGAGAGGTACCAGGACTGAGCCTTGTGGGACACCACTTGTAACTGGTTTGGAGTCTGACATGGCTCCAGCAATTCTAACCATGTGGGTTCTGTCTTTGAGCCAGTTTGCTATCCATCTAGTGACATAGGGGTTTATATTTAAGCTGGTGAGCTTATCTATAATGCCAGAGTGGGGCATTGTATCAAAGGCTTTTGCGAGGTCCAGGTAGGCTGTGTGGACCACCTTCCCCTCGTCAATGGCCTTGGTGACTGTTTCAAAGAAATCAACCAGGTTTAAGAGGCAGGATCTGCCCTTAACAAAGCCGAACTGGGTAGGATCCAGTGTCTGTAGGTCCCCAATATCTTTATTTATGAGGTCCATGATGATCCTTTCCATAGCTTTGCAGACCAAGCTAGTCAGGCTTATGGGGCGATAGTTTCCAGGATCCGTTGAGGCACCACCTTTATGGAGAGGGACCACTGTTGCTGTACGCCACTCTTTGGGCACATATCCTGTAGTAAGGCTGAGATTGAACAGTAGTTTTATGTTTGGATTTAGCTCTTCTTGGAGTTCATGTAGGACGCAGCCTGGGACACCGTCTGGTCCCATTGATGCTGTGTTTTTTGCTTTGGAGAGGGTGGCTCTTACCTGAGCATCTGAGATGTCAGGGGGGAAGCACTCTGCTGGGATAGATATTTGCCCTTTTGGTGGGGGGGGGAGTTTGCGCTGAACCTATCAGCTAGGATGTTGGCAATGTCTGTGGGTTCAGTGTATTTTTGTCATTTTGGACTAATTCTGAGCATATCTGGGAATTACCACCCAGGTTCCTAACATAACTAAAGAAAGCCTTGTGATTATCCTTAGTGTCCTGTGCAATTTTTCTCTCGAAGCTGGCCTTAGATAATTTTATGAGTGCCCATAGTTTTTTGCTAATACTGATCAGTGATGCCTTCCCTTTTTGGGATTTTGCTCTATCATTTAGTAGCTTCCTCCTTCTATTGTATAGTTTGTTTATGGCTGGGGTCCACCAGACAGGACGTCTGCCTTTGGAGGATTGGGTCTTGATTTTATTTGGGATCGCATGATCCATGCATTTCTGAAGGTGTTCATAGAATGCGTTTATAAAGGATTCTGTGGTCTAGGCCATATTTTCCACAGGCTCAGGGGCTTTGAAGGATTCCACTTCGGTTTTGAGGAGTGTGAAATTTGCTTTAGAGAAGTTTTTCACTGTGGTTTCTGGGCAGGGGGTGGGGTCGGATGTGAATATCCAGTGAGATTAGTTTATGGTCTGATCTTACCAGTGAGGGATACACTTCTGGTCTGGAGCATAGAGTCCCCATGTTGGTGATGATCAGTTCCAGTATGTTTTCCCCTCTTGTGGGAGTGGTAACAAGTTGTTCCATAGCATTTGAGTTTATAAATTCTTTAGTATAGTTAAGCTGTAAGGTTTCCTCTATATTCTTGCCTAGGACTATTCCTAAATAGTGTAGAGTCGAAACTTGGTTTCCAATAATATGATTAACTAGAACCTGTATGTCCTTTTTTATTTAATAATAAATATTTTGATTTAGATTTGTTGTAGGAGAGTCCTGAGATTTTTTGGAAATTTGTTATTACTATATCCACTTCACCTAACACTTCCTTAGAGTTAGGTAAGGTAAGTAAGACATTATCAACAAACATCATTATTTTAGAAATATGTTGGTCATATATACTTACACCGCTTATCTTTGGGTTATTATGTATTAAAATGGCAAGTATTTCTATGGCCAGAGCAAATAGGATAGGAGACATGGGACATCCTTGTCTAGCACCTCTAGTGATTTGGATTGCTTTGGAAGTAAAGGGACCTAATTTGACATATGCTAGATTATTTTCATAGATCTTCTTTATCATTGTTATAAAAAAGGGGGGAATCAAATAACTGTAAGACTTTAAATAAATATCCCCAATTTAAGGAGTCAAAGGCCTTTTGAATATCTAGACCTATTATCAATGCTTCATGGATTCCTCTATTGAGGTAATCTATCAGAGTTACTACTCTTTTAATATCCTGTGTATGCCTGTTATGTATGAAACCAGTATGGTTTTCATTAATTATTTTAGATATGGGTATTTTCAATCTATTGACCATAATTGACATAAATAGTTTATAATCATTATTCAACAAATAAATTGGTCTATATGAGTTGCAATGATCAGGGTCCTTATTCTCTTTTAATATAGGGGAAATCAGAGAATATCTCCAAGAAGGATAAATATTTGCTAATGTTTGAACTTCAAGAAAGGTTTTATGTAGGAGAGATTATAGAAGAAGGGAACAATCTATACATTTTGATAATTAAGCCATCTATTCCTGGTGCTTTATTAGACTTACTTCCTTTAATCCTATCTATAATTTCATTTTGAGAAATAAGTTTTTGTAGATCTAACTTAAGTTCCTCTGAAATTCTTGTTATGTTGGGAACTATATTCTCTAACTTCTCACATTCATTTGTACTTATTTTATCTTTATGATGCTCTGCATAATGATAATTAAAAGCTTCCAGAATGTTCCCTATGCCTGATACTTTTTACTTTTCCCTTCATGAAAGATACTATCAATGTTATTACTTTTTGATTGTATCTTAACTTTCATAGATAGGTTATGAAGATGCTTAGAAGAGGTAGCATAAGAATTTAATTTCAGGTTTTCCATAGCTAAATTAGTTTTACGGGATAATATTTCATTGCATTTTTTATTTGCTTCTTCTATTTTCTTATTATTATCTGTAGCAATTACATTTTTATTAGATTTAAGAGATAATATTTTATTTTGGAGTTGCTGTAACTCTGAGTCCCATTCTTTAATTTTATTTTTGTACCAGCTAATGGTTTTCCCATATAGATAGGCCTTAAGATAATCCCAAACCATAATTGTGTTTGCTTCAGGTTTATAATTAATCTCTAAGAAAAGCTGAAGCTCAAAAGTTATACAAGATTTAAAGTCTTTATTTTTTGTGATATATGAAGGAATCCTTGAAGTAATAACTAATTGACTGAATTCCAAGTGCATTGTTAACAACGGGGAATTATGATCTGAAAAGGGACAAGGTTGTATTGAAAAATTCAAGATTTTAGAATAAAGATCATGAGAGATATAAATTTTATCTATTCTAGTTTGGGTACCATGTCTATAGTCCTGGTGTGAGAATAGTAAAGTATTTGGTCCCAAAGCATTCCCAAAGCATTAAAGGTATCTTTTAATTTAAACATTTCTGTCCATTTTTTTAACTGTTTGGCTGAGGACAATAGTCTAGGAGACTTCCTATTGGTAGCTTCTTTATTATCTGTGATACAATTGAAATCACCTCCTAGTATAATGTTACATTTAGAAGTAGTTGTAATAAAGTTTTAAGTGTTTCTTAGCTAGTCCAACCCCCATACCCAGGAACCAGTATAAATTAACCAAGGTCCAAATTCTATTATTCAGCTTAAGTAAAACTAAGGCCATGCACCCATCATTATCTACATGTTTGTAAATGATTTGGGGATTTAAGAAAGTCTTTTTCCATAGAATTGTTACTCCTCTGGTCTTATTTTTATAAGAAGATTGAGTAAGTATTGTGTATTGCTTTGGGTCCCACATAAATGTGTCATTTATTTAAAGTGTGTCTCTTGGAGAAAAACTACTTGAGCCTTGTTTAATTTAAAATATGTTAGTAGGTTGGCTTTCTTATATGGGTTGTTTAAGCCATTAGTATTTAAGGATATCAAAGTTGAATCCATATCAGAATTCTTTAAAGATAATAAATAATAAAGGAACTTGTATTAATAGAATCCTGTATACATAATACTCTTCCTGAATAGACAATAGAATATCAATTGTTGTATTTCTATTTATCTCAATCTAAATAACTTTCCCCATGAAAGATAAAAGTAAAACAATTGTGTCAGGCATTTCAAAACTAGAAAAGCAGTTAAATAACAAAAAATTAGCATATTTCACACTGATATAAACTTTAATACAACCTATAAATAAATAGGACATGCTGGAGGGACAGATTCATAACCCAGAGGCTCCCTTCACTCTGGAATAAAATCCCAGTCCAAGTTAGGCAGAGTCCCTCATTGACTCTCTTCAAGAGGAATTTTGATGAGTGGATGGGGGATCATAGGTTTACCCTGGGTATCACTTCTGTGTTACTGTTAGACAGAGGCACAGTATACTAACCTCGAAAAAGGGCATAGCAAAATTAATTTAAAATTTGTGGCGAAAGCCAAACACACTCTGGCTAGGCTTATAAATGCCCTAGGGCAGATAGCCTAGTATGAACCTATGAACCTATGAACCTATGAACCTATACATGGAATGAGATACATTCCTTGTCTAACAAACAAAACTAAATCTGCTAGACTACCTATCCCAACCATCAACCTTTGTTGGTTTGAGCCCATGAAAACAAAGCAAAAAATGGAGAATATGTTATAAATTAAGAGAAAAAGAATAGTGATAAACAACTAATCAGATATTAAGATTTTTGGTTTATTGGAAAATAATAACCTATTTTGTTGGTTGCAATGTAGTGAAAACCAACAAGCTTTGAACACACAAATAATATTGTCAACCTATGGCCTATCCCCTAATGACTGGTTGGTTCTTCAGAGTGTCACAGCATACACTAAGGATCTGTGTAGAATAATACAAAACTCATCCTTCAAAACCGTACCAAAAATTATAAACTGGATTTTTGGAATTCTATATAATAATATAAATGTTAAAAATGAATTATCATATCTATATAACACTTTAATTGTCTATAAGACGGCTCCTAAAGATTCTTCCTGGCAATACTCTATATAATAATATCAATGTTAAAAATGAATTATCATATCTTTATAACACTTTAATTGTCTATAAGACAGCTCCTAAAGATTCTTACTGGCAATACCTAACTAAAGGGTTTCAAGTATCATTATCAATGGAAGATAAAAACAAACATTTTATTTTCAGTTAAACTAACTTCTTACTCACAATTCTGGAGGATTTTTCATTAGAAATTTCTACACAGATCCTTTTTGATACATAAGAAACTCTCAGAAATGAACCCTTCAAACAGCAAGTTATGTTGGAGATGTCATCTGTTCACTAATGCTGACTGGTCTCATATTTTGTATGATTGTACTAATATTAAACCATATTGGAATGAGATTAACAGATTTCTTCACACTATCTATAATAATATATTTGTTTTGACAAAGTCTTTAATTTTATTAAATGTTGTTAATAGTAATAATATGAAGAAAGATGACCTGTATTTGTTGTGGACAATGTTAGCAATAGCCAGAAAATGTATAACTAGAAGATGGAATTGTAATGTAGCACCCACAATGGAGGAATTCCTATCATCACTGAAGAAATTAATACTAATGGAGAAAAGAACTAAAGAGTTAAGAACTTTTCCTAAGCCATTGGTTAATAGTCTGTGGAGGAAAGTTTTGAATTTGATTGATACCCTACAGATAGAACCAAACTCTTCCTAACTATCATAGTTTATATATGAACTTATTATTTAACTACAAATGCTTTTTCTCTGAATCCTTTTTGTCAGGCTGAATGTAAATACTGTAAATAGTTATTAAATGTTATGAATGTATTAAATTATGTGTTATTTCATCAAAATAAAAATCATTTGCATAAAAAAATAACATTTACTTCTTTTTTATGTTTAATGTTTTCTGGGATCAAATGTTTGCTTCAGTTCAAAAAGCTAATGTAGTAGTTAATGATTAAATGATTATGTTGCACATCCATATAAGGTGAACTTAAAAGGGAGAATTGATAGCATAATGTAAATATAAAATGGTTTCCCCTACTTGCTTTTGTATTGTTTCATTTTGTTTATAATTACTATGTATGGTTCAGAATAATATAATATACATGAATGACAAGTTGTTTCTGTACAAATCTTCAGCTATAATTGCTTTGTTTTATTACAAGATCCTTGAAATACAGGAGCTAAGCTAAGGTGTAACCAAATGTAAAGTTTAGATAACATTAGAATGTGGGAGTTTAGCATAAATCACAGTATTTCCAGCCTACTGGAGCCTAGTAAGTTAATGTATAACTAGGAGTACTTTTTCATTTTTCCTGCATGATTGAAAATGTCAAAGGTTGATGATGTGTTTCCTGACTAAATGTGCAAAACATTACTTGTATTTTTCAACAAACTATGATAAAAAGAGCATTCCTGGAGTCCAGTCAACAGTCAAGCTTGTGACCCACAGGCTTCCCGATAGAAAAAAAAATCATGCCTACTCAAACACTCTGATAAAAATAACTGCTTGAATAGGCAGTGAGGTGAAACATTCTCCAGAAGATGACCAGATTCTGTCGCATAGCTTTGGGTTTATGTCGTCTGACAGTATAAATAAACAGTTAAAAGGAAAAAAGACTTTCAGTTACTTCTTTTTAATACAATTTAAATTAAGCCATTAATATCATCAGGTGTATCACACTTTTCTGGCATCTGAGAAGGGACCAGATTCTTTGCTAACCCAATCTTAAGTGCTTCATTCCTAGGGAAGAGGCCATCTTTCCACACACTGTTTTTCTGGAGAGTCTTTCATTCACATAAAACAAAGTTTATCTCTATCCATATGCAAATGCAATTTGGATCTATTTATGGGAAACAGAACATTTAGAAAACACAAAAAGCCAGCAAGATAGTTTCACCATTTAATCAGAGGGTTTCGCACCAGCCTTCATCAGTGAGTGAAAATAGTCTTACATATGGCTCCTGAGTTAAATTTAAAGCAACATGACACAATTGGTTCAGATATATGTCCCCATACAACAGATATACTCATAATGTATAGTTCTTTATTATGAACTAAAATAACCTAAAAAAAAAGTATGACATATTGTTTATACACATAATACTATAATCTTATATATTACATAAAAATGTGTGTGTCTCTAAAGTGCAAATGTAAATGTAAATGTGGATTATAAATGGTCGTGAATGGCTGGAGGCAGTATCTTTCTTTATGGCTTAAAATGCCTTGCCATCCTGTCTGGTTTGCCCTATTCCTGTGTTGTTGATGGTGGTAAACATAAACAAACTGGGGGATGATGTTTGACTGTATGTTATAGTAGTGCATTAGATGCCTTTTGGTTAATGTGGTATCCTCTGATCCACTCCGTGTCACCCGTAATGAGTGATGAGTCTTACCAACATAGAATGATATACATTGGCATGTAGCCAAATATATAACCCAGCTATTGGAACAATTTCCAAAAACCTTAATATCACATAGCTTTGTAGAAGATTGTTAGGTGAAAGAGCTTGAGTTGAGCTGATTGACAACAAGCACCAAGATACACATGTTCATCTGTTCCCAATAATAATTCATTCATATAGTAAGTTGTTTTTATTTTGCTTTTTTTTTTTCTTTATGTTTATAAAAATCATTTGCTAATAAGATGTTCCAATTTTGATTCACGCTTGCCTAACAGTTTGATGATTTTTTGCCAAGTGTAGTAATCAATCTAACTTTAGAAGCTAGTTTTGTTTTTGCTCTTATTATTCCAACAATGTCTTCCTTTTCTTGGTTATCGAATATAATAGGTCTAGGCTAGTTCAATATCAAATACAATAGATGTTCCGATGGTGTGGCGTGGATGCATACTGTGAGCATGTAACAAGGTGTTAAACTGGGGATATTTCGGTAAATTTTTTTTTATTGTGTTGTCACTGTTACATATACTATACTGTAACATCCAAAGGTTATAATCTCTCTATGAAATGTAATAGAGATAATTCAATCCCCAATGTTGTTGTTTAAATGTTCCAAAAAACTCAGAACCATCCAACAATCATCTAAATATCTTCTCATATGTCTATTTCCATATATATAAAGTGTAAGTATGTAAATCATCAGGCATTCCTCCAAGGCCATGAAAGATGAGATTTGTGTATTTTGGGTAATAGGTACAGAATTGTTTCATCCGTTCCTTCACCTGTAAATGTTGAACCGCTTTTTTTTGTCAGGAGTATACCCTCCCTCCATGATTGTAAAAAACAAAAACAAATCTTTTTCTTTTCATTGTTGGATCAATATCCATTTTTTTTCATATAGCAATGTCTGTCAGATAATTGTAAGTAAACCCTCATTTATATGAAGTCCATGTTCAAGATCAACACTCCACCCCCCTTGTTGTCCTTGGTATTGCTTTATTTTGGTTATTCCTAAGTAAGTTCTGACAAAAGCCACTTGTTATTGTATTTGCTAAATCCTTAACTTCTGAAAGACATATATCTATTATTCTTTCATATATGAAGCTAGGCTAGGATCAAAAACCATGAACCTTCTCTAAAGTGCTGCATCCCATTCATATCTGCTTACAAGTGGGTGCAATTTTATTTCCGTAGTCCTCTAGGTGCATTTTGGTACCAAAATAGCCAAGTCTTCCCTATCAGCACACAGCCCTCCAAGATCTTATTCTCTAGATTCATACTCTAACACAGATCCCAGAAGCTACAAAGAAAAATCTAATAAAAAAAAAAAAAAAAGAAAGGCAAGCAGGGGGAGCCAGAGCTAAGAAAAAAAAAAAAAAAAAAATCAGTTTTCAAATCAATATATACCCCCGTATGTATGAATGAGAGGAGGACCAAGGGACAGTAGGTTTAATAATAAATGCAATATCTGTCCTGTCCAAAAAAATATAAATATAATAATATCAATCGAATATGTATAAAAAGCACTAGGACATAAAATCAAATATTGTCTGTATAATAACAAAAAACAGAGAAGAGAATGTTGACTCAACCTGTGTACACACCAGATTCTAATATATTTCTGTAAAAAAAACATACTGACTATAATGCACACAAAGAGATGTGTTTTGTTCTTAGAACATTTTTCAAAAATCATGAACACTTTTTGTAGAAAAATATTGAGTACCCATGACATGGTTATGACCTCTAACCAAAACCTGTAAAAACCTTTATATGCACTAGACTTTATAAAACTCATGCATGGCTACTGCTCAAGGACAAAATATACATGATGTTGGACCCACATGGATCCATGACCAGACCACTGTTAATATACAACATATAATGTAAATTACTGAGGGTATAGAGCCAAAGAAAAAAAAAAAAATATATAGTATAACCGCCAGTAACCTGCACAAATGTAAGAGTATGAAAGGACAAAATTCTGTAAATAAATTCTGTCCTAGAAGTAAGAAGTTTGAATCACTGAAATGAGGAGGAAGGTACTGATATACAAAATCTCAAAATAATTTAATATAATAATTTGCAAAAACAATAGAATGGTATATGAAGGTATAAAAAAGTTAAGAAGATATAATCTATGATCAAAAACCCAAACCCATACCAAAAATATCAAAATCCCAAACACAAGCAATGTAGTTCTGAAAACACAAAATCCAAATCCCCCCCCCAGTTAAGTTACATATATCTAAATAAAAAATGTTTGTCAAACAAAATATATAAACGACCCAAACAGAACATTTACCCCAGGCCTGCCTCCTGTACTTCTTCTGGAGAGAAGCAGCTCATTATCCCATGTATGGGTTCCCTTAAATTATCTATGGTATGATCCTATTTATTATCATTAGGGTTAATATTCAGTTATTGACTTGAGGAAGAGTAAGGCCACTCTAACTTGACCTCAGATATGTTAATTCAAGCACCAAAAAGGGAAACTGGCTAGGCTTAAAACTGCCTGCAAGGGAAGATAGCCTAGTACTTACCTATGACCATATGGACCTATGAACCTATAAGTTTAGACTTTAATTTTCTCCAAAAGTAGATAAGGATGATTAGCTGGGGTTTGCTAGAGGTTTATTTACTGCACTTTAGACTTTAAGTGCAGAGTCTTTCCCACATTTAAAAACTAAACTATTCCTAGCTGTCAGCTTCAGAATCCCAGAATGAGGGACATAATTTAAACTTGGACTGCATTTTTCAAATTCTCGCTACTTAAAATGGAGAATCTGACACTGAGGAAAGTTGTTCTTCAGATTCTCCTCCAGAAGAGGTCTCTTTTTCTGATACCATTGCCACGTGTTTTAGTGAGAACAAAAATAAATACCAGAATCTCAGCAAAGATAATATGATTTGTTACAACTGGCTTTTCCTCAAGGTGCAACTGTTCTTCCTGTGTTGCCAGCCTTAGAGGATGCTTTCTTTTCTGGCAGTGATGTGCCTGGCAGTCAGCCACCTGCTCCTAGAAAGACAGATGAGTCATCTAAGGTGCCCCAGTCCCACAAATTATTTTTTTCTAACCCTAGGTCAGATCCTGCAATAATTTCTCTGTCACAAAAGGGCTTCAGCCAAACTCCTTATGGCTGCTAGCCCTATTCTTTCTGACAAGCTGGGAAAAGCCTTTGATTGATTTGTGAGGAGAGTTTATATTTCTTCCACCTTAGCCTTCAGAGTAATGAACTATCCAGCTCATCTGTCTACATCTTTGCTGGTTTCATTTGCTAATGACAGAAAATTAATTGCTGCCCTTCATTCTTCAGAGACGGAAGTATGTCTGAAGTAATTTCTATCATATGTTACTCAAGTAGCCCAACATTCTCTAAAATTGTCCATATGACACTATTGATGCTGCATCTAGAGCAGCTACCACTGGGTCAGTAATGAGAAAATTACCAGGAGTGATCATGAATGCTCCCCTGGACAAAGAAGTGTTATTTGGTCTTTCTTCTGGTAAGATTCTTAAAAGGTTTGATAAAGGGGAAAGTGAATTCAGAAGGTAGCACAGGTTTCTCCATCCTCCTTGCCAAACTAAAATAGAAACGTTTCTTCCTTTTCAGGTCCCTTTTTCAAAAAACAAAATAAGCATTCCCAGAAAGTCATAGGTAAACACAATTTCAAAAAGCAATGGCAAATAGGTTCAAATAAAAAGGTTCTTCCCAAAACAAAGGAGGACAATCCTATAAATCAGACTGACTATATATCCCCTTAGATGCTTTCATCTTCCCATCTTGGCAATTCTGTAAAGGTATCTGAAAGCCAAGATCTTCATGTTCCTATGTGGTATCACACAACTTCACACACTATAGTACTGAAAATCATTCTGAAAGGCTAAAACTACCAGTGGGATTACCTTCCTCCTTTTAAAAAGATCCCTTTGCATCCATCCCATTAGACATCCATTTTCCCTGCTAATATAGATAAGAAACTTTGTCAGGGGTTTATAGAATCTGAACCCCAAGATCAAATAGGAAGAGGTTTCTATTCACAAATCTTTCTGGTGTGAAAGAAAGAAGGAACATGAAAGCCTGGCCAGATCTTTCTTTTCTAAACTTTCACATCAGGGTCCCTAATTTCAAAATGCTGCCTCTATGGTCTCTCTTACCTCACATTCCACATCTTAGTTTTCTAATAAATCAGGAAGTAAATTATGCTGATCATCACATCCCAATTCACAAGGATTTTAGATAATTTTAATGTTTTCTGTGTCTGATTTACATTTTCCATTGTTAGCTTTCCCTTTGTGTTAGCAATAGCCTCCAGGATGTTTACAAAGTGCTTAACTCTTGTAATAGTTGCAAGTCATAGGGTATTCACGTTTTCCAGTATTGAGACAATTGTCTTACTTTTGCAGATTCTTTCTTAAATTGCCAAGAATCTCTGGTTTAGGTAATACATATTTTTCAACCTGACTTTTCAGGTGAACATAGAGAGACCTTCTCTCATTCCATCTCACAGGATAGTGCTTGTGGGAAGTCTATTGGATGCACTCTTTATGATGGCCTTTCTTCTTCAGCACAAAGTAGAATTTTACAGGGAGCAGTTTCTGAGATTTTGCAACCAGGGTCAGGCATCTGCCAGCAAATATCTCAAAACTGTATGTTAAATGGCCCATATTATTCTCTTTATTCCTTTACCTAGACTTCATATGAGGAAAATTCATTGGTTCATCAAATTAATTTGGACCCAAGACCAACACAACAACAAAAATATGTCACTGTGGTAAACTGAGTCCAATATAACACACAAAATCAAATTCAGAGAAAAGTATCACAGAAATGCTCAATAACTCCTTCACTTTAATGCAGCAACAGCAAAGCTTTTGGGTTTCCCCTTCTTCAGTGCTAAGACACTCCATTTTTTGCACATGGGATCAGGGTGCCACATCCATCTGTGGAAAATTATTTAAGTATATCTGTTTGCTTCCAGCCACAACAGAAAGTTAAGAAAATTCTGCTTCAGGGATCCTTGCATGCAAGCCTAGAAAACAGATGCTTTTTTTCCCCTGTAGATGTGAATGTTACAATATACATTTATACCCTTTCCTCTGATGACCAAGATTCTTCAAAAGATAAAGAAGGTCTTCCCAAAGCTAGGTGTGGTGATTCTGTTTTGGCACAGATAACAGTGACTCACCCTTCTTTTCAGAATGGCCAAAGGCAATTACCAAAAGCTTCTGTACAGAATGGACTTAACTTACACTGGACAGGGGTTGTCTGATACACCCCAGTCTTCAACTTCATCAATTGACTGCATGGATGGTAGAATTTTAATATCCTTTAGGCATCATATTTTTTTTAGGGCATGCAGCAGGTATTAAAAGAGACAAATAAACCTGACAACAGAAAATTATATATTGGTGAGCAGAAAATATTTTCTTGTTGTTGCCAAGACAAGAACCAGGATCCATTTATGGCTCAGACTCCTTTGGTTCTGCAGTATTCATGTGAGCTGTTATCCTCTGTTCTTTCATATTCTTGTACTAAGATTCACCTCTTGGTCACTTCTGTTTGTCTGCCTTTTTATCCACCTTTTTACCCTACTTAATGAAATAGTTTTTGAAATTGGCTCATCATATCCAGCCAACTAGTAGACAGATGGCTCCTTTGTGGGCTTTAACTTTGACTTGGAAAAACTTACACTATTTCCTTTTCACCTTGTTCATGAGGCTGATTTGAAGTTGTTATCATGAAAAACAGTATAACTCATTATTCTGACTTCTCCAAGAAGAATATTTGAGTCACTACAAGCTCTTATGGTCATCTCTAGCTAATTTTTCACAAAGATAGGTTAACTTTGAGAACAAAGGGTTTACATTGAACTAGACAGTTTGTGACACCCATGCACTGGCCTAGTAATCAAGGAGCTTCAATCCTCACCACTAATACCAGTAAGGGACATGCACATTAGGAGAATGATAGGTACACACACAGTAAAGTACAATTTCTCTTAAGAGCACACAGAGATCACAGTCAGTCTGGGGATGGTTTCTCCCTCTCTCTCCAGATCCCCAATAAGACTCCCCACTGGCACAGCTATAGGGTTATGATCCCAGCAGAGTGGTCAAGCCTAAACCTCCAGCACCCTCTCCGTCCAACCAGTGCTTCATGTCCCTGCTGAAGTCACTGACACACACACACACACACACACACACACACACACACACACACACACACACACACACACACACACACACACACACTTTGAGATTTGATTTATATGCAAACACACAAACACTCCTGGTGAAGGCTGGCACAGGTTCACTAGTTATGCTCCCTTCTGCCCAGACTATACAGTAGTACCAGCTGCCACCAACTACTACTTACCAACTATCATAAAGGCCCTTACCAAAGGGTGCCCAATCTTACTGTGTAATTTTATTATTATCCAAATGGTAAGTGTGTCCAAGACTAAAGCTATTCAAGAGTGGCCTGTACAGTGTTACCAAATACATATGCAAGTACTCTAACAAAACCAGCCACAATTAAAGGTTTTAAATGTATTTAATAATAAATAATAAAAGCACAAGACCATACTCATTAATTTAACACAGTGACAGTAGAGTTCAGAATCACAGGAAATACTTTAAAACAACATTGCAGGACAGTCTCACATAAATGCAGAAAGCATCTAGATTGATCTTACTCTTTTCCTATCTATCTCTAAGAGAGATACTATGATCTAAGTCTTACTTACAGAGCAAGGCAAGTGCTGGTGAGATGTTTACTGGTCCAGAGACAAATACAAAATGCACAGACGTTCTCTCTGAGATAGTTCTTAAGTTAATAATATAACAGTGTAAGAAACTTCTCTATGTGGAAGATTTTCAGTCCATATATTTCTAATTAATCACTGTATATTAATCAGATCAGACAATAGTAGTAGAAATAGCGAACTTAAACTCGTCTGAAGTCAAAACAAAACAAAACAAAAAATAATAATAGAAAATATATAATTGTACAGCATTACTAAGTATTCCAAAGCAATCCAAGCAAGGCAGGCAGACTGTTTCCAGTCAAAAATCCTTTAAGGAAATTCACCCCGGGGATCATGTCAGTCACCCTGCTAGACAGGAGTCCAGGGAAGTAAATATTGTGGGAAGAAATATCCAGGGAATTGTTATGGCTAGGCTTGTATAGGGCAGATAGCCTGGTACCAACTATGAACCTATGAACTTATTACTGTGGATGAACTTTTTTTGTAGTACCCTGCTATCCCAAAAATGTCCTCGCCTGCTTTTTGGTAACAGGTGCAGGCCATGCCTGAATGGCTTCCACTTTGGCCAGTTCTGGCCTGATCTTACTACTCCCCACTCTATGTCCCAAATAGGAGACCTTTGCCATGCCCACCTGACATTTGCTGGGCTTGATGGTCAACCCTGCCCTCTGTAGTCTGCCCAGGTTTACTATCAAATGACTGAAAATCAAAAGACTGGATCCCAAAATTACTAAAAATACAAAATATTGAATAAATTTTTAATGCAAGGGGCAAGTCCCCCTGCTCCCCTCATGTGGGGGGTGCCCTCTGCTAAATATATATACCAACTCCAAGATTGCACAGCACTGGAGATGGGGCAAATTCCATCATTCAATATTTTGAATTTTCCGTCTTTTTGGGATTCAGTTTTATGATTTTCAGTCATTTGATAGTAAACCATCTGTCCAGCACCTCCCTGACAGGCTGAAGGTGCTCTTGCACCGAATGGCTGTAGATGGCAATATCATCTAGGTAAGCAAAGGCAAAATATTCTGCTCCTGCTAGGATATGATCTACCAGCCTCTGGAAAGCTACTGGGGCATTTTTCATCCCAAAGAGCATCTTTGTGAACTCATACAAGCCAAAAGGAATCACAAGGGCTAACCTCTCTCTAGCACTGGGAGTCAAGGGCACCTGCCAGTAACCCTTGGTAAGATCAATGGTGGTAAGACACTTAGCCCCACTCAGCTGCTCTAGGGCTTCATCTGACCTAGGCATGGGGTAAGCATCTGACTGTGTGTGACTATTTAATTTCCTGTAGTCCACATAGAACCTAGTGCTGCCATCCTTCTTTGGTACCAGCACCACTGGAGAGGCCCAGTGACTGATGGACTCCTGAATTACCCCTAGTTCCAACATATCTTGCATCACCTCCTTCAGAGTCTGTTTGACTCTCTCAGGCAGCCTATAAGAAGCCTGTCAAATAGGCCTTTGGGGTCCTGTATCCACCTGGTGCTGCACCAGTTGGGTGCACCCTGGTTTTCCAAACTCCTGTAACACTGCTTGGATTTCCCGAACCTCGGTAGGAGATAGATGCTGCGACATTACTATCCCTTCCACTGAGGTGTCAGTCCAAGCCTCACTATGGAAATCAGTCACCAGATCTCCCTCAGACTCCTCCTGCAATTCACTGCAAATACTCAGCACAAGGGCCTCCCTATAATGGTAAGGTTTCATCATGTTAACATTGCACAATTTGCACAATTTGCATAGTTAACATCCACTGACCTTCCTTACCACCTTGTATGGTCCATCCAAAACTGCCTGCAGCTTGTTGTGTCTGGCATGAATGAGAATCATTACCTGCTGCCTTAAGCATACTCTGTAGCTCGAGCATTCCTGTCATACCAGACCTTTTTCTGCTGTTGGGCTTCTGCCAGGGTCTCCTGGGTCAAGCCCATGAGTTCCCTGAGCCTTGTCCTGAGGTTTAGGACATATGCCACAACAGACTCTTTGTGGGATTCACACTCAGCCTCCCACTCATCTTGAAATAAATCTAGAGGTCCCCTCACCCTATGCCCATACAACAACTGAAAGAGTGAAAAACCCTTGGATTCCTAGGGAACCTCTCTGTACGCAAACATCAGATGGGGCAAATATCTGTCCCTGTCCCTCTTGAACTGGTTTGAAAATGCCCATAGAATGGACTTGAGTGTACAGCTTAACCTCTCAACAAGACCATTAGTCTGAGGATGGTGGGGGGGGGGGGTCTTTAGGTGATTCACCCCACAGTATTTCCACGGACAAGTCAGCAGGTCTGATATGAAATTGGTACCTCTGTTAGTCAGTATTTATTTTGGGAAACCTACCCTGCTGAAAATCTCTAACAAAGCATTTGACACATTGTCTGCCTCAATGGAGGACAGAGCCACTGCCTCACGGTATCTGGTAGCATACTCTACTACCACTAGGATATACTTTTTCCCTGTGGAACTTGGGATATTCAGAGCCCACACAATATCCACATCTATATTACAACATCAAAGCTTTAGTTAATTGAATAACTAAAGCTTGATCTTGAAATATCGATAGCTAAAAATGTTGAATGGCCAATTCAACCAAAGGAAACACTTCCCTTGGCCGAATAAAAAAAAAAACTTTACATCCAAAATCAGCTGGGGAGCTTTGCCCCCCCACACTCCCTCTACCTAAATATACCCACTCCGAGATCCCTCCAATTTGGAAAATGGGCATACTACACATAAAGGCCAAGGGAAGTGTTGCCCTGGGTTAAATCGGCTATTTGACATTTTACGGTTTCGATATTACAAGTCGAGCTTTACTTATTTGATTAAGTAAAGCTTCGATCTTGTAATATAGACTCCAATATTCATAGCTACCCCCTGAAATGGCTCCTCAATTACAGGCAAAGGCATCAAAGGAGCTTTCACCTGGTCTCCTGCCTTGCCTATCTTTTGGTACTGCTCACAGGTTCTGCAGCACCCTGTTACATATCTGGAAATTCCAGGCCAATAAAAGTTCTGCATAATACATCTCTTTGTACATTGTACGCCCATATTCCCTGCAAAAGGAATATCACGGGATATAGCTAGAAGTGACAGATGGTGGGCTCTGAGTACTATCAACTGCTGTATTCTCTCACCTTCTAGCCCTCCCTCAAGAGTCCACTCTCTGTACAGGAACCCTTTGTCCAGTATACAGATTCCCCTTTCCCTTGAGAATCAGGTGCCTGACTAGCTACCTCTCTCAGGCTTTGTAATGTAGGATTTGAGAACGGAGCCTGTCTCAACTCTCTCTTGATAGTCCTTCCCAGATCCTCTTCCACATGAAGTCTGGTGTCCTCTGACAGCAGTGCCTCACTTTCAGCCTGGGTACTACTACTCACTTCTGCCCTTGTAGTCACTCTGCCCAAGCGAACATCAGTACCCACAAGCAGCTGTGGCTCACCTTCAGTCTCACTGCTACAGGGTAGCTCCCTCCCTGAAGTAACCACCTCACCACACCTGGCTGCAAGTGTGAGGTCTGTCTGGGTCTCGCCCAGGCTACCAGACCCACATGCTTGCCTCCAAGCCTGACACGTGTAACTGCATGAACACACGGTACTGCATTATCAGAATCATTCCCTATCAGGGCATCTGCAGGGATATCCTCAAACACACCTACTTGCTGGCTTCCTTTTCCACCCTTCCAGTCAAGGTGAACCCTAGCCAAAGGTATTTGGAAAGAGGTCCCTCCAAAAGCTCTGACTGGAGTAGACTGGCCAGGCAAGTAAAGTTCCTCTGTAACCATTGCAGGCTTCACAATGGTTATGTCAGAGGCTGTGTCTCTCTTAGCAATGGTCTCTTTGCTATTCACTAAGATAGGATACAACCTCTTGTGGTAGTTTGGTACCCTTGTTGTCTCAAGACAACCTACTGTTGGCATTTTGTCATTCCCACTTAATGGCTCTCCCACCTTTTGTTCCCCACCTTGCCTCCGTGGACATCTATATGCTACATGGCCCCACTGGTTGCATATAAAACATTTAACCCTAGGTCCTGGATGTGTACCTGGACTATTGGCTTCCCCTGCTACTGGCAGATTCTGTTGGGGCAATCTGGGCTGCCCACCAAGGTTTCCCTTAGACCCATCAGCAGCACTGGGTATCCTTTTCCTGTGCAGGGATGCCCTGCTTCCTAGGCATAGGTCTCCTTTCTTCCCCAACTCATCTACAGTAAAACATTGTCTATCAGCTAACCAGATCCTCATGTCCTCATGCAAAGTGCTAAAGGTTTGTTCCCTCATCAAAATGTCTGCCAGCCCTTCAAAAGTGGTGACCTGACATCCACTAACCCACCTATGAAAATAAGTGCTTAGTTCATAAGGATGGACAAGGAGAAGGTCACAGTTAGCTGAATATCAGGTGCTAGGATCTGTCAAATTACACATGCACTAGAATCACTCAATAACAATTACCATTATCACTCTCTCATAGTATTTGTTGGAGTGAATGACTTGAGATGTACCCGTCTGGACTATATGAAGAGAGACATGACTGAACTCTCAGATTATTTGTCTGAGGCAGGTATGTCCTTAGCCCTAAGAGTAAGCAGTATTCTACTTTCACCCATGATGATACTACAATATAGACAAAAAAGATTGACTTCAATAATTGGCTGGCATCAATCCAGAAAGATCCAGTGTCTATCAGCCTGGAAAGACATGGTTGACAGACCACACTATTTTGCCAGAGATGGTCTTCACCTGTCTTCCCTAGGCTTTTGGATACTGACAAAGGTTCTTGCCACCCCCTTTGTGTCTTTTTAGGCAATGTCAAAACAACAACATTTCTGATGTAAAAAAACAACTCGAGAGAAACTCAAGGTCATGCTGCTTAATGCTAGGAGCCTAAACAGGAAACAACACTCCCTGGAAGCACTCTTTACCTTGGAAGATGGTGACATCTGTGCAGTCACTGAAGGATGGCTCAAGGCCACAGAGAGCAACCCAGCTATGCAAGGCTACAATGCTTTCCACACATTTAGACCCCAAAATGAGTGTGGAAGAACCAAAGGTGGACGTGTATCCATCTTCATTAAAGTCAAATACACCTCGAGACTGGTTAAACAGTATGACACTCTTGAGCTACTCCAGGTCTAACTAACTAAGGTAAAGCACCCTACCACATCATTTTTAGTTATAAGTCCCCCATCATGAACCAGGAAAAGCAGCCTACCACATCATTTTTAATTATAAGTCCCCCACCATGAACCAGGAAAAGCAGATCACCTACCTGGACTTACTAAAATCACTCACTATACAGCCAAACACTTTCATCATGGGAGATTTCAATTATCCTTCCATCGACTGGGTGATATACATGAGTACAAACATGCTCACCATGAGGTTCCTGGACTTTCTCAATATAAATGCCCTGGAGCAGCTAGTCTGCACCGTCATAAGGCGCTCAAATATCCTAGACTTAGTACTCATCAACATGGGGGTGGTCACTGCACTACCCCCTCTGTGTTTCCCTCTCTGGGAAGATCAGACCATAAATCTGTCTCATTTGATGTAACAATCAGACCTGACAAGCCATAGGAGCAAAAACAATTCTCCAAAGCAAACTACAGACTACTAGGTAATAGTATAAAAGGTTTCAAACCCCCGCTAACACAGCCAACAAGAATTGTTATACAGAGGAGTGCACAAATGCCCTGCATACCCACCTTTTACAACAGCATAGACTCTGGCTGGATCAAAACCATGTCCACCCAAAAACAGGCCACCCTGGTGGACCTCAAGTACAAATAGGTTATATAACAAAAGGAAGAAACTAATGACTAAGAACAAGAGAGAACTTCCTCAGCAGAAGATGAATACCCTCCACAGCATAAACAAGCAAATCTGATATCTTGCAAAGTCCTGTAAAGCTCGTTACAAAGATAAATTAGCATACCTAGCTAAGGATAATCATAAGACATTCTTTAGCTACATCCATAATCTAAAAGGGAACACCCAACTATGTGCCGAACTTATAGTGGACAGTATCTCTCATACTGAACCTGAGGAAATTGTCAACCAGCTAGCTGATAGATATGGCACACAAACTTTACCCCCCTGTCCCCACCAGCCATACCCCTAAGCCCACCTGACACAAGTCCACTACCTAGCATCTTCGAACAACAGGTCATATCCATGCTCCCCAAGGTGAAAAACATGGCCTCGATTGGACCAGATAACTTCCCAGGCTGCTTACTAAATAATCTAAAACAAGACCTAGCAAAATCACTTGGCACTCTCCTTAACATGAGCCTGAGCACTGGCTTTGTTCCAACAGAGTTGAGAACAGCAACAGTAATCCTCTTGCACAAAGGGAGTCCATCAACCAACCCTGGGAATTATAGACCCATAAGCCTAACCAGCCTTATCTATAAGGCCATGGAAAGAATCCTCCCGTACCTTATCAACAAGGACATAGGTGACCTTCAAACTCTTGACCCAACCCAGCTTCATTAACAGTAGATCATGCTTATTGAACCTGGTGGACTTCTTTGAGAATGTCACCAAAGCACTGGATGAAGGCAAAACAGTGCATACTGCCTACCTTGAATAAGCCAGGGCCTCTGACACAATCCCCCACATAGGTGTCATTGAGAAACTCTCCCAGCTGGAGGTTAACCCTTCATGTTACTAGGTGGGTAACCAACTGGCTCACTGACAAAACACATGCTGTCAAAGTTGGGGATCTCACATCTACCAGTAAACCAGTTATCAGTGGCATACCACAAGAATCTGTGCTGAGTCCTCCACTGCTTGGAATCTAGTTCTTGGAAGTCCAAGCAAATGTAGATAGCTTGTAGCTTACCAGGTTTGATGATGATTGCAAACTGGGTACAATCATTGAGTCCCCAAACAGTGTTAACATATTACAAAGGGGGTTAACACAGACAAATGATTGGTGCCAAAGCTATGGACTAAATCTAAATGCAAAAATGTCCATTATTGTCCCCTTTGACAAAGAGGAAATCCCTGCAAATTACAATATTGACAGCACCCTCCAAGCTCAAACCCAGTGGTGCAAGATTTGGAAACACAGGTTGATACCAATCTAAACTTCAATCACAATATGTCCACAGTGGTAAGGAAAGCCATCTACATTGCATATCTCATAAGTAAGGACATTGCATCCAAGAACAAGGATGTTATAACTCCTCTGTACCTGACCTTCATCAGCCCACTAATAGCATACAATGCTACCTTTTGCATGTACCTCACCAGACACATGCAGCAACTGGAGAGACCACAGAGGTTTCTCACTAAGAAAATTCAGTGCCACTGAAACATGACCTACATGGAAAAACTAAAAGCTCTGTCAGTGTACTCTGTATCCTATAGAGTGCTGAGATGTGACTTGCGCCTGGCCTATAGAGCAGTCTCTGACCCTGCCCAAATAAAAATGCTGCATATCTGCAAATCAAATGGGACAAGAGTCACTCACTCCTGGGATCTCATACTAGCCTGTAACATTAACGAACATGCCGGAGAGACAGCTATATCTCCCAGAGATTGCTGCTCCTCTGGAATAAACTCCCAGTTCATGTGAAGTAGAGCTCCTCATTGACTCTATTCAAGTGCAACCTAGACAACTGGATGGGAGACCATAAATTCACCCCAGGAGTGGAACCCATGTCCCTCATGGGCAGTGGCAGTCAGTGCTGATCATAGACTCGCTCAGTGAATAACAACCATCTAACCAAGGTCAACTAGGGAACACAGGTATAACATGGCTAGGCTTGTAAAGGCCCTAGGGCTATTAGCCTAGTAAACTCCTATGAACCTATGAACCTATAATAGAAGCCACTGTCAAAATTATCTCAGTTTAACTTAATACTGTATGATACATTAAGGGCCAGATTCCAAAGGAGTCGATTTCAGTGTAAGTCTGCCCTGATTTTGAAAGACTCACAATCAATGTAAGTATCTTACCATTTTCAGACACAGACTGATCTATAATGCAAAAAAATGTACACTGAATATGTATAAACTAACAATATGAGAGATTACATACCACATGTATGTCAATAAAGTTATTCATTCAAAAAGCATCAGATTGAAGCATAAAAATATACCAGTCAATGAAGAGAAAACTCGCCCGCAATTTCAAGGGGTGATATGATTTGAATTCTATATTTCAAACCACTCTGTTTACATTGGTTGGCAATGAAGAAGATTTCTATATTCATGGGAACATTGGATATTGATTAGAAAAGTAGTATAGTATGATTAATGAAATTCACCTTTGAGGCAAAACTTGAATACAGTGAATAAGGTAGAAGAATTTGCTATAGACCTAATGGTTATAGGATTCTATTAATCTAACAAGGTGGTGTTCTAAAATTTCTGTCAAATTATAAAGACAATTTAGCTTTATGTGAGGTATTTGTTTATGGAAAACAATAGAGATCATAAGAAGCTGCTGATAAATGCATATTAATTTTATTTTATTTTATTTTAGTAATGTTTATTTACCAGGGTAGTGCACTGCACACCATTGACCAATTTCAGGCTCAGCCCAGGTGATTATAGACACAAAATAATGTAAACAATAACATAGTAGTTCAGACTAATTATATAGAAAAAGTGTGCATACACATTCTAAGGAAAAAGCACACTGTAGTGTACAATCAATCCAAGTGTAATGTACAATATATGCATTCATTTCTAAAGATGGTCAGTCTTTAGTGAATCTTGAGCTAGGGAGAGAGAAGAGACTCAGAAAGTAGATAGGTTAGGTGATATGTCCTATGTTGAAGCAAGAGCATTTGGTTTGGATGAAAAAGTGCTTTTTGAGTTGCAATATGAATTTGGAGTAAGTGTTGATTTCCTTAATGTCGATGGGGAGAGCTTGTAAAAGAGTTGGCGCCTGAGAGGAGAAAGCATGTGCAGTGCTGTGCAGTTTAGTTCTAGGGGATAATGAGAATTGGTGCTGCTTGTGAGCAGTGCTTCAGGTTGTATGAGGATTATTTTTCCATAAAGTCTGGCTGCAAGGGGAGTAAATGTGTGGAGAGTAGTTTTTAGAGTTGGGATCCTAAAAGTAGGTCAGATCTTTGTTTAATGGGTAACTACTTGATTTATCTAGGGTGATACACTGATTCTCATAGAGAGATGAGTTTCTAATGAATTGGGAGATGCTGTTAGAGATAGTCTGGAGCATGGCAATGCTTGTTTGGAGCCAGAAGCAAAAACTGCCATAAGTGCAGAGGTATGAATGATAAGGGTCCATGCAGGAATAAAACAGTTACTCTGATTTAGCAGTCTGTAAATCAGGGAAAAGATGATTCCTGTACACTTTCATTTATGAACAGATAATTGACAGTTTAAAGTGAAAGCCAGAAATGTTATTAATGTGGGTCTGTTAACATTTC
>NC_056727.1:1165505828-1165803328 GCF_019279795.1 Protopterus annectens
TGGCTTTGCAGACCAAGCTAGTCAAGCTTATAGGGTGATAGTTCCCAGGGTCAGTTGTGGCACCACCTTTGTGAAGTGGTACGACTGTTGCTGTATGCCATTCTTTGGGTACATAGCCTGTAGAGAGGCTGAGTTTGAATAGTGATTTGAGATGGGTGGTTAGTTCATTTTGAAGCTCGTGTAAGACACAACCTGGGATAGCATCTGGTCCCATTGATGCTGTGTTTTTGGCCTTTGCAAGGGCTGTCTTTACTTGTGTGTCTGAGATATCTGGAGCGCCACATTCTTCTGGGATGGGTGCTAGCCCCTTTGGTGGAGAGGGGGGAGGGGTGAAGTTTGCCCTGAACGTGTCAGCCAGGATGTTGGCAATGTTGGTTGGTTCAGTGTATTTATGGCCATTATGCACTAGCTCAGAGCATATCTGAGAGTTTGCCCCTAGACTCTTGATATAGTTAAAGAAGGCCTTCTGGTTATCCTTAGAGTCATTGGCTATTTTTCTTTCGAAGTTGGCCTTGGATGATTTAATGAGGGAGCGCAGTTTTATACTGATGTTAATCAGAGATTCCTTCTTATTTTGGGATTTTGTTCTATCTTGCAGGAGTTTCCTCCTTCTGTTGTAAAGTTTATTTATGGCCGGGATCCACCAGACTGGCTTCCTCTTTTTTGAGGAGTTGGTCTTGGTTTTACTTGGGATGGCTCATCTTCTTGAAGATGTTCATAGAATGCACTTGTAAAGGATTCTGCTGTTGGGTCATCATTTTCCATTTGATTGGGAGCTTTGAAACTTCCCACCTCGGTCTTGAGGAGTGTGAAGTTGGCTTTAGAGAAGTTTTTTACCTTGATTTCCTTGACTGGGGGGGGGGGGTGTCGGGATGTGGATGTCCAGTGTGATTAGTTTGTGATCTGATCTTACCAATGACGAGTTTATCTCATGTGTGGAACATAGGTTCCCCATGCTGGTGATGACCAGGTCCAGTATGTTGTCACCTCTTGTGGGAGTGGTGACCAGCTGTTCAAGGGCTTTTGAGTTTATAAACTCGAGGAAGCATTGGGCTAGGGCGTTTGAGCTTGAGTAGTTTTCCCAGTCAATGTTTGGATAGTTGAAGTCACCCAGTAGCATGGTGTTGGGTAGAATCTTCATACTTTCTAATGTTCTAAGGAATGCTGCATGAGGGTCCTGAGACAAGGTGGGACATCTGTAGCAAGCTATAAATTGAACAGTCAATTTACCTGCTGTCAATTGCACTTGGATGGTCTCAGATTCCGTGTGCTGTGCTACTAACCTGGAGGTGTGGGTGTTCTTGATGAATATGGACACACCCCCTCCTTTTGTGTTCCGGTCCTGGTTTTGGGACCTAAAGGTATGGTAGGAGTTATAGCCTGGTAGTGCTGGGGTGCTCTCTGGAGCCTTGAACCAGGTTTCTGTCACTGCACATACATTGATTTCTTCCATACTAAGGAGAGCCTTGAGGGTGTGCATTTTGAGGTATAGACTTCTGGCGTTGAGCAGCATTACCCTCAGTTTTTGTTTATTATTGTTGTTTATGGAGGTGGGTTTGTCTTTTGAGCCTTGCCTAAAAAAGGCAGCATTGGGGCGGCAAGAGTCTTGGCCAGTATTCAAAAGCCCAGGGGCGACAGGTGCAAGCCATCTCTGGCGAAGCAACGTGGCTTGTCAAGCATGTCAGCCCAGGCTGACAAGTACTGGATCCCCTTTGAATGACACCAGTAGTTTAACCACTTGTTGGAACTGATAATTTTTTCTTCGTATGCTGGCATCATTTTGGGTGAGGGCAGGATGCTACTCAGAGTCAGAGTCATACCAGCTTGGGCTACATGGTCAGAGAGCTCCTCCATGTCTCTTTTCATGTAGTCCAGGGAGGTACGTCTCAGGTCATTTACGCCAACATGTACAATGACAGAGTCATACTTGTACTTGTTGTGGAGTGACCTGAGTGCATGTGTTATGTGGCGGATTCTGGCACCCGACAGGCAGCTTACGGTAACCTTCTCCTTGTTCAGTCTAGTGAGTGGGACGTCTGTGTGCCTGATGATAGAATCACCGATTACTAGTGTGTTAGGTGCGTTATTTAGCCTTAGGGGCTGTTTTTGCTTGCCACACTGACGTTGTGACATATGTGTTTCCTGGTTTCTGTTGTGGGGGTGGGGGCTGCTTGGGTGTATGCTTAGGAGGTCTCTGTTGTTTAGGCAGGTTCTTATTTAGAGCCTCCGAGTATGTTTTTGCGTGTTTCTGAGAGTTGTTTGCTGGTGCAGCTATGGCTGGTCTATGTGAGTCTGGTAATGTGGTGCTAGTGTTGCCCTTCTCCTTGTGACTGAGTGATCCAGTCATGGGTTGAGAGAGCTTAGCCTCCAGTTTGGCTGTGGAGCTGCATTTCTCACATATATTTGTGTCGGTTGGGAGGAGGAGCGGGTTGTCTGTGTACATGAGGCAATTGTAACATTGCCTCAGGATGCCCAGATTCACCAGCTGGACTGGAGAGCATAACAAATAACAGAGATGAAGATGTTGAAGGCTGTTTGAAACCTGAGGGAGGGTACAGTCAAAAGACAGCTCTAATTGGCCTATTGTAAGAATGAAGTTTTCATAAAGAGGGTTAATCATTTTCAACAATACATAAATATTTTGATAGCATGACCTTTAATTGATTATGTAATGATGGTTGCTAAGTTGGAGAAAGCAAATGAAGTAATGTCAACAACTCTGATTAAGTATTTTATAATATATATATATATATATATATATATATATATATATATATATATATATATATATATATATATATATATACGTACCACTTCACCTAAAACTCATTTCACCTAAACTCATTAAGACCAAATTACCTAAAGTTCATTTCACCTAAAACTTATTTCACTGACAAGTAGTACTCCAAAGCAGTTCAATGGTATATGTCCTTTTCCCCACTGTAGTGCGATCCTGGTGTTAGTCTATATATTAACAGGGGGTTGTGGGGGACGCAGCTTCCCACATTGGGAGGTGTGGGAGGCATAGCCCCCAACCTAGTTGTTTTTTACCAAATAATGTAAAACAAAACCAGACACCATAAAACCAAAGTAAATGGGGGGGCTACACCCCCCACCCCCCTAACTATATATATACTAACACCAGGAACGCACTACAGTGGGGAAAAGGACATATACCTTTGACTTGCTTTACTTACGTTATTTGTCTTTTCGGCTTTTCCCGGTTAGGGGTCGCCACAGTGGAACTCCGGTCCTCTAATGATTGGCAGTAGATTTTTATGGTGCCGAGTTGCCAGCCCGATGCCCAACCTTCAGCGAAGGCACGCCCATTCACGCATGTCTTTTGGAGGCCACTTGACCACGGGGAGGACATGCAGACTCCACACAGAAGGCACTCCAGTCGAGACATGAACAGGAGAACCTCTTGCTGTGAGGCAACAATGCTACCGCCGTACCACCGCGGCTTGACTTGCCTTATTTACTACTTGTCAGTAAAATGAGTTTTAGGTGAAATGAACTTTAGATGATTTGGTTTTGGTGAAATGAGTTTAGGTGAAATGAGTTTTAGGTGAAGTGATACGTACCCATATATATATATATATATATATATATATATATATATATATATATATATATATATATATAAGTGATCATAGGAAATTATAGTTATATATCTATATACACCGTTATAGCTTGTCACATTGCCAGGCTTATAACTTCTCCTTTTCTGCATTGTTGTTAAATTTTCTTATTGATGTGAAAGTCTGATAAGTGGTGTCAATGCACATGCTGACATTCAAATAAGGCTAAAATCATCAGTTACTATTTTAGTTACTCAGAACAGCCATTTTTCGCTATCTTGCAATACAAGTTGTCAGAAGCATTACCTACATTTATAAAAATAATCAATGATAAGTTCACTTAGCTCCATGATTAACATAATGTTCATGTCAGTACAGTATATGCAATAACCAATAAAAATGTAGTAGAACATGATTCAGCATGTAAAAAGATAAAATATGGAATCTAAAAAGCACATATTAGAGCAAAAAGTCACCTAAATTAAAACAAAAGGGTTGAGCACTTTCATCTGCAAAATTCTATATCACAACATAAAAAATCTTGAACAAAGGTGGTTTAAATATAAACTCAGGATCATGTATTGCATAATGGACCAGTCTGGAATAATCAAGTATTGTAATGATCATTATTTGAGATGTAAAATCTCATTTTAATGCTAATTAAATAGATACAATGGTTAAATTAATGAAATGTTAATATTATATCAAAATATAGGTGCAGTTACTGAAACTGTGCACTGACACAAACTCAAAGATGAAACATCAATTTATGTTAAAGGTTTCCATTTTGAAAGAATGTTAATGTTGATTTAATCCAGGGAAATGATTTACATCCTAACTGAATGCCATTGCCATTCGTTGTTACTTCATTCTAAAAGTCATTCAAATTACCACAGGTCAAATGTGATAAACAAACATTTTGTGAGATTAACCAATCTCATTTATTATTATTATTTTTTTTTTTATGAGATTATTGTTCTGCCAATTAATTTTTTTTTAGCCGAAGTCATGAAACTGAGCAAGTTATTGTCTGAAAAGTGCTATGACAAGGAATTTGTCAAAATATGTCTAAGCATATTTTTTCTAGAACTTCTAATATATATCATCCCATTCTAACATTTAGATGTGATACAATAAGAGAGAGGCTGTTACTCAGAATTACCTTGAATACAATTATGACTCGGAGATTATTTTTAGTGTAGATTCATTACATATAGAGAGAGAATTATTGTTAACAACTGGAGGGTCCTACAGGATGATGTTGACTGTTTACAGTGTTTTGAGGGAATCACCTAGACTTATTAAGAAAAACAAATGTAACCTCAAGCTCATATGGATAAGGAAATCTTGTGTAATATTTATGTTTTCTTGCTAGAAACCCTAAGGAGACTTACATAAGTGGTTTCTATCATTACTGCAGAGTCTCGCAAATGTTAATCAGACCTTCAGTTCCAAGGAGCATGATTACTGCAATTCCAGTGGCTGAGATGTTTATGTAGCAAGGTGTCCAGATTGTTATACCATCTAAGTGACTAAAATTATAAGGGAGCTCTCATAGTTGTAATGATTTGCTGTGTTTGCCGTAACAAAACCTTCTCTAAAACCAACTTTTCACTTTTGAATTGAGTATTTTAATGACAATAAATATAAAATGTTATTTATTTATTGCATTTGTTTACCAGGGTAGTCCATCTGGGCAAAGTCCCCTTTCAATAGTGACCATGAAAGATTAGGGTATATATACATTGGGTCTATATTCAGCCATCAAATGGGCTAACCATTGAACAGCTGAGCAGCGAACAAGAAACAGTGAAAGTTTATCACCAAACTTTCATTACGTTAACAAGGTATGTAGCTAATTATCCAACACTTCCCCGCCTTATACATGGAAGTGTTTCAAACCCACCCAGGTGGGGGCTATGCCTCCGTCACACCCCAACATAGGGGGTTCATCCCCAGACCCCCTTATTATATATACCTACTCCGAGACCACACTACAGTGGAGAAAATGGGTTTGAAGCACTTCCATATATAAGACGGGGAAGTGTTGGACAACTAGTTACTTACCTTGTCGATGTAATGAAAGTTTGATGACTGAACTTTCACTGTTTCTTGTTCACTGTTCATTCATTCAATGGCCAGCCCATTTGATGACTGAACATAGACCCCATACATTCACTAACAGTCTACTATTTAGGACACAGCATATTCTCTATTAGTCTAAAATAGATTTTTATAGATTTAGCATGAATACAATACTTGAAAATATTTACATTTGAATTGTCCCAGCAGTTGGAAAATAGAATAGAATGGAAATAGTATTCACAACATAACTACTACAGTTGAAAGTAAGCATACCTGTTAACAGTACAAGAAAAGGATGTGAGGCTTCAGAGAGCCATGTTAAGAAAGAGAAAAATGAAGGACAGTAACTCCAGTGATGGGTGAAGAGTGAAAAAGACCCAGTAAGTAGAAGAATTGTGAGAGAGTTAGTAAGATCAAACTGGGACAGGGGTGTCAAAGGAAAAACAGAATTTAGGATATCAAAATAAGCAGAACATATCAGATTACGAGAACACAAGATTAAAAGGCATCTATAGTGTATGATAAAAAGCAGAGAACAGAAGATAATAAAACCATGAGTACATCAGGTATTGCTTCAGATGTAGTTTGAAGGTTTTTGAATTATCAGTGACTTTCTTGAAAAAAATCTATAGAAAATAACAGAAAAAAACTCAGTCTTCTTTTCCTTCAGTATGCTTTGACATACTGGCAGGGGTAATTCCTTCAGTTTCTCACTAACAGGATAAATATGTCTATCCTTTTTTGGGGGTTTCAGGAACACCTTCTAGACTGCTTTTATCCTTCATACATAACTGCAGGGATACTTTTCTTCAGAAACATACCTAGACCCAGAGATCAAGAGTCTAATTCCTTGAAGAGATAGAGACTTTGAAAATATGTTTGTTACTAGGTTATGATAGAACCTTGATATTTGTGAAAAAAGAGATGGAATTTATAATCCTATTGATGACTGCAGAGAAAAAAGCTATAAACAGAAATTGGAAACCTGAGGTTATCCTCACAACTGATAATGTTATTGAAATTATGGATCAGGTTGAAAGGAAAGACAGTAAAATTGCCAACAACTGCTCAAGTGTGTGATATGGTAGCTCCCATCATGTATAACCTAAATAAGGATGTATTTCGAATGATTTATAGATAAATTGTTGATGTTCAAATAGTAGGGGCTTGGGAAATTGGTTTGGGGTCAGAAATGACACAAATTATTATTTATTTATTTGTTTAAATGCTATTATTAATATATTTCACCTCCTGGTTGCTTATTCTTGCAAATAAATTTCTATGACATGCTCATCTCAATTGCCATGTTTGCTTAATTTGGACAGGTCTGTCTTTTAAATATTTATACTGAAATAGACAAGTGAGTTGTGACATACACATAAGGGATAATTCAAACACACTTACAGAGAGAGTGCACTAGCAGGAAAATAGTATGGTATAAATCACAGGCAAATGACTGCATAATAACATGTGATTAAGTGTGAATTTGCTAATGAGAGCAATCAAGTATATAAATTATGCAAAGAAACATGGTGGCATGTTTCAGAAATATGAAATTAGCGAGA
This sequence comes from Protopterus annectens, assembly GCF_019279795.1. Taxonomy (NCBI): domain Eukaryota; kingdom Metazoa; phylum Chordata; order Ceratodontiformes; family Protopteridae; genus Protopterus; species Protopterus annectens. The sequence continues at coordinate 1,165,513,060 of NC_056727.1, forward strand.
TGAACTGCAGTGACCAGCTTTTCTGAACACCCCCATTTTTGGTGTGTGGGTGTATCATCCAAGCTAAGATGCTAGGACTTGCATATGCTTAACTGTTTAGCAAGTTTTCATGGCTGCTCTGAAAACCAGTGCCCATGATGTTCAGCATCAGTGCACCTCGGATGCAATGCAGTCTTCTGATGCCATCCGTGGGTGTGGTAATGACGCTACTTCCTGGGTGGGACTGATATGAATAAGACAACCTTCACAAAACACAGGTGATGCTGGACGTTCATCTTAGGTCTCTGCAGTCACCAGCTGTGGATGATATGAGAGTAAACCCCACTGTTAGCACTGATGACAGGAATGATCACAGGGGTCCTAATGGAGAGATGAAAAGTCAGCAAGCAAAGGAGAGTAGTAGTGCTGAAACTGAATTCTTCAAGTCTTGGTGAGTACCTCTGCGTGGTAGACCCTGTTTTTCAAAAAATCTCACCAAGGCGACACTAATATATAGACTGTATTTATACAGCATATATCATGGACAGAAGTAAGTCAAATACAAAAAAAAGATAGCTGGGTGCACGAGACCCAGGATAAAAAAGTGCCCAATCCTGGTAGGCGCACTGGTGTCAGGACTGGAAAAAATGACAGTGTAGAATCCTCAAGATATGAAAGCATTCTTACAATGGGGCCAGACCAGGCCCAGGGAGAGGATGGCCCCCCGTGTTGCAGAAGGAAGTAACAGTCCACAAAAATCACAAAATTTAATTGGCCAAAAAAGAGCCATAAAGATGATAGCATGGACTATCGAGGATGAGAAAGAAATTATGTACTGTCACTGTTATGTAAAAAGCCCAGAATTTCTAGACACAAGCTATACAAAATGATTGAGAGAAATTAGAGGAAAGAAAAATACTTCCGTAGAAGTTTCAAATTAAAATTTGCGTTCATTAATACAACAGATTTTTGAAAAACGGTATATAGATCAAAACACCTTGATCTTTTTGTAAAAAGAAGCATCTGAGGAAGTGCAAAAATATAAACAACAAAACCTAGAGATATTAGAAAAATATAAAAAAGAAATATGGACAAGGGAAAGAAAGAGAGATTTGATATGGTGCAATATTTATGCAAAGGAGAAAGCCAAGTTAACTAATATAGAAAAGGCAGTCTCAAAGCTATTCAAAGAGAAATGCAGGCAAAGGCATCCAGATATGGAAAATTTCACAATAAAAAAATTAATATCACAATGATGTAATGTGGAAAAGTAGATTAGTAAAGCAGAAGTTAAAGAAATAGAAGTTGAAGATATGGATTGCCTGCGAAGTGAAGGATTTAATGTAGAAGGTCTAACACAGACTACATCACAGCATGATGGAGTGAATCCCCAGAATAAGGAAAAGCAAGAAGACCAGGAGACATGTGAAGAAGAAATATGGACAGGGGAAAGGAAAATAAATTTAATATGGTGTAATATTTATGCAAAGGAGAAAGCAAAGCTAACCAATACAAAAAGAGCAGCACCAAAGCTATTTGAAGAGAAATACAGTCAAAGGAATCTGGACATGGAAAACTTTACAGTACAAAAAATAAGAAGACTAAGAGGAAAAGCAGAAAAAGAGATTAGTAATGGAGAGTCAAAGAAATAGAAATTGAGGTTATGGAGCAGCTACAAAGAGAAGGATTCTGTGTAGAAAACTGAATGAACCACAACAGGATAGAGCAATGGATATCCAAATTAAGGGGAAACCAGTGGAACAGGAAGCATTTAGTCAGGTGCCATATCAAGATATTTTGGAGCTTTCCACAGGAAACCAGTATAAATGTTCACTTAAAGCTAGACAGCAAGGAAAGGAACAGGAAACTGTGGAAACTTCGATGCAGTCAATGTTGAGGAGTGATAGGCCAGTGAGTTCCCATTTGACAGAGCGACAGATGGCACAAGATGAAATTGAAGAGAATATGCCACAGGAAGATGCTATAGAACTTTCTATAGAATGCCCACAGGAAACGGAAAACAAGGGATGTGCCCTTAGTTTGGAAGGAAATTAGTTAACAGCAGAGTTGTTTGATTTAATGGGCATGGATAGATATATTAAGATCAATGAGAGAAATAGACTGCAGAAGGTCAATAAAACCCAAAAAGTCAGAAGTCTAATAAAACAAATGAATGCAATAATTAGGACTGTCCATAGAGATCCATGTGATATAACAGAAGTAAACAGGATATATTACTGTGCTGCTAAATTAATAACTGATAAAGTTCTACCACAAGATCACAGGGTAGTGAGGGAAAGGGAGGGGAGAAATTGAATGCCATCATGGAAGTATTGAATAGAGAAAACTGTAAAGCAATTAGAAGAAATGGCACTGTTAGAAGATTATAGAAGAGGGAATAGATCAACAAAAATACTAAGAAAGATAGATGTGATTAAAGCAATGTACAGTATTAGAACAGACCAGGATCTGTCATGCACTATCGCAAATAACAAACTAAAAAGTTCAGCACAGGCGGAAAAACTTAGAAGATACACAGATAAATATAAGGCGAAAGTACAAAATAAGCAATTTATTGATGACCCAAACAATTTTTATAGAGAATTGGGAAATAAGGTAAAAGTAATTGAAAGACCGCCAAACAAAGAGGAACTAGATACATTTTGGAGAAGTATCCATGAAGATCCTGTGGAACATAACAAAGATGCTAAATGAATAGAAGAAGTAAAAGAAAGAATAAGAAGTTTAAAGGTACAGGATATGAAATGGGATGAAATAACAGCCAGAGAGATTGAAACAAAGTTAAGAAAAGCCTCTAACTGGAAAACGCCAGGCCCAGATGCAGTACCTAACTTTTGGTTAAAAGTATTAAAATCTTTGCACAAGGATTTAGCCATGAGTAAGAACTATTTATATGGGCACCCCAAACAGATACCACACTGGCTAACAACATGCAAAACAATGCTCTTACTTAAGATTGAACCTGCAAACTACCCTAAAAATTAAAAAACGATAACTTGCCTTCTGATGACGTATAAAGTATACACGGGAATTGACGCAGAGAGAGTTTATAGTCATTTAGAAGAAAACTCAATTATAGCAGTAGAACAAAAGGGCAATAAAAGAAAGGCATATGGAGCAAAGGATCATTTGTTGTTAAATAAAGTTATAGTAGAGAACTGTAAAAAGGGGAAGAATCTAAGTATGGCATGGATTGACTACAAAAAAATATTTAATAGTATCCTGCATTCATGGATAAAAGAGTGCTTAAAAATGTATAAGATACACCCTACACTGATTGATTACATTACAGTAACCATGAAACAATGGTAGACCACATTGCAATTAAGCTATGATAAAGGACAGATTATTATCTGAGGGATAAAAATTAAAATGGGGATATTCCAGGGTGACTCTCTTTCACCGTTGCTATTCTGCCTTGCCATTAATCCATTAAGCTGTTTACTTAACAGCTTAGGCCATGGTTACAGTTTGGCTCCCTGAAAACAACAAAGTCTCATGATTTCTCATCTTCTCTTTGTCGATGATTTAAAACTGTATAGTTCATCAGATGAGGAACTGAAAGCACAGCTGCAGGTTGTCAAAATTTTTTTAGATGATATTAGAATGTCATTTGGTCTTGAGAAATGTGCAAAAGCAACCTTTAAAAAGGAAAACTGCAGCACCAGGAAAACATCAGTTTGGGACAAGAATGTGATATAAAAGAACTTGAGCAAGAGGGAGTGTATAAATACTAGGAAAATGATAAAGGATCAGCAATAAAACATGAAAAAATGTGAATAAAACTCAGTAAGGAATACTTTGGAAGACTTTAATTCTGAGAACAGCACTGACATCTAGGAACAAAATCCAAGCTATAGATCAGTTTGCTCTTCCTATCCTAACATACAGTTTTGGAGTGATTAACTGGCCCCAAAAAGTGTTGGATAGATTAGATATTAAAACAAGAAGGATGCTTCATGCTCACCAAATGATTTGTAAAAATCAGTGTATACCAAGATTATATATTCCCTGTTCTGATTGAGGGATGGGCCTCCTTGAAATTGATTACATGTATAGATCTGCAATCATGGGACTCCACACATATGTACTGACCTTACAAAATCCAAATGTAGTGAAAGTTTTGAAACATGAGGACAAGAAGTCTAAGATGACTTTTCTGCTTAATTTAACAGAAGCATATTGGCCGTCAAGCAGGAATGGAAATCAAAGCAGAAGTAGATAAAAACCAGGCAGCAACTGAATGTGCTAAAAAACAAAAGAAAGCATATAAGGTGAAGGACCAGATGAGAAGGCAAGAAATGTGGAAAAAACATAAATATAGTTGCAAGTATAGAAAACTTCTGGAAGAGCACCATGTTGATCAAGAACAAACACAGGAATGATTAAGTAGAGGCGAATTCAAACCAAGAAAAGAAAGGTTAATATTGGCAGCCCAAGATAATGGGCTACGTACACAATGCTTTACTAAGTCCATTAAACATGTGGGAGAAACAGACAAATGTATGTTTTATAAAACTGAACTGGAAACGGTCACACACCTTGTTGCTGGTTGCAACACACTAATGGCAGAAGGACTGTATACTGAAAGGCATAATGTGGTGAGACTGTTGCACTGCGGATTGTGCAAACATGATGGCATCGAAGTGGCTGAAAAACACTGGAAATATGGGCCACAAAGCATCATGGAAAATGATGAAGTTTACATCACATGGGATCACCCATGACCAACAGTTCAAAAAATAGATGTTAGAAAACTGGATATAGTGGTCCAAGAAAAGAAGACAAAAGTAGCATTGATCATTGAAATCGCCAGACCCAGTGACTATAGTGCTTTGCATACAGAGAGACATAAAGTCATAAAATACCAGGATCTGCAGGCAGAAATGAGAGCAATGTGGAAGAAAGATACCCAGACAGGTCCAATAGTAGTAGGAGCAACGGGTCTTATAAAAAAAGAATTTACAATCATATTTAGATATGTTACCAATCCATGTAATCCTGTACGAATTGCAGAAGGAGTCATTACTGGGCACATTGCAGGTGCTGTGAAGAGAACTTTTGACTGACATCAGAGATTGAAACAATACTAATCTCATGAACTTTAATCATACTTTGGCTTAGGAATGGGGTCCATTCCCATCATGGCATTAGAAACCCAAAAGATTTGGAGAAATTAGAAAAATAACAGAGCTGCTGTGCCATTAGGCTGCCTCATATGCATGGTAACATCACAGCCAGCTTTCAGAGATCCACTGACATCAGTCATGTGCCAAACTACTGCGCTGGATCTTCTACCTCTAGAACTTGTAAATGCATGCAAATAGCGTTACTGTGGCAGCACTGTCTGGTACATATTTCTGACATCTACCACCATGTGACACCCAGACTGCTATATGCCAGCCCTCTACACACCCTATACATGCATACATAGTTTGATGTGCAGGTTGCTTTTGTTATATCACTGATGCTCACAGTTGGCATACATGTATGGATATTTATCTGAGTAAACTGCCCAGATGAACGGCTCAATGTCCTTCAATAATGGCAAGTGCCACTTCTCATCTGGGCCATCCTCTACAGACATATGGGCAGTAGTCACCAAGCTCACTCTCACATCTGACACTACATAAGGTATAAAGCAGTATTCTGTCACTTTTCTTGATGAGGGATATGAGGAATTCTTCCACCACTGTAAGCTGCCTCTGTGTTGGTCATCAACCCCAAGTAATCAGTCTTTTTTCTAACAATTTCCTGTGAATTTGTCTGAGCATGCAGTAAATTATCAGTGATCCCATTGCACAAATATTTCATTTCCTTTTGTGACCACACACTGCACTGATGTCATGCATCAGTCCCTGCCATATCTGGTCCTGGAAGGCTTTCCCAGCTTTAGCCTTCTTAAGGATGCACTTCACCTGTCATGTGCATATAGGGCCAGTATTCTCTCCTCTATCTCTTGTGTGATGATTTTTTTTCAGTTATTGCCATTCACTTTTTCATTCCCATGCTAGCAAGAATGCACCTGTGGATTGCAGAAGTGTACCAGTGCATATATGCATGGCAGTCGAGGCCAGCCAGCACTTGCCTCCAAACTGTCCCCAGCACACCTGTGGTGGCCATAGCCTTGTGCACCGCTATGGAGTAACTGTTCCTACATTGTTCCATACTGAGATAAACATGGATACGTCAGCCATGATTACTATCCCTTTAACATGTGTTGAAGGCACTGACTAAGCCTGGTGCACTGGAGTTCCACCACCCCCTGTAACATGCCTTAGTGTCACATACCTTACTGTCGCATGTCTTACTGTCTGTATGCATTTGGCAGAATGTGTAAATACCATGGCACTGGTATAACTGTTATAGAAGCTGCCTGTACCCCTCTGCCCTGTCATGATGAACTACAGCCTGTTCCCCATGGTTAAACCATTCCCATCAAAGCACTGCAACCTATACTAACAAATTCCTTTGCACTGTCAGGTTGAGGCAATCCAGCCTGACAGTCTACAATTAAGGCATGGGCAGTGTTACTATATGCACTTCAGTACTGTGTGACAGTGTCTGTGTAGCCACATCCCTTGACTATTAACTGCAATCCATAGGTCTATTACCAGTTATATTTTCTAGAGTCACTTGTACTCTATGGCATTACACTTTGATAGCCACTTTATTCTGATTCTATATTTTGCTCGCTGTAACAATTTCTCCCACAAGATGATGAACGCAATTTTTATTTCGCTAAAATTTCATTTGAGAATGGTTATTATGCTAATGGAATGATTTAGTATGATTATTTCTAAAGCATGCATATCACATCATGCATTACTACATTACTCTACACAGTGGGTTATATTCCTACTCATGCATGGGCTAGGATGTCACATGTGACGTGCATGACTGAGGAACCTGACCATGCTTATTGCATTTTGAATCTCACTAATGCCCATGAAAATCATATTACCCAGCAGCCCATCATGCCCATGTATGGGATTTGAAGTCACACAGAGTGTGCATACATTTGAAGCCTGGTCAGGCTACGAGAACTCTTCATTATTCTACTGAAAACACCCATCATACAGCGGTTGATGAGTATTGGACAAATGTGCTGTCCATAAGTGCCCATCATTTAGAGTCCCAGGGTCAAATAGCAGGTCATAGCAAAGTCAGCTCAGCTGCGCAGTGACAGCTGTTTTTGTGACTGTGTAGATTCATTATGTAGCACTATCATTGACAAGGCCAGTTTATTCTGGCACTCATACATACATAATATGCATTAGGCTGCTTTACTTTACGTTCACTACAATATTTATAGCAGCACGATTACGCTGTGCTTCTTTTGTTATGTCTCATGTTATTTAGCTATGCTAATATTTCCATTTTTATTTATCATTTAGGTTTTAGGCGTCCATCTAAAGCAGACCAAGTTTAGTTGTATATGATCTGATACTACTACAAGTGTATCTCTGTGTTGATTTCAAAGCAAAGTTATACAATATTAGAATTAAAGGAATTATAATGTGAGTTCAAAGACCATTTGCACCTTGTCATTGCCCACCATCATGCTATACAACCCGTATCTAAAATGGCAAAGTTTATCTACGGATGAATCTGTGGGTACTCATCTAATCTTCAGGGTCTGATCTGAAGTATGCAAGGGTGTCACTTTGCTTAACATGCATGGACAAGCTATTCTAGAAATGGGGCAACATTGTGCAAAAAATGTGTCCCTCCTGCATGTTATATTTACTTGTTTGTTGAGCTGTAAAACCTTATTCCTAGTATTTGTAGAGTTGCTGGTCTTGTGGGGATGCAAGAAATCAAGGAGGGGTGGGTCCATAATAGCACAGAGTACCAAACACAGATCTCCATATAGAAGTCTGCAATAGACAAGACAGTAGAGATAGAGCTTTAAACCTCTACTGGTTGTCCATGGTAATTTTTTTGTTCTGCAGCGTTTCTAGCTGCTTGACACATCCGGAGTGATACATACTTACCAAAAGAGGCATTGTACTGTATAGTTGGCCTAGTTAGAGATACATAGAGTGACAATAACACTTAGATGATATGTATGTAGATATTAATTCTTCTAAATAGAAAGATTTGATATGTATGCAGGCATTAGTTCTTCTAAACAGAATGATTTTCTGACTACCAATGTTACATGGTTGTTGAGGGAAAAGACATTATTGGCCCAGACAGGTACCAAGATCCTGGACTACATTGTCAGTTTGGAGTAAAGTGCTTGCCATAATGTATAAACAGGGAGATTTGTTTATGAAATGTGTCAATGCTGCACTTTCTAGCATGTAATTTGAACCCTTTTTCTGTGCACCATCGGTTAGTAAGGGTTAGTTCTTCTTTAATGGTTTGGCATTAGAGGGTCGTTTGACAATGATACCCATTTTTTAGCCAAGTGCAGCTTAGTTAGCCATAGTTCTCGGTCCATGGTTTGGAGGCCAGAGATGTTTATGCCAAAACAGAAGGTCCCAGCACTAAGCATACTGAGGTACATCATTAGGCATCACCTTAATTTCTGAGATGTCTACCACCTTAACAATGTGGGTTCTATCTTTCATCCAGTTTGCTATCTGTCTTGCCATGTAACAGTCAATGTTTAAGGTTATTAACCTAATTAAAAAGCCAGCACTGGGGATCGTATTGAATGCCTTGGCCAGATACAGATAAGCTGTGAAGGCAGGATGATGTCTATCTCTTGTACCCTTTTCAAAGATATTTCCTAATTTAAGTAGACATGATCTTTACAAAACCAAACTGCTGAGAGTCTAGATGTATGAGAGTTTGGATATTGCAGTTAATGAAAGTCAGATATGATTATAGATCACAACCTTGCAAATTAGACTAGCCAGTCTAATAGGTTGATAAACTCTGGGGCCTATGATATTACCATCCATGTAGTGAGGCATGATTTACCCTGTGGCTATGTACAGGTAAAAAAAGTTCAGAAGTGGCTCTGCCAGGGCTTGTTTTGAGACTTTTATTACGCATACAGGTGAAATATCTAAATGCATGGAAGCAGCATTTTTTGGTTTTGGATAGCTCAATTAGGATGCGTCCCATTTTGCTCAGTGTAACAGATTCAGAGATTTGCACTTTCAATGACTGTTTCTGAAATAAAGTTGGCACTGAATTTATCAGCTAGTATGTAACTATGTCTTTCAGTTCAGAGTGGGTGATTCCATTTTTGCTTACTTCAGTGCACTGATGGGTGCTAATTTTAAATTTCCTAGTGAAACTAAATAAAAATGCACAATTATCCTTGGATTTATATTCCAGTTTCAGCTCATGTTTGGGTTTAGTACTTCTATTTATTACTTTTAGTTCCTTGCTAATCTTTTGACCGTTTTTGATATGGAGATATTTCGATTTCAGAATTCAGAAGGCATTTTTCTCTCACTCTGTGTTGTTACAGGTTATTTATAGTGATAAACAACTATGGTGGTTAACTCTTAAACTTCCTATTATTTTAGGTGGTACTATTGAGAGCCAAATCCAAAAACTTAGGTGGGATAAAGCTCAGCTGTGTAAGTAGCAGCTGAGGCTGCATCAGGACTGGAGATATTACAAGTACATTTTGATATCATCATCAACCCCCTTTTCCCATTTTTCTACATGGGGTCGGGGTATCATGTTAACTGTCACCATCTCTCTGTTTTCAATGCCACACTCCTGCCTATTTCAACACTCATGCCTGACTGTCATAGGTCTTCTCTCACATAATCCATCCTCCTCTTTACTGGATGTCCTAATTTCCTCTTAAGTTTTTCCTGTCTGTCCTAAATCTTCTTCACCAGATTGTCTTCTGTTTTTCGGCACGTGCCTGAACCACTGTACTCTGTTCTCTTTGATCTTTTCTGCAGCTGGAGCTATTTTGTCATCTGCTCTTATGTCCTCACTTCTTCATCTGTCTTACAGTGTATATCCTGCCATTTCCATCACCTCTAGCTTTCTCATCTGCTCCGCTTTTACTGCACAGGTTTCTGTACCATACAGTAGTACTGGTTGCACCACTATCTTGTACACCTTACTTTTCAGCTTCTTTGACATTCTTATTTCATTCACTGCACCTCAGACTCTATGCCAGTTGGCTGCAGCCACTCTGATTTTAGCTTTGACTTATTCATTCAGACTTCACTTCTTCTCAGCCACCCCTCCCAGATACTTGAAACTATTAACCTGTTCCACTATCTTCCCTTCTATCTCAATTCTCAGCTTCTTCTGATTTCCCCAATTAGCAGACATTACCACATTCTTATCTGTACTTAGTTTCTTCCCATGTACTTTCAGTTTTGTATTCCATTCCCTATCATTTGCTGAAGTTCTTGCTCAGAGTCTGCCTGTAATGCCACATTGTCTGCATACAGCAGCTTTGTTGACTTGTCTCCTCTGACCTGTTTGCTGATGTAGTCAATCACCAGTATGAACAGAAGTGGGCTTAGAGCTGAACCCTGGTGCATACCCACCCCTACTGGGGACCCCTCTGTGAGACAAATACTGTTCATCCTTGAAATATTGGGTCCTTGTACATGGTCTGCACTAATTCTAACAATGGTTGTAGGACTTCAAACCAAATCAACTTTCTTGGGACTTTGTCATATGCTTTCTCCAAGTCTAGAAATGCCCAGTTGAACTCTTTCCTCATCTCTAGCTTCTTCTCAAGTATCTGTCAAACTGCAAACATTGGGTCAGTTGCGATGCATTCTGATCTGAATCTGAACTGCTCATCTCCCATCTTATTTTCTACTGCTCTGCATATCCATTTATCATTCACCCTCTCCAGAACTGTCATGCAATGTGACAGAAGTTTGATGCCTCTGTACTGCCAAAAATAGGGGACATCCCCTTTGTTCTCATACACTGGCACAAGTATGCTTATTCTCCTGTTATCTGAGATACGTGTTTCTCTTCACAGTGCTATGGTTGCCCTCAGGAGCCATTTCCCCACTATTTCACCCAGCATCGTTATCATATCTGCTGTGACCTCATCTGAACCTGCCTCTTTCCCCGTCTTCATTTTCATTAGTAATTGTTTTACTTCTACGAGGATTGGCTCCTCTTCTTTTCTCACATAGGCTGTGTTTGGGGCAGTACAGCTCCTGTGGGGTTTTCTTCCTTCAGAAGCTGCTGGAAATACTCCTTCCATCTGCCTTTGATGTCCTGTGAACTGGTAAGATTTTTATTGCTGGCATCCCTTGTGAAGGTTAGTCTGACCATCTTCTTTATCTTTGTGTCTTTGCCTTGCAACTTGATGTAGTTTCTTTGTGCCACCTACTGATTCACTTTCTGGAAGTTTTTTGCTATTGCAATTCCTTTCTTAGCTTCTTTGTTAACCAACCTGTATTCCTTCCTAGCCTGGTTGGTCTTTTCTATCTCCCACTTTTTCCTGCACTCCTTCTTTCTTTAGATGATTTTATGGACTTCTGCATTCCACCACCAGGTTTCCTTATGTACCTTATTTGCATACTTGGCTTGGCCACATATCTGTTCTGTATTCCTCACACATGCTGTTTTGAGGCACTGCCATTCTTTTTCCTCCTTGTCTTGGGGTGCTAGAGCCCTGAATAATTTCTTGAAGTGTTGCACTTTCTGTGCAGTCAACTTCCAGGTCTTCAGTCTGGTCTCTTTTGACCTTAGAACCGTCTCTGACTACAGCTTGCGCAGATTTTGACAAACAATGGTTTATGCTTTGGGATGACTATTTCACTGGGGATGACTTTGCAATGATTGATTCCACCTCATTGCTCATTTCTTACTAGGGCACTTTTTACTTTTCTACCTAAGTTGTATGTGATCTTGTGACTGTCTCTCTCTCTTTCTGAACCATGTCAGTGAACCTAAATTTAGTGTAGCAATTCTCAGTTTATGTTTGGAAGGTTGATCGGTTATGCTTCCAGTTTTCACTCAACAGAGATATCCCAGGTAACCCAGACTGGGCAATTTGTGACCAGTTGGCCAGTAGCTTATTGACCGAGGGCTGATGGGCTTTATAGTGGGCACACACTGGCCAATGGGGGCACATGCAACCCTCCCACCATTAGCATGGATGCCTGATGTAGGTCGGAGTAGGCCATTTCCTCAACCCAGTTATCACTGGCAAATACCCATACCCATTTGGAAACATTAGTCAACATGACCTAATCACCTAGAGTAATATTTTAGGTCATTGTGCAGCTAGCCCTACCACAGTGCACAGATTGTGATCCATGTTCTCCTATCTTGAGGATACTGTGCAGCAAATTAGATGCCCAAAGTGGTTGATCTGACAACTCTTGCCCCTATAGGGCGCCATGTAGAGTTTGTGCTGCTACCCACAGCTTCATTCATTGGTGAGTTTGAGATGGAAGCACTCAGCATGTTTTTTGAAGGTGGGACACAGGGAGAATATGCAAACTCTCAAAATCCACTGGGCAGATGTCAGGATTGTACCTTTTATATAGGAGGTGAAGACTTTAACCATTATGTCAACTGATCTTGGAAATTCTGAGATTTCATCATATAGTTTGAGTAGGTCATGCAAGTGTAAAATTATTAAATTCAGATGGGCTGGCTACAGGCATGTCTGAGACTGTAAAGAAAAAGATCACAAGTTTGTGGTCAGATTTACCAGAGATAGAGGTACTAAAGGAGCAGTATACATGGGGGTTTTGGTGCAAATCACAAAGTCTAGTATATTTACCATCTAGCTGACTGGTATATTATTTGTTCTATAGCATTATAGCGTCATAAGTGTAGGAATATTTGGGTATACTCAACTTTTGAGGTTGAGGTTTAGTCAATTGCTGGATAGATGACATTGCCAAATACGAAGTTATTTTTCCTTATGGGTAGTTCAGTTGGTAAATTTAAGAATCTCTTATGGTCACTTGTGGACGTGGAAGATGTCCTATATACAGACTATACATTGATAATTTGCTGTGGGTCAGTTGGAGATGAATGAGATTGGTTTGTGATACACTGGGAATCTGTCTGGAGAGGTAATACAGTGTCTGACATGTGTGAAAACACTAAAGCAGTTTCCTTCGGGTATGAATGCATGGTAAGTGCAAAATATGGGTTGCTGTGTCTACAGAAAAACAAAGCCTCAGTTACAACACAGACATAACGTCACTCAAGTTCCAGGAGAGCCTCATGATGTGTCAATTTGTTATGAAGATTTCTGGCTTTGAAAAGAGCTACCTTGATAAAGTCTGACTTGGAGTTTGAACAGGCTATATTTTCTTCTGTTATGTTTGGATGTCCAGTAGTTGGTGCTATGGGGATAGCAAAGTCTTTAGCCACTATATGAAAACCAAGAAATGAATTCTACTAGACATTCTTGTGAAGGAATCTGTAACATCTAATCCCAAGTTGACAAATATTAAACACCTCCAAAAATAACCCCAAATGTTTAGCTAATTGTTGAAGCTAATTATCTTTTCTTGGTATTTAGACTTCATTCTAGGTGAAGATAGCATTCTACTCAGGACCAGGGTCTTGTCTGCATTTAACACATGTACAGTGTCATCTAACCTGTTTGTCTGCCTATCAGTCAAGGTTGAGCACCTCACAGCCACACAGGCTACTATAAGATCATGATCACATTTGCTTTGTGGGAGAGACTGTAGAGCCCTGATGTCATCATAAATCCAGGCACCAGAGAGCAGGTGCATAGAAAGGGTAGGGCAAAAGGGGTAGCGGCCCAGGGTGCTAGCTAGGAGGTAAGCAAAGTTAAGAAAAATGCTTTTTCACTTTTTAACTTATGTGACCTTTGTAAAGGCAAATATGCCATTCTGATTGTGTCTGTAATTATTCTGCAAGCCTGCCTGTTTTGGCTTTATATTAGGTGAGCATTTGCTCATCTTTACATTTTACATAAGGGATGAGCCTCAGCCACTGCCCCAAAGACTTCTGTTTGGGTCCTGAGGCGAACAGGCAAGGTAGTGTCAGCTGTTAGTTGAATTTATGTTTAGCAGCTGCAATTTTTTAATTTTTCAAGACTGATGTAGCAGCTGAAAATAAATAACTCTAGAATGTTGCTATTGAACTTCTTTTACTGACAGGCAGACAGGACTGAGGTCTGGGAGCATGGAACAGTCGTCCTTCCCTGCTAGTTCTATCAGGGGAGCATGCAGAGACAAAAGAAACAAGACTGAACAGACAATGAGTGTGGACATGGCACTGTAACTGCTACTTAGGTGAAAAAAATAACCTAAAAAAAAATATATATATATATATATATATATATATATATATATATATATATATATTATAAAGTCAGCATTTTTATTTAAAGTAATGTGAATTGTTTTGCTCATAGACAGTTCTATCATTTTGCTTTACTAGTTTAGGAAGTTGTATCTGACACTGGTCAAGAAACAGTATAATTATGTCCTGACATGCATTTTCTGATAAGTAACCTTTTACTGGCTGCAATTACTGGCATGGTTTAGTGATACTTAGTGATTTTTAATGTGGTGCGTCATGGTTGCATAAATTACTTTAATGTATAATTTAAGAATGTTTGTCCTCCAAAAAGGCTATGACCTTATTATGTAAAAAAATATGTAATGTTTAAAATGAAATAAGTAAGCAAGTCCCAAGTTGGTGGCAGTGGTGTAACAGGTAGCACACTTGTCGCTGGGGCTGCAAGATTATAAGTCTTTTGGTTCTATTCCTACCCAAGGTGCAAAGATTAATTTTTATTACTGTCTGGCACTGTAGTGCAGCATATAGAGGGTGCTGCACTCTTGACTGTATCTTCCTTTGGATGACATGTTAAACTGAGACTCTGTCTGCCTGCATTGTTGGCAGATTTAGTGGACACAAAAAAATCTGCACATATTGAAAAAATATGGGAAGTTTCCTGTTGCCTTCTCCAAATGTGAAAGAAGAAGTTTGCTACTTTGTCAAACGAAAAGCGCTTAATAAATACTTAGGGCAGGATTCACGAAGCCTCCGTGTAAGAGTTATAACTCTTACACGGAGGTTGCAGTTAAACGGAGTGATGTCAGCAGGCTCTGCATATTCATGAGAGCATGCTGAATCACACCTAAGTCTAACACGGTCCGTGTAAGACAGTAGGGGGCATGTCCGTAGGCCGAGCCCTGCAAGCGGACACGCCCCCAGAAGAGTAAAAGTGCCCAAAGTAAACACCCACGACAGAGTCCACGGAAATGTGAATAAAGACAACACAACACATGCCCCCACAGACTATGAACATAAAATATATAAATGAACATGTGATATTTTTTTTTAAACTGTAAAGATGTTTGAACATGAGTGCGCTCGTTTGCGCGGGCGTGCCCATAGCGCAGTTACAGTTAGCAGTCAGTGGGAAAGCATATAAGAACTAAATATGCAAAACAAACCAAGAAGCAATAGCGTAGCGGTAGAGACATCAGCTGAAGAGCAGGCATTCATGGTTTGAGCCCCCACGACACCAACTTTTCTTTTTAGCAAAATAAGCACGAAACAAGTCCCTGACAAACATGTACACATATAAAATCACATTTTATGTAAAATGTAATGAACTAGTCCATTTATTTTAAAGAAATGTGAGGTAACAAAACAATAAAAAAATGCCAGATGTGCCTATAGCTGAGCTACAGTTTAACAAGGTGAGCGCATCTGCCCGTAGGTGAGCAGTGGTTTAACAGGTGCAAAATGAGTGCCCGTAGGTGAGCAGTGGTTTAACAGGTGCAAAATGAGTGCCCGTAGCTGAGCAGTGGTTTCACACACTGAAACTGTGTGACCCTAGCTGAGCTGAGCGTAATATGTGCGCTGACAGCTAAATGAGGCGTAAGCCAGCGCACCCCGTTTGCGCGGAGCTATGCACCGCGCCAACAAGCTAACCGACGGGCAACGTTGAGCAAGCTGTAACAAAACTGCCTTTACACAGACACACCTCCTAGCCTGTCTAGACAGTCATAAAATATAAAAAGCAGTGGCGAGGTTTGAACCCAGGATACCATGCACCATAGTCAAGGTACTGAACCACTAAGCTACGACAGCTGTACGCAAAAATGCAGTAATAGCAAATATATAGGAATGAATAGAAAGTAGAGCATGACAAAGCAGGTTTTGTGAAGTGGATACAATTCCAAAATGGCCAATCACAGATAAGTGCGGGAAAAACAGCGTATATAAGCCCCATAGGCGGGAATACACAGCATAAACGATTGTAGAACTGACTTGCAACCAGAATGTCAGGTGTAGGTGAGGGTAGTTGCTTTCGAGCACAGAGGTGGGGCGTTGAGGAGTCCAGATACATGGTCTGGCTCCTAGTCCACAATCATGAGGCTCAACTCATGCAGGGCCAGGTCCTGTGGGGAGCATATAGGGCTGAGGCGTGGGACCATTGGCACATGATCTTACCAGTGCCACAGGGATTCCAAGGACTGGTGAGCAGGTCCGTCACCACCATGCGGACCTGAAGAGACGCAAGCAGGACCAATCGAACCTTTGGATACAGGAGGCCCGGCAAATGCACAACGCCCCACTACTGAGTAAGTTACATTTAATTATGTATGTAAGAAATTAAATTAGCTGATATTATGGAGATGTGTATTCCAATATTACTTCATTTATATTACAGCTGCAGGTGTCTGTTCTGCGAACCGCAGAGCCTATGGCGATAGGCTGGTGCGGTTGTGCCACCAGGCAGGTCAATAATCCACTCCCCATAACTGTAAAGAAATATAAAAGTATGACAGTTAGCAAAAGAGTGCAGTGTAGTCACTAAGTAATAAAATGTGCAAGTAACAGTGTAAAAGTGTTTGCAAGTATTGCTTGATTACAAAAGTGTGTTGCAGTCTGAAATCCAAACAGAAAAATGAAAATGTCTGAAATAAAGCCTGAAATAAAGATGCCCCACCTATAATATCATAGCGCACAACCTGCAGCAGGCTGAAAAGTACAGCTGCAGAAGATGAGCAACTCACATGTGTGAAATATATCCCTGTTGAAATACTGAAACATGACAGAAGTGAGACTGCTGGAAAGGATTGTAATAACTACAGGTAAAACATGTCAATAAAGCCTAGAAGTAAGTACCATCCTGAATAGTAAAATGAAAACAAGTGAGAGGGTGTGAGAAAGAGTTATGAATCCACCAATAAAGTAGTAATAACCCCTGTATAAAGTATACTGCAGTCAGTACAGAATGAAATGAATATGACAAGTAGAACCAAACTGCAAAATGTGTCCAAAGTGTGGCTGCAGCTGGAATGTGTATCCCAAAATCTGGATATGTTGCTCTCAGTCTGCAATATGCAGATAGTATGATTGTCTGAAATATCAAACATCCACAGTTGTCTATAGCTATATAAAGCAAATGTAGCAGGATGATGTAGCTGAACAAAGCCAGATATGAACGTGTATGAATAACAATAAAATGTATATTGATGTAGCAGTAACAGTCCTATCACCAAATTGAAGTAGTTATCATATAGGAAACTATAGTTAGAACAGTAGTGTGTATATATCTGTAGCTATTAGAAATGTACAGCATATGTATTGGTATTCAAAGGTGTTAATAATATTTTCTTCACCCCACCCTATAACCACATATAATCCATTCCATGTGAAAATGGTATGTGCAATCACAATTAACACCCCTGGACATTTGTCCTGATGGGTCATAAATATTTGCATGTCCGTTGATGCATCTGCCCTGTTCATACATCCAAACCTGATGGCCTGTTGCCATCAATCAACCCCGCATGTTGTCGGACTGTGTATTGCTGTTCAAATTATGCATGTGTTATACTTGCTGTTCAATGGTGTGAAAATCTGGGTGTTTGGTTAATGGGAATACTAATGCATGTTGTTACAACTAATTGCGAATGGTATTGTATGTTACTAACCCAAACTGTCATGACATAATGCAAAACATAGAACGACAGGGAAGGCGGGTTCCAGCGGACCTACCTCTCCCACCTCAGCTGGCCAGTGCATCTGGCACTAGTGCCCAGTCTGGACCCTCCTCCAGTGGCCCTGTGCCACCTGTGGGTGGAAGCACTGCAGGGGATGGGGCCCGTCCCCCCTCTGCAAGCATGGCCGGAGAAGAACCACCACTCACCCTCGGTAGAGTCCGGACTGTGGTGCATAGGGAGATCTGGGAATCTGTTCTTGAGCCCCTACACCAGCTTGAGGCACAGGTGGCACAATTTACTGGCATGCCTGTTGCCCGGCCTACACAGCCCCCAGCACAGCCCCATCCTGGGCATTGAAGGAACAGTGGCAACTGCCCATGGGTGGGGATATCAGTTCCACTGTTGCCATCTGTGGGCTCATGGGCTCTGGATATCCAAACCTCCGTCCCCGTCAATTGTGTAACCCCCCCACACATGTCATACACCGCCCCCGTATGCGTCTTGTTTGTCTTGTCTTTTGACCTACCCAACCTACCTCCCCAGCTATACCGACTTCCTTCACCTGACATACCACTCTCACCTGAAAAAAAAAAGGGCACTCTGTACCCACAAAAAAATTACACCCCATACATAGCTGCCCATTCTGCACATATGTCTACCAGACATGGAAACTATCAATTACAATTGGCTGTACAACAAGTATTATTGTTGTCCTTACACCTCTCTCAGGGGTGGAAGGTATCAAATGTCACACCAAATTACAAACATATGCACAGCTGTTGCTGATGAAGAAATGGGCAGCTATGGGCCTTACCTACATCCCTCCTGCAAAACCCAATCTTGTTTCCCTACTGTCTTACCCTCTTTGTGACCCCTTTTTCACCACTTTCCTGTCTCCCCATTTTCATTTCTTTCAAAGAAAATAGCGCGGGTGTGCGCAAGAGTAAGCACGTTTAAGCGGTTGTAAGCGGGTGTGTGCGGAGCTGAACACCAGTGCACATGCGGGAGCTCCACGCAAACCAGCGCTAACCCGGTTACAACTGCTTAAAAGTGCCTTAGTCACTCTGATTGACAGGTCCTGTGGTCAGTTCAAAAGCAAAATAAAATCCCACTGTCAGTCCCGAACCCAGGACCTTGGAAACAGTAGTCCGCATGACTTACAACTAAGCCATGACTCTTATACAAGAACATTGTGCTAAGATAAATATATCATGTAATAGTAGGAATTAATGTAAAGGGAATATAGGATATGTAGTACACAAAGCATGTCATTTAGAATTACTGTCAAAACTAGTGGATTTCCATAATAGTAGTGTGTGAACAGAAACAGCCATGCTAGTTGGTAGCTAGTAGGTAATAATGTCACTGTAGCACCTTGCAAGCCACACACATACTCACAGCAGGATAATCACTGCCCATACCCCACAACCTCTTACAGAAACACATCCGGACCAAGTAATAAAATATGTGGAGCAAAGGCCCAAAACCAGGGACACATTACAAATAATGTTACAACAAACGCAGACAGTTCAGAGAGTAACAGGTTCTGCATTTTGTGGGATGTTTGGAAGGGTATGAAGTCTGAAACTTGAATGTTTGTCACTATATTCTGACTTGAGCCCAGAGTGATTTGCCAGAAAAAGCTGTGCATGAGATATTGACCAAAATATGAGGCAGAAATGTGGACAACCTGCAAATATTTGTACACATGAGAGGTCTGACACCACCATATTTGAATAGTTAAGAGCCTAGACATAGCAACAGTGAATGAGTTACAGGGATGCCCCACAGACACCATGTGAAATGTACAAACAGGCAGAAAGGTGTAACAACACATGCAATGGTAACTATGGAGTCCTAAAAGTATTCACCACTTGCATGGCAGAATAAGTGTAGTAATACATATGCTCATGCTAACCCACAGTCACAACTGCAGCATACCAGACAATTTAATGGGTGTACCCCACTGATATGTACCATTCCATGAGGCAGATAACAGATGAACCTGAGAGTCTCTGGGGCCTGCTCAGCAGCATACTCAAATACCCTAATAGATGTCAAGGCCCACACCATGGCCAGACCACACTGCATGCTGTAACACCCTAGCAGATATAGCAAGCATTCCAAGGTGTGAATGTACATGGAAAATAGGAAAGCCACAGCAGCACACTACAGTCAGGACACCTAGCAGGCATACAAGTAGTGACTGTAAAGGGCAAATATTGAAGCCTTAGCAACAAAGTGCAAGCAAAAGTGAAAGGAAAGCACACACACACATTAACAGTAGTAGTAGTTGTAGGTGTCAGTGTACATACACAGTTAGTACAGGAAACTGGAGAAATGAATGGAGGAATGTTAATCTACAACACAGCTGGAAATATGAGAGAGATACCAACCTTTACACTCACAGAACATTGTCCACAGCATACCAGCATGGTCCCTGCCCGTAAAATCTGAAAGGGCTATGCCTATCTCACATACCTTTTTATAGCACTGTTCTGAAATCACAGTGAGAACTGCAATCAGTACACAACTGGCTGCATGCAATTAGCAAATGCTGGCTAACAATTGGTGCAGAGGCCATCACATGGACATATGCAGATACCTACAAAAGTATGCTGTACTCCCAGTCCACACATGCAATACTCTCATTGCACCCTGAGGAGGACGTGAGAGAGAGACAGACAGAGAAAGAGAGAGAGAGAGACAGAGACAGAGACAGAGACAAAGAAAATTGAAATTAAGCAGACACAAACAAAACTGTTCAGCAACAGCCACCTGAAAGCTGACAACTGGCAAGTGGAGCAGCAGGACAGAAAACCAGATGGCAACACAAGCAGCTGTGACAAACACAGGTAATGTAAAGTAATACTATAAAGGTCTACATACTGTGAACCCTCCATATGTGTCATTGGTCTGTATCCATATGTATATGAAGATGTGTAAAGGGCAGGGGACATATAGCAACTATCAGTGAAGGCTGCACATACATTTGTATGTGAGAGCATCTATGTGCACATATCAATGTAGGTTGACTGTAGGTTGTAGTGCAATGTACAAAGTAGGTTTCACAGTTATGTATGTTTAGCAGTATGTTAGTGTGTGTATACAGTATGGTAGACAAACATGTTGATATACCTGTCTATCATATGGATACGTATGTATGTCAAAATATGTATGTATGTATATATATATATATATATATATATATATATATATATATATATATATATAATATGCATATATGTATACATACATAGAGAGAGATGTAGGAATACATAGACAGATGTAGATAGATAGAATATGTACAAACATATATATGTAATGCACACATACAAATATAGATATATGTAGATACATATACATAGACAGACTGATCTGACTATCTACAGGTATGACTGTATATGACGACCTCAACACCCCCTGTCCCACCCCCTCTGTCACTCTCATCCCCTCTGTGCCCCCCCCTCCATATCTATAGCAATATATGTACATCAATATATATATGTGTATATGTATACAGATATATATATATATATATATATATATATATATATATATATATATATATATACATATATATATATATACATATAGATATATCTATATACATATATATATATATATATATATATATATAGAGAGAGAGAGAGAGAGAGATGTATATATATTCTGAGTGAGGCACATGTGTACAGATGTATTGCAACAGGTGCCTGGTGACAAAGGCATGGAGTGAACACCAGTGTCAAAACTGGAGTACCATACCCCATTTCAATTCACCTACACCAGTAACCACCAGATATATGACTGGCTGCCCACCACTGCATGTGTCAGGGGTGAACAGGGTCATAAATGTGTACAATAGTACCCCCAATGATATTCACAGTGGCACACTATTCCTGGAATACCTGCACATGGTATGTGTCAGCAGACATGGTGTGTCAGCTATGGACATGTAAGTCTGTGTAACCCTCCACACCACATAATGGATGCCATGGTATGGACCTCACATGACAGCTACAGATATGGAGAAGGACACAGTGACATGTACAACACTGTGACAATGCACTCAAACACATTACCAATGCACAGTGACTGACAACACCACAGAGTACACACATACTACCCACATAGAGGTTACGACTCCCGGATTTACATACGTAAGTCACACCCATGACAGATGTCCAACAACCATAGTAACACCTCACACCATCCACAACCTAAATGACTGCTGTGTGTCATCCATGCCACTGCAATAGAGAGCACATGTGTAGGTAAAAGTTCCTACCCACAGATAAGACATACCCTGCAATAAACCACACAGTGTTAAGAAGCAAGACTCCCCATGAGTACATGTCACACATACCCCTGCTGAATGTTAGTCAGATAGGTAATATGCCATATGAGTCACCCTGTGTAACTGTGTGACAGCAGCAGGTACCATCACACCACATGTGTCACAATGGTGAGGGTAGCAGAACAATATGCTGCTGTACTCCCAGGGGCAATAGCATATTGTATAATATTTATTGTAATGTAATGTATTGTGTTGTATTGTGTTGGTATGTTGAGGTGCCTCCTTCGTGGAGTGGAACCACTGCTGCTGTGCGCCAGTGTACAGGTACATATCCTGTAGTCAGGCTGGTGTTACATAGCACTTCTATATGTGTGTTTAGCTCATGTCAGAGTTTATGTAGCATGCAACTGGGGATACCATCAGGTCCCAGTCATGTTGTGTATTCTGCTTTCATGAGGGCTGCTCTCACCTGGACATCTGTTATGACAGGGAGGTTACAGTCAGCTGGGATAACTATGTCTTATTTTGGGGGAGAGGGTGGGGTGACACCTGCACTGAACCTGTCTGCCACAATGTTGTCAATATATGTGGTTTCAGTGAAATATTTGTTGTTGTGTACTAACTATGGGCATAGAGGAGGGATTCTGACCAGGTTGCTAACATAATTGAAGAAGGCCTTCTGGTTATATGTAGTGTCCCTCTTGATTTCCCTCTCAAAGTTGCCCATGGATGTTTGTATGATGGAAAATAGATCCTTACTAGTGCTGCTCAGACATGCCTTCCCTTTATGGAATTATGCTCTGTCTTGCAGTAGCTTCCATCTTTTGGAATACAATCTGTCTATGGCTGGGGTCCACCAGATGGGATGCTGTCCCTTTGTGGAGAGTGTCTTGGTCATATATGGGATTGCATGATCCATGCATTCTCTGAGATGTCTGTAGAAAGCATTTGGGTAGGGGTCAGCATTGTGGGTTGTATCTGCCACTGGCCAAGTGGGCTGAAAGGATACCATGTCACTGTTACAAAGTGTAAAGTTTGCATCTGCAATGTTATTCACTATAGTCGTTTGTGCTGGTGGTGGAGGTGGGATATGTATATCCAGGGCAATTAGTGTGTGGTCAGCTCACAGTAGTTGATGATGTAGGCCATACAGTACCTAGATACAAACCCCCAGAGTGAGGAGGTGCTCTGGACCTGAATCAGTGTTCTGTCTGCTGGGGTTTGGTAGTATGTCGTATGGAGTGTGCCAGGTACTGTTGCACAGTTGCTGGCTGAGCACTGATACCTGGCCATTTACATGTGTATCCACCAATAGACAGACAGATGCTATATATGTGAGATATGTTGTATCATAACAGTCAAGTAGCATGTGTAGTATGTGTGCCAAATTCTGCAGACATATATTGCTGATATCAGGTTATTTTCTTTTTCAGGTACATGGCTCACCCGCGAAATCCCGCTTACTCCACAGCTGAGGATGAGGAGATACACCAGAGCCTGGTGCAGGATTATGCAATACTCTTTTCCTGCACCAGCCAGAATCAGCAGGAGAGGGCTGCACTGTGGCAAGACCTGGTCCGTCAGGTAAATGACATAGGCACGCATAATAGGACATATGAGCAGGTACGACATCACTGCAGTGATTTAATCAGAAATGTCCATCAGCGTGCGTCGGATATCCACAGGCAACAGGTCACCACAGGTGGTGGGGTGGCTACACATCCCCCACTCACCAGACTGGAGGGACTACTCATGAGTGTAGTGGCTCCAGTCCGCCAGCACCAACAACAGCAGCAGACATGCATTATGATGGAGGCTGGAGTCATGCAGCAGCAAGACAGTGAGCGTGCAGGTAATATGCCATATGTATAGTTGACTGTTGTGTACACTGGTAGTTAATGCATGTGTGAGGTGTGTCCTTGGTTTGTAGCTGTCACCATAGTATTTAATGTGCAAGTGTGATATCCTCAATATTAGCAGCTGACCTGTGAAAGGCGACTGTTGTACTACTGACCTGTATGATACTCAGTAACAATGGCACAGTTGTTCCCACTGACATTAGTATCTTCATGTCTGCAGGTCCCTCCGGTGTAACAGCAATGCAGCCTATCCATGCTGGTGAGTGTGTATTAAAAATTCCTGTAATAGTCTTGATAGTAATAGTAATATTAGGCTCACTTAGTAGTGCTCTTTGTATGCATGTAGGTGTGTCTGTGTGTTGATATCACGCATACTGAGTAGTGTACAATTGTGTGCAACTGTGTGCATGTGTACGTGTGCATGTGTGCATGTATGCATGTGCGCACCTGTGCATGTGTGCATGTATGCACCTGTGTACATGTGCATGTGCGCATGTGTGCATGTGTGCATGTGCGCATGTGTGCATGTGTGCATGTGTGCATGTGTGCACCTGTGCATGTGTGCACTTGTGCATGTGAGCATGTGTGCACCTGTGCATGTGTGCACGTGTGCATCTGTGCATGTGTGCATGTGCGCATGTGTGCATGTGTGCATGTGTGCATGTGCACATGTGTGCATGTGTGCATGTGTGCACCTGTGCATGTGTGCACGTGTGCATGTGTGCATGTGTGCACCTGTGCATGTGTGCACCTGTGCATGTGCGAAAGTGTGCATGTGTGCATGTCTGGAACTGTGCATGTGTGGATGTGTGCATCACTGGTAATGTGTAGACATTGTAAACTGTGTTTCCTGTTTCCCTCCCACAGGTTCTGGTGCTGCTCTGGTGTCATGCAGCAGGGAACCTGAATCAGATGCCATGGGTACTGATAATGATGACATCTGTGTAATGGCACAGGAAGGTATGCCGGGGTCCGCCATTGGTCAGCCGATTGACAGTACACAGCTGTCAACCCCATCAATGCGCACAGTTATCCTGCCAATACACCCTTTGTCACCAATGTCCCTAGGTGATGGACAGCATACAGTAGGCATTGACCAGGATAATGTGGTATCTGTGGCACATGCCTCCCCACACAGCAGCCATGGGCATGGCCCAGAGATGGTACCACACAGACAGATGTCCAGGGGTTCTCGTGGGAGCATCCATGGGCGTACTGCCCCTGTCAGATGTGCCCACAGAGGTCTTACAACCTCAGCTATGTTTCGGGCTGTCATGCAGGCACAGTCACGTATGGAACGGTACACCAGACAGGGTCTGAGGGAGCTGACAGCATGTCACACAGCCATGACTGACAGTATGCATGACATTGCAGCTGCCATCCGTAATTTCACCGATGTCATAGACAGACGTTGTGGGGACATATTAGACCGGTTCCACAACTACATGTCCATGAGCCAGGGCGATGGTGGACGGTTGAGGCGTCGACGTGGGCATATGCAGCAACAGCAGCAGCTTGCAGTCGTCGTGGATGACAACAGGGCCGCGGCCGCCCCCATAGCGCCAGCAGCAGCCCCAGCAATGCTGGGTCTGAGCTGTCATCAGACCGCCCCAGGAGACCACATGCACGTGGCCAGGCCTGACAGGGATCTGTGTCCAGTCAACGAACACCTGCTTCTGATGACAGTACCAGTCTGGGTTGGTACCGGATACAGTCCGTAGCACCCCTGCAAGGCACAGGTTCTGAGTCCATGGCCAGAGACACTGATCTGTATGACCTGGCAGGTACAGTCTGTGGCTGTCCACAAACACCAGTATATGGCAGCCATGAGGTGGAACTGTGCATCCATACACACATGCGAACTGACAACACCTAGGGCTACTGCATACATGCGCACACTGCATCAACATTGCCCCACCTTGTACTGCTGTCCCTCACCAACACACATACACATACATGTCAATCAGTGGTATCGGTGGCTGACTCAGGCATACCAAGTTCACACCCTGTGCATATGATGAAACTGTGCCACCTCCTGCAATCTGTAACATCAGTGCAGGTACAGGTTAACATGTTGCTGATGCACAGGGTGACTACATAGACGTGTAGTAATAGTATCATGTTGTTAACAGTACTGTGTGCTGAAATAATTGTGGGTATATCACAGCATGCCTGATGCAGTAAGGGTGTGATTGCCATGTACTGTTGTCTACACCCATGGTAAGTACCATAGTGTATCATCTGCAAATGTTGGCATACTGGTGGTAAGGATGTCAACAGAAGGCTACATACATAGGTAGCACAGGGGATAAGGTAATGAATGTATTAATACGCAATGATGGACATGTAAACTGCAAGTGGCATGTTGCCCACACTGGACTCTGCAATGCAGATGTTTGAGGATGTTGATATGTGTGCAGTACTACACGACTGGTACAAGACACACAGGAGCACCCTAGCACTGCAAGCTCACATCTCATACCATGCTAGACAGCCCCAACACACAAATCTAACTGTCACAGGAGGGAGAGTCCCCATACATGTCAGGAATACTGTGGTGGCAGGCCAGGTAGCACACATCCTACTACGTATGGAACCACTGAGTGAAGGCTCAGTGTCTGTTATTTGACATGTGTATTACTGCAGGTATGAGCACATGGGTTTCCATCCAGTTATTGTACATCCTGACAGTACATGGTCTGTACACTTGTTTGTGCTGAGACTGGACCCTAGCCATCCGACCTGTGTATTTCCATGTACATGTGCATAGTGCCTGCATATTTGCAGTGTTACCTACTGGAAGTGGTACAGCTTGTTTGTTGTACAATGGACTACATGCAGCCCTGCTTACTGTAGCTTTGTTTGCATGCATGTTTGCTTGCAATTACCCTGGAATACTGATCCCACCTGCAATGCATAGTTACAGAGCTTCTGTGGACTCCTAGTGACATCTGTATAGCTTACTATATGTATGTCCATGTCTCACTTGACAGAATGTCACTGTTTGTCCTGTTCACATGTACGTTGCTTGTGACACATTGCATATGACTTACCTGGCATTTGTCCACGTGAGCAGTCATATATGCTACTGCTAACTAATCACAGGCACTACACCCTCACATATTCATCTTCTGTTGAACCACCTGCTTCACCTGGGACGGCTTGCACCTGTCACCCCTGGGCTTTCAGATATTGCCAAAGGCTCTTGCTACCCCTATAGTGCCTATGTTAGGCAAGGCTCAAATGACAAACCCACCTTCATAGGTATCACAAGGGATAAGAAACTAAGAGTAATGCTACCCAACGCCAGAAGTCTAAACTCAAGATGCATGCACCCAAAACTCTCCTTGGCATGGAGAACATCGATATCTGTGCAGTAACAGATGCCTGGTTCAGGGCTACTGAGAGCACCCCAGCACTACCAGGTTATACCTCATACCATGCTTTTCAGCCCCAAAACTTGGAACGAACCACAAATGGAGGGGGTGTATTGATATTCATCAAAGATACCCACACCTCCAGGTTGGTGGCAAAGCACCAAGCATCAGAGACTATCCATGTGCAACTAACAATGGGTGAAACTGCCTTCCAGGTTATAGCCTGCTACAGACCACCCTCCCAAACCCAAGAATTGCACTCGGCCATCCTGTGAACAGTGGAAATATGAAGGTCTCTCCAAACACCATTATATTGGGTGACGTCAACTGCCCAAACATGGACTGGAAGCATGACTCTAGCTCCAACACCCTAGGCCAAAGATTCCTAGAATATATGAGCTCAAATGCTATGGAACAACTTGTTACCACTCCCACAAGAAGGGGAAACATACTGGACCTGATCATCACCAACAAGGGGACTCTATGCTCCAGACCAGAAGTGTATCCCTCACTGGTAAGATCGGACCATAAACTAATCTCACTGGATATTCACATCCCGACCCCACCCCCTGCCCAGAACACCACAGTGAACAACTTCTCTAAAGCAAATTCACACTCCTCAAAACTGAGGTGGAAACCTTCAAAGCCCCCGGGCCTGTGGAAACTACAGACCAGACCACAGATTCCTCTATAAACGCATTCTATGGACACCTTCAGGAATGCATGGATCATGTGATCCCAAATAAAACCAAGACCCAATTCTCCAAAGGCAGATGTCCTGTCTGGTGGACCCCAGCCATAAACAAACTACACAATAGAAGGAGGAAGCTACTAAATGATACAGCAAAATCCCAAAAAGGGAAGGCATCACTGATCAGTATTAGAAAATAACTACAGGCACTCATAAGATTGTCTAAGGCCAGCTTCGAGAGAAATTGCACAGGACACTAAGGATAATCACAAGGCTTTCTTTAGTTATGTTAGGAACCTGGGTGGTAATTCCCAGATATGCTCAGAGGTAGTCCAAAATGTCAATAGAAACACCAAACCCACATACATTGCCAACATTCTAGCTGACAGGTTCAGTGCAAACTTCTCACCCCCCTCCACACCGAAAGGGCAAATATGTATCCCAGCAGAGTGCTGCCCCCCTGACATCTCAGATGCTCAGGTAAGAGCCGCCTTCTCCAAAGCAATACACACACTGCATCAATGGGACCAGACAGTGTCCCGGGCTGTGTCCTACATGACCTCCAAGACGTGCTACAACCAAACATAAAACTACTGTTCAATCCCAGCATTACTACAGGATATGTGTCCAAAGTGTGGCATACAGCAACAGTGGTCCCTCTACAGAAAGGTGGTGCCTCAATGGATCCTGGACACTATCACCCCATAAGCCACACTAGCTTGGTCTGCAGAGCTATGGAAAGGATCATCATGGACCACAAAAATATAGATATTGGGGACCTACAGACACTGGTTCATACCCAGTTTGGCTATGTTAAGGGCAGATCCTGCCTCTCAAACCTGGTTGATTTCTTTGAAACAGTAACCAAAGCCATTGACGAGGGGAAGGTGGTCCACACAGCCTACCTGGACCTCGCAAAAGCCTTCAAAACAATACCCCACTCGGTCATTCTAGAGAAGCTCACCAGCTTAAATATAAGCCCCTATGTCACTAGATGGATTGCACACTGGCTCAAGGACAGAACCCACATGGTTAGAATTGCTGGAGCCATGCCAGACTCCAAACCAGTTACAAGTGGTGTCCCACAAGGCTCAGTCCTGGGACCTCTCTTGTTTGGTATATATTTATCAGAGGTACAGGCCAACACGGAAGGACTGTGGCTGACCAAATATGCAGATGACTGCAAACTGGCCGCCATAATTGACTCTCCAGCCGACACAAGCATCTTCCAAAGGGGCCTCATAGAAACAGACAACTTGTGCCAGAGCCATGGCCTCCAGCTGAATGCAAAAATGTGTATAGTCATCCCCTTTGGCAAAAACAAAGTGCCCACAAAGTACCACATAAGTGGTACTCCATTACGTACAGAAGAGGTAATTAGGGACCTGGGGACCCAAGTTGATAGCAATCTCTCATTTGACAACCACGTGGCCAAAGTGGTTAGAAAGACATTGTATATAGCCCACCCCATCATGAAGGGATTCACATCTACATCAGGGGAGGACATCGTGCCTCTTTACTCATCCCTCATCAGGCCCATAATTGAGTACAATCCCCCTGTTGGGATGTACCTTACCAGACACCTGCAGCAACTGGAAAGACCCCACAAGTACCTCACCAAGAGGATCAAAGGGCTCAAACAGATGCCATATGCTGACCGGTTAAAGAAACCCCAGCTCTACTCAGTGGCATACCACCTGTTCAGAGTCGATCTGTGCCTAATGTATAACGCCATGTCAAACCCAGAATTAATGGGCATGCTGCACCTGAGAATATCCACATCCCATCGGACTACACGCTTGAGAGACCTGAACCTCAGCACTGAAATAAATAGGACATGCTGGAGGGACAGATTCATAACCCAGAGGCTCACTTCACTCTGGAATAAAATCCCAGTCCAGGTTAGGCAGAGTCCCTCATTGACTCTCTTCAAGAGGAATCTTGATGAGTGGATTGGACATTGTAGATTTACCCCGGGTATCACTTCTGTGTCACTGTTAGACAGAGGTACAGTATACTAACCTCGGAAAAGGGCATGGCAAGATATATTTACAATGGATGGCGACAGTCAAACACATTCTGGCTAGGTTCTTAAATGCCCTAGGGCAGATAGCCTAGTATGAAGCTATGAACCTATGAACCTATGTACCTTGTTTCCCATTGGCCCTATGTGCTGTTAATCACCATGGCAATCACAATACTATGGTAGCATGTGCAAAGGTCAGTTGTCAGTCACCTCTATGGTACAGTTGTAGAATATGTGGGTCATGTGGCAATGTCACAGCTGCCACATGTACACAGTCAACCCTCTCCCCTACACATGGACGTACAACACATGTATGAGATGGAACCACATAGCCAAACTGGGGACTAAGCACTCTGAACCCAGTACTGGCATAACCTGTCAGGTGGCATGCAATACTACAGTGACTACAATACCAGTCTGATGTAGACCTACACTGACAGCAATAAAAGCACGTGAACACACTGGGCCATTCGTGGAGCCTTAGAATAGCATCCTGCCTGAGCGGCACACACCTCTGCAGCTGGCACACAGGCATA
This sequence comes from Protopterus annectens, assembly GCF_019279795.1. Lineage (NCBI taxonomy): Eukaryota > Metazoa > Chordata > Ceratodontiformes > Protopteridae > Protopterus > Protopterus annectens. Next base: position 1,165,543,719 of record NC_056727.1, read on the forward strand.
CGTTATGCCTGAACACATCACACATAACACATAGCACACAAATCCTGTGTGCCAAACAGTCACAGCATGTACGGCTAGACAACACACCTGCCACAGTTGTGTTAGCTACCTTTATTGTCCGGTACAGTGTGGTCACGCTCACCAGGCTGGACAAGGTGAAGGTCACAGTGATATGCCCGTGGGGCACTATGGTCCACCACATAACACAAGCATACAGGTCAGTCAGAGGCATGGACACATATGACTCAGTCATTGTCCATGCCACATACCTTCTCCTGCTGTACTTGTAGGGTGCTGACATCATCAGTGTTTAGAAAGGGGAATGTGCATCCTGTATTGTGTTTTCCCAGCTGCCAAAATGGACATTTCTCTCACACAGACTTGCACACACACCAACCCCACTCACACACACCCAGTATTTGCAGGATTCAAACCCTTATCTAACTATGTTATGACACTCGAGACAGATGCATTAGCAGAGCGTGCTATTCGTATTACTGGGAGGTTTCTCTTCTCCTGCTGTACTTATAGGGTGCTGACATCATCAGTGTTTAGAAAGGGAAATGTGCATCCTGTAGTGTGTTTTCCCAGTTGCCAAAAGAGACATTTCGTTCATACAGACTTGCACCCACACCAACCCCACTCACTGAGCATTTGCAGGATTCAAACCCCTACCTAACTATGTTATGACACTTGAGACGGACGCATTAGCGGAGCTTGCTATTCGCATTACTGGGAGCTTTCTCTTCTCCTGCTGTACTTATAGGGTGCTGACATCATCAGTGTTTAGAAAGGGGAATGTGCATCCTGTAGTGTGTTTTCCCAGTTGCCAAATGGGGGATTTCTTTCACACAGACCACCCCCATTCACACACACACTGAGCATTTGCAGGATTCAACCCCCTACCTAATTATGTTATGACACTTGAGACAAATGCCTTAGCAGAGCACGCTATTTGCATTACTGGGAAGTTTCTCTTCTCCTGCTGTACTTATAGGGTGCTGACATCATCAGTGTTAGAAAGGGGAATGTGCATCCTGTAGTGTGTTTTCCCAGTTGCCAAAAGGGACATTTCCCTCCCACAGACTTGCACCCACACCAACCCCACTCACACACACTGAGCATTTGCCGGATTCAAACCCCTACCTAACTATATTATGATACTTGAGACGGATGCATTAGCAGAGCGCATTATTCGCATTACTGGGAGGTATCCTTTCTCCTGCTTTACTTATAGGGTGCTGACATCATCAGTGTTTAGAAAGGGGAATGTGCATCATGTAGTGTGTTTTCCCAGTTGCCAAAAGGGGCATTCCCCTCCAACATACTTGCACACACACCAGCCCCACTCACATTTAGCATTTGCAGGATTCAAACCCCTACTTAACTATGTTATGACATTTGAAACGGATGCATTAGCAGAGCGCGCTATTTACATTACTGGGAGGTTTCTCTTCTCCTGCTGTACTTATAGGGTGCTGACATCATCAGTGTTTAGAAAGGGGAATGTGCATCCTGTGGGGAGGCAGACACCAAGCACACTCTGGCTAAGCTGTCATTCCCTAGGGCAAACAGCCTAGTGTTGACCTCTACACCCATATGTTTAATTGTCAAATGCACATTATTTGTTGCTGATAGACTGTTTGCAGGTCTTTATTGCCATAGCATTCCCTGTTTGTATGAACAACTTGTGTATCTGTGGAAGATGTTTGCATATGGGAGGGATCCACTATATCACGTATGTCTCTGTAGTCATTTAACTGTGTGCACTGGGCAGTTTGCTGTAATGTGGTTGGTTCCTGGAATAACACGTACAAATACCAGATATGTGTGGCCAACTGCTAAACTGAGATTTGGCCTAAGTGTGTGAGCATGCCCAGTTCAGCCTTCCCATGGCATGTTGTCTGACATATGTCTCATTTATCAAAGTGTGTGAGCATGCCCAGTGTGAGCTTTCCATATGTTCAACTCTGCAGCCCACCACATTTGTGGATGAGTGTGAACTTCAACAAATATCTCCCGTTTATGGTTGTGTGTTGTGTGTCATGTTGTGTAGTTACTGTCCAACTGCTTTGTGTGTGAACACAACAGGGATTATACTGTGCCTGCAGGGTTTGCATGGGATACTTTGCATACAGTTGTCAACATCCTTTCACACTGACCTAACACTGTAGTACTGCATAGTGTACTGGTTCAGTACTTTGACTGTGGTGGACAGTATCCTGGGTTTTAGTCCTATCACTGCTTTACATTTCCATAATGAGCACAACAGCCTGGTTAGGGGCCAGTTGTGCACATCTGACCATATTGCATTATGTTCAGATATGAACTACTTAAACCAGGCTTGTCCAACATTGGTAGTGTATTCCACAACATAGGTGTACATTTGCAAACACTAGCAATGTGCCCTAGGCCATTTCTAATGCTAGTCAGAGAGTGTGTTTGTCCTTTGACACACATTGTAAGTGGAGTTTGCCATGACATATGTCATGGTTAGTATACTGTGCCTCTGTCTACCTGTGACATAACAGTGATACCCAGGGTAAAGCTACCATCTCCCATCCACTCATCAAGATTCCTCTTGAGGAGAATCGATGAGTGACTCTATGGATAGCCTGTACTAGGAGTTTACTCATGGGTGGGGGTGGCTTCTGTGTTATGGATCATGCAGTACAGCTTGTCCTATGTAAGTCAGTGCTGGGGTTCAGGTCTCTCATGTGCATAGCTCACTGCCATTCAGATTGTACAAGGTGCAGCATGTTTATTGATACCAGCTTGGACATGGCTTTATACATCAGGCACAGCTTGCCTCTGGGTGGGCAGTATGGCAGTGTGTGTAGCTGCAGTTTGTTTAATCAGGCAACACATGGCATCTGTGCAAGCTCTTTGATACTCCTGGTGAGGTACTGTTGGGGACTTTACAGTTGATGGAGGTGTCTGCTGAGGTACATCCCACAGGGGCTATTGTAGTCAATTGTAACACTGATGAAGGATGACTGCAGAGCCACAATGACCTCCCTTATCTAGATCTGACAACCTTCATGATTAGGTGGGTATATGGTATGTTTCTGTAAACACGACAGCCACATGTTTGTCCAATGCAGGATATCTATCACCTTGTGTCCCCAGGTCTCTCATTACATGTTAAGTACGTAATGGGTTAACACCTATGTGGTAATTGGTGGGCACTTACTGTATATCCACAGGGGTTGACTATACACTTTTCTGCAATTAGCTTGCTGACATGGCTATGGCACCAGTTGTCTGTTTCTATGTGGCCCTTTTGTGGGATGCTTGTGTCAGCTGGAGGGTCATATATGGTGAGCAGTTTGTAGTCCTCTGCAAACATGTTCAGACACAGTCCTTCCATGTTGGCCTGTACCTATGGGACATATATACCAGACGAGGGAGATCCCAGGACCAAGCCTTGTGGGATGCCAGTTATGTCTGGTTTGTAGTCTGACATGGCTGCAGCATGTCTGACCATGTCTGTTCTGTCCTTGGTCTGGTTTGCAACCCCTCTACTGACATAGGGGTGTATATTTAAGCTGGTGAGCATATCTATAATGAACACGTAGGGTATTGTATAGAAGCCTTCGCAAGGTCCAGCTACGCTGTGTGGACCACATTGCCCTCATCAATGACCTTAATGACTGTTTCAAATGAGTCAAAAATGTTTAGGGGCAGGATCTGCACTTAAGAAAGCCACACTGGGTAGGGTCCGGTGTCAGTAGGTTCCCAATATCTTTATGTCTGCGGTACAAGCTGATCCTTTCCATAGCTGTGCAGACCAAGCTTCTCAGGATTCTGGGGTGGTACTTTTCAGTATCCATTCAGGCAACACCTTTGTTAAGAAGGACCACTGTTGTTGTACACTGCTCTTTGGGTACATATCCTGTGGTAAGGCTAACATTGAGCAGTAGTGTGATTTGGCATTCCATTTGTCTTGGAGTCCATGTTGGACTCAGCCCAGGACACCATCTCATACCATTGCTGCTGTGTGTTTTGCTTTGTAGATGCTGGCTGTTACCTCAGCATCTGCAATGTCAGGGGGCCAGCAGTCGGCTGGGATAGATATTTTGCATTCTGGGGGGGTAGGGGGTTTGCACTGCACCTGTCAGGATGTATGTTGGCAATATGTGTGTGTTTTGGTATGTTGTTTGTGATATTTGTGTGATTCAGAGCATATCTGTGAATTCCCAACACGGTTCCTACCATCAGTTGTGGAAGCCTTGGGATTACCCTTAGTGTTCTGTACAATTTGTATCTTCATAGGTTCATAGGTTCATACTAGGCTATCCACCCTAGGGCATTTGTTAGCCTAGCCAGAGTGTGTGTGGCTTCCGCCACCCCTTGCTATGTGAATATTATGGCCATTTATGATTTGCTTTGCTGTGCCTCTGTCTGGACGTGACACAGTGAAGACCCCCAGTGTAACTCTACGATCATCCATCCACTTGGCAAGATTCCTGTTGAAGAGTGTCAGTGAGGGGCTCTGCCTAACATGGAGTGGGATTCTGTTCCAGGGTGTGGGGAGCCTCTGGGTTATATATCTGTCCCTCCAGCACATCCTATTTCATTATGTGTTGAGGTTGACATCTCTCACTCTCACAGCTCTGATGGCTTTGAGTTTTCTGGGGTGGAGCATGTCCATTACTCCTGTGTTCAACATGGCCTTATACAACAGGCATGCAATGCCTCTGTGTAGGCAGTATGTGACTGCATTCAGCTGGGGTGTCTACAGCCAGGCAGCATATGACATATATTTGAGACCCTTTATCCTCTTGGTGAGGTACCTTTGAGGTCTTTCTAACTACTGCAGGTGTCAGGTAAGGTACATCCCATATGAGGCATTGTACTAAATTATGGGTGTGATAAGAGAACAGTATAGGGGCACAATGACCTCTGTTGACGTAGATGTGAATCCTTTCATGATACAGTGTCCAATGTAGACAGTCTTCCTAGCCACATTGGCAATGTGAGTGTCACATAACAGGTTACTGTCCACTTGTGTCCCTAGGTCCCTGATTACTTCTTCCATACATAATGGTTTACCACCTATGTGGTAATTTGTGAGTACCTTGTTTGGTATTTGGTGGGACATTCATACTGTCCAGTGTCTTCAGGACGGCTGGGTGGGGTTCCTGTGTGTGAGAGTGTGGTCTGTAGCATGCTACAGACTGTACAGCAGTCTTGCCTACGGTTAGTTGCACATGGGTGGACTCCAATGCCTTGTGCATTGTCAGTTACCTAGACGTATGGGTGTCTGTGCTGAATATGGATACTCACCCTCCTTTTATGTTTTGTTCCAGGTTTTGGGGCCATGACATGATATGTGGTATAACCTGGTAGTGCTGGTGTGCTGTCAGGAGGCTTGCAGCAGGTTTCTGTCACTGCACAGACATCGATGTTCTCCATACTGGGGATGGCCTTGGGAGCATGCATATTGGGGTTTACACATCTGGCATTGGTCAGCATTACCCTTATGTTTCTTTCCACTTATGTTTTGTAGGGTGGTGGGTTAGTCTTTTCAGCCTTGCCTATGAAAGGCTCTATGGAGGTGGCAAAAGCCTTATCCAATATCCAGATGCCCAGGGGTAACAGGTGCAAGCCATCCCTGGAACAGCTGCGTGGATTGTCAAGCATGATATCCCAAGCAGACAGACATTGGATCCCCTTGGAATGACACCAGTAATTGTGCCATTTGTTATAACTGATCATTCCGTGCTTGTACTGTGGCATCATTCTTGGTGAGGGTAGGATGCTGCAAACGGTGAGTGTCATACCGGCCTGGACTACATAATCAGAGAGCTCATCTATGTCGCTTTTCATGTAGTCTGGGGAGGTACATCTCAGGTCATTCACACCAGCATGGACTATGACTGCATCATATTTATACTTGCTTTGGGGTGACCTGCATACTTGTGTTATGTGGCGTATTGTGGCAGCCTACAGGCAGCTTACTGTACCCTTTCCCTTGTTCAATCTGGTGTGCGGGACAGCAGTGTGTCTCGCTATGGAGTCACCTATTACAGCTGTATCAGGCATGTTGTTTCTCCTTCTGGCCTGTGACTGTTTGGCACACCAGCTTTGTGTACTATGTGTTGCATGTGCTATGTTTGGAGGTTGTTTGATTGAGTGTCTGCTTTGGAGGCCTCTGTTGGTGTGGTGTGTTTGTAATTCGGGCCTCTGGGAATGTTTTTCTGTGTTTATTTCTTTGGTTTGCAGTTGTGATAGGTCTATGTGGGGCTGGGTTTGTGGTGTGTGTGGTTACCTTCTCCTCCTGACTAGTTTTTGGAGTACTGAGTTGAGGGAGCTCAGCTTCCAGTTTGGATAGATGGTTGCATCTCTCACATATATTTGTATTTCTTGGGGGGAGTTGGGGGTTGTCTGTGTACTTGGGGCAGGTGTAACATTGCCTCAAGATTCACAGATTCAACTTGTTGTGACTGGCCTTAGTGGATTGTATGTGTGGACATATTTTATTGCCATACTACTGATCAGTGATTACTTCATTTTTTATGTTTGCTCTATCATGTAGTAGCTTCCTCATTCTCTTGCATGGTTTGGTTATGGCTGGTGTCCACCATGCCAGATGCCTGTGTGTATGGCATTGTGTCTTGTTTTAATTTAGGATTGCATAATCCAAGCATTCCTGGCAGTGTTCATGGAATGGCTGTATTACAGGTTCTGAGGTGTGGCCCATATTTTGCACCTGCACAGGACCTTTAATGGATTCCACATCAGTTTGGTGGAGTGCAAATATTGCTTTACACATGTTTTTCACTGTGGTTTTCTGGCCAGGGACTGTGATCAGGATTTGTATATCCAGTGTGATCACTCTATGGTCTGGTTTTACCAGTGAGCAATACACTTCTCATCTTGCCACCCAGTACCCATGTTGCTGATTATCACATCCAGTATGCTTACCCCTCTTGTGGGAGTGGTACGTTGTTCCTGGGCATTTTGGTTTATGGATTCTATGAACTTTTGTCCTACAGTGTTGGAGCTAGTATAATGCTCCCAGTCTATGTCTGGGTATTTTCAGTCACCAAATATAATGTGGTTTGGAGGACTTGATACATGCATGTATTCCAGCATAGGCCAGGTGCAGTTCCTGGTGTTGGGACAGTAGTCTGTAGCAGGCTATAAACTGGGGGGCAGTTTTAGCCACTGTTACTTGACCATGGCTAGTCCATGCTGCTTCTTGTTGTGGTACCAACATGGGGGTGTGGTTATCCTTGACAATTATTGCTAGTCACCCTCCTTTTGTAGCTTGTTCCATGTTTTGAGGCTGTACAGCACAGTATGAGGTGTAACCTGGTAGTGTTAGGGTGCTGTTGTGAGCCTTGACCCAGTTTTCTGTTACAGCACAGATATCAATATTCTCCATACTGGGTGAGTTTAGACTGCATGCATCTGCTGTTTTGACTTCTGGCATTGGATAGCATTACATCTAGGTTCTTATCCCTTATGATACCTATGGAGGTAGGTTTGTGTTTTGAGCCTTACCTATTCAGGGCACTCTGTGGGTAACAACAGCCTTTGCCAGTATCCATACGGCCTGCACTGATAGGTGCATGCCAGTCCTAGCAGGTGGAGCATCATGTCATGCTCAGCATGTCATCCCAGGCTGGCACACATTGGATCCCCTTTGACTAACTGTGATACTTCAGCCAATTATTGCACTTGATCATCTCATTGTCATATTGTGGCATGATGCTTGGTGAGGGTAGGATGTTAGTCAGGGTCCTCAGGTGTGTATATAGTACATGGTGTTACGTTACTTAACACATGGCATTCATGCCTCAGGTGGTGCTGCAGGGCTGCCTCTGTCGGATGCACATATTACACTCCCTGTACATGTTTGTGAGCAGGTCATGTCATTTTAGGCATCCCTGTTATTATTTGAGTGAGTCAGAGGGGGTATCATTCCCAGGGTTCCTACTGAGCCAGTGTATGTGCTATGCGTTGCCTCTTTGCCAAGGCCAGGGCATACTGGGCACGCCTCCTTCTGCCTACTGGGGCAGGCTCAGGTTGTTCATCCTCCGAGTCATGCTCTGCCTGTGATGGCCTTGGCAATGGTGGGGGGCTGTTTGGCCCAGCCCTATGCTGGTCCTGCTGCAGCTGTTTTCACAAGATCATATTATGTAGCATAGCACATACCATGACAATTTGGGTACATGTAGTTGGTGTGTACTGCAAGGCTCCACCAGATGTGTCCAGACACTGGAACCGTGACTTGAGCAGCCCAAACACACGCTCTATTTCATTACGTGTTTGTGCGTGTGCCTCATTGTGGCATTCCTGTTCAGGTGTGTGTGCATTTCTGATGGGTGTCATCAGCCACGGCTCCAGTGCATAACCTGCATCCCCCACTAGGTGTCCGTGTGGGATGTCCCCATTGGCAAATGTCTGGTACAGCTGCGTCAAATGCCAGATGTGGGAATCATGGTAGCTCCCAGGGCAGCCAGCACACACATTCATTATTATGCCCTGGGCATCACACACGACCTGGCAGTTGATGGAGGGGAAGCCCTTGTGGTTAATTTAGGCCCTACCCCGTTCACTGGCTGGTGCTTTGATGCATATGTGCGTGCAGTCTATTTCACCCTCTACCTCAGGGTATTCTGCTATTTGCTGGAAGAGACGCATATTGCTGGCCAATACCTCACGGGCATTGGGGAAATATACATAATCACCGACATGTGCTGACTAGGCATCCAGGAACTGGTGCAGTACCCTGGAGGTTGATGCCTGTGATATCCCCATCATATCACCAGTTGGTCTCTGGAAGGTACCTGTTGCTAGTATTCTTAGGCCAACACATACATTGGTTTCCACTGGGATGGGTTCCCCTCTGTTGGTTCTGTGTGTGAGGCATGGCCTGCACAGCTCCACTATTTGCTGCAGGAGGTCTCTGTCCACTCTATAGCGCTGTACTATCTCCAGCTCATGTAACCCGTGGTAGGTGACCCTGGGCCTGTACACTCTTCTCCGTCTCCTCACATCTCCTCACTTCTCCTCTCCTCTGCATTGTCACCACCCTCAGCAAGTCACCTATGTCTCATTATGACAGCTATGGGAGCCCCTAACATTTCTGCTCTGAGTTCAGCTTTTTCAGTTTTCACTTCTAATAGCTTACTCCTGTCTTGCAGTGTCTCTTGAGAGAAACATCTTGCACTGCTGTTTGCAGATTTTTAAGTGTTGGGCTGAGCTACTATTCTGCCTGTGTAATTGCCTGCTTCTAATTGTTTTCACCTGCTAGCTCCAGCAGTATTCCCTAGTAGCTTCCTACTAATTCTGTTGCTTCCTTTTTCCTTTCTGTTTCCTCAGGGGGGAGCAGCGTGTATACCAGCAGAAACATGCTCACAATGGCTTACACACGCGCACACATGCTTACACGGTTCAGAATCTGCTTATTTGGGTTAAAACGCACGCACACCAGCTCAAACAGTGTTACAGGTCTGCCAACAGGCTTCTACATGCTAAGTCTGCCCTACACGCGCTCACGCCCGCGCAAACAGTGTTAAACATCTAGCAACACGCTCCCACATGCTCAGTCTGTCTTACACGCATGCACACTGTCTTACTCGTGCTTCATGGTGCACACAAGTGCACATGCATGCCCAGCAAGAAACTTTGGTGTAGGCAACAGTGTACACCTTCCATTTCTTGACTTTCCCATGCTTATGTTGTGGCACTCCTCTTTCCATGATATGTGTCTGACATCTGTCATGTAACTCTGACCTCCAATGAACTGCATTTCTTTCTGCCATTCCCCCCTGTGATGTCACCTATCTCCTACTCTGTTCCTCCCCCCTTCTGTAACTCTTACTCCACTCAGAATGTGCTCATTTGCTATGTGACAGTGGAATTCAGTATCCTAACACTCATTTGCATCAGATTGCCTACTAATGCTTAGTTACATGTCTTAGACTCAGCTTCCCCCCTTAGCAACCACTACACGGTGGCCATGTTGTTTTTGGTCTTCTGATCCCGGCATTGTAAATCCATGTATTGCATAAAACCCACATTTGTGGGTTTATAACCTTCATTTTTATGTTTTATACAGCACAGCCAGTTTGCGCGGGGCTGCGCTGTGTTTAAACATCGGCGATCGCCAAAAAAAAAATATTTATTTTTCATATTTGCATTGGGGTACCTTGCCAATGGCCACATATTTGGCCATTGGCATGCTGCCTGACACATATGCACCCTTTATTTGGAGCTGTCGTGGCTCCATTGTGGTTTTTGCAGAAATGTACTCAGTTGTCAACTGAGTACATTTCTGCAGCTAAAACGTCTCTTACACGGGCTGTTTTGGGCTTCCTGGATCGCTAATCAACCTCATTTGCATGCTATTCGGCTGCAAGTGAGGTGGTTAGCTTATCCACGCCCACTCCGTGTAAGAGACGTTTTAGCTGGTCTCTTACACGGACTTTGGGTTGTTCCTGGATCGCGAAGGCTGCATGGAGTCTTACACTACTCTTAGACTCTGTGCAAGCCTTCGTGAATCTTGCCCTTAGTTTATTACTTCTTTTGGGTGCCGTTCCTCAGTTTTCGTCCTTGTGTTTCATTTTAAAGAATGTGGTTAATGACTTTGAAAGGATAACTGAGCCTGTGGGCAGGATCCAGGTGGGTACACATAAAGGAGCTTCACCTGGTTGAGACCTTTGGACCCATTCCTCGTGCTGGTACCATATGGAAGCTAAATGCATTAAAAGTTGACCAAAATATGTTAACTTGGAAAGAAAACTGAAGTTAGGATCCTCACGGTGCTAGATGCAAGTGTCTCTCATTAGAATGCATGAAAGTGATCAGTGGTGCCCCTCAGGACTCACTTCTTTAACCTCTCCTTTTTGTTCTTAACTTGTTAGGTCTTCAAATAAAGTCTCAAGCCCTATGGCTAATAATGTCTGCTGAGAACTTCAAACTGCAGTTTAAGTCTCCATAAAGTTTTGACTTGTTAATGAGGTTCTTCCTGTGTCAAAGATACAAGGTTTGAATCCTTCCTCCTTCATTTGCCTACTGTGTGACCTTGAGCAGGTTGCTTAACCAGACAGTGTTTTGTGGTAAGTGAGAATTTGGGCTAGGCTCCTTAAAAGTCTGCTGGACTGCATATCTAGTAACTACCTACAAGCCTAACCCTCTGATACCACAACCTTATAGCCTTCCAGTATGAACTCTTCCTGACAAACTCTTGGTGTTCTAAAATGGGTATAAATTAAATACTGTTGTTTATATTATTTAAATAGCTATTGTGCATGTAATAATTTCATCTTAAGTGCACTAAATCTAATGTGCATACCATTCTAATTTGTGTGATCTCTCTTTGTGCATAATAGTTATAATTATCATAATTTCCTCAGTTTCTATAACCTCTGTCTGAACCTGAAAAAAAGGTCTAGTGGATCAGGACTCTACCTCAATTAGCAAATAAAACAAACAAATGTTGCCTCAGACTCCCTTCTAGAAATTCTATTCTTCACAGGAGGAATTGTGCAGGAGATCATAAGAATTCTTGTGCAAAAATTGTTCTATCTGAAGTGTCTTGGTAAATTTAATGGAATTGCTTTGTTTGTTATACTTCTTCATTGCATTTTTAGATGGTCCCAAGAAAGGGAGTCAAGTGCTTTATGGAAACCTAAGGAAATTGCTTCTTTAGATGAGGTGGGTCAGCTAGGCATTGGAGCTGAGTTTAGCCACATAGAAAGTAAAACATGAACGTGCTCAGTCCTTCATTAAATGGCTACCCCTTTTTAGATAACCACTGTAAATTAGAGATATAAGATCCCTGCCAAGCCTCCAAGCTTACCTTTGCTGCTTTGGGTGATAATTTGGCTTTGTGTAACAAGGTAACTCTGGCGATATTTTACTTGAAGGCCTCATCTTGCGTTTCGTGCAGAAGTGGGCGTGTCATGAATGATTGACGACTAGGTCTGCATATGTAATGAGCCATGATTGACATGGCATTCTAATCAGCTGTTGCTAAAAGTGTCAGTGAATCCCACAGGAAACAATCTCATTACTGGCTTCTGAAAATTGAAGACAATAAATTAAAACAAGCCTGTAAAAGTATTACCCCTTAAACAGAAGAAACTGATGTAACTGCACATTATACACTACCAATCTTGGGTCACTGACTGCTCTATAGTACGTCTGTTTACTGTTTGTCAGATCATAAAACAGTATACCAGCTTCCTCTGCAAAAGATATGTACTGATCTAAGAGGTCTAGAGGTAATCCCATTGTTCAGAAGTAAAAACAATTCCTATAGGATGTCCATCTCAATGTCAAAAAAAATTACATAACTCAGGATCATAACAGCGTTATTACAAACATCCATAAATACAGTACGTTGTTATGGCAGAGACAAGTTTAAACCCATTGAAATGCATCAATTATATACTAACATTTATAGTTTAAGCAAATGAGACCATGAAAACAAACCACAGCATGCACCAAAAATATGAATGAAACTGTTTATAAACATGTCTAAAGCACATTCTGCACAATGAAAGACATGCTAACTTTTATTTCGAAATGTGTGGTAAAACTATTACACTTGTGTTTACTATTATACTTTGCAAAGGGTACTCACATTGGTCAACTGTTTACATGACTAAAACAGCCATGTTAGTAAATTAAATAAAATAAGTTTAAGTATTATAATAACATATGATTTATGGAAGATGCACTGCTTAAAAGATGCTCATGAAATGCCATACGTACATCCCATGCAATACAAATTATTAAAGACGATCTTACAGTGCTGACTTTATGGATATTAACGCTAGATTCTACATACTAGAAACATATGCTAGTGTCGTTATTGAGGGAATGCATATTCATTAGTGCCCTATTATGAAATAGCACGGGGGTGGGTTTTGGGTGGGACTTGCTGCTGCACATCTGGTGAGGCCCTCAAGTAAAATATCACCGTAACTCTTTCCCTGCATTTCTTCCAAACAAAATAACACCCTCTGTCTCTTAATTGGTGCCACATGCCCTATAAAAGTTCATGATATGCTGATTATATTGCATGTAGTCAACACATAGCACCTGCTAGCTGTTGTGTATTGGGACCAGGTACAGAAAGGTGGCGAGCTTGTGAGGATAACCATGCACAGAGCTCACAGTTTATTAGATGTGCTGAACATCCTTCCAATATCTACAAATCAGAGGCTAGAGGACATTGAAAAAGGTTTTTCTAACTTTAAGCCAAAGCTAAATAAAAAGCAAAGGTGATACCAAAAACAAAAAGGAAAGTCTCTGTTCCATTTAATTGTATGGGATTACCTGGAATAATATACATAATTCAAGATGTAAGCCTGTTACAATTTCAAAACCCAAGCAGTTTTAGAAAAACACTCAGATAAGTTTGTTAGAAAATAAATGGCAAATAAAACAGGTAATAAATGGTAGGTAAAACTAGGTATGGTGTGTTAGCTTGAGGAAGTGCATTCCTACACTTGTGGTGATTGAACTAGTTAGGTACAGATTAGTGGTACAGCCTAGGGAAATTATGATGCTAGTGCCCTTTTATATATTTTGCTTATGTTGAATGATTAGCTTCACTTTCAGCTGTTTTGAGATACTGAAACTTATAAATTTTGCTTTGGTATTACGGTTGGTATTGTGGACAGCAGGGCAGGGGCTTTGCGGTCAGTGTGGAATATGTTATGGGATGCACTGAAATATAGTTGCTTTTTTACTGATGTAAAAAATCAGTTGGAAGTACTGTTATATTGTATTATGCAGACAGTACTGTGCTATAGGAAATGGAAGTGAATGGAACTATGTTTTAAAAGTGTGAACCCAGGTTATGATATAAGAGCAACTGACTATGCTACAACAAAACGTAACTTGTTGACAGTGTAGTAAATTTGTCTTTGCATCTGTGCTGGAATGTATAATTGCAGGTGTTACCACTGATCAGCATACCTCACAATTGTACCTCATACGAGGAATGTTCCTCAATTAAATCTTAAGTCCATGATCCTCACTCTTCCTTTCTTTGACACATTCAGTGTTAGAAATTTTTTAACTGATGACCAGGATAAGTAATACTGAATATAAAATAACACATCCTGTGAGCTTCCTAGATGAAGTTGTTTGGAGGTATTCCTCATTCTGAGAGGTTGTATTTTCCACATTTTGAGAGATACTGTGCTCCTCATTTTATAGGTGGAAGGTTAAGAGCCATGGGGCACAGCAATGTACTTAGAAGCTAGCTCTGCAGGCTGCAGTGATGTAGTACAGTGGAAGACAAAGCCAAAATAAAAAAGCCAGGAATAAACCAGGATTTTTTTTTTCTGTTACAATATTCAACAAAAAAAAGCAATGTTTTTTTCTTTCTTGTCTGATGCTAGTTATTGGGGCATTTGCCAGCAGGACAGTACACTTGGCTTTGAAATACAATCAACATAAAAGTTACAATCAATGACCACCACAGATTTATGTATTCATTCTATGATTCTGTTTCTTGTGTTTCATGTATTTTATGTTTCTGTTTGTATATCACTGTTTCGTATATTAAAGTAACTGGATATTTTCTTCCTGTGTCTCTGCTGAAAAGGGATTCATGCCCAGTCAGACTCTCCCCATAAGCAAATGCAAATTAAATGTTATACAGCTACTGAAGTTCAAAGCTGCATGTCAGTTTGGATAAATACTGTATGTAGAATGAAAAAAAAAATGAATTTCATGTGAACTGTTATTTGCAGTTATACATTGTTACATGCTCTCAAAACAGAAAGGTTAAAATTGTATTCCACAAATATTTTGTGAGTGGAAGTTCTGGTGATCTTGCACATTATAAATCTTAATCTGGAATATTTATAAATTGCTTTCTGAGTTTAGAGAGATTGGAATAAGAAATCAGTTAAACATTCTGCTCAAGGTTACATGTTGAACTCTATTCTGGTCAGATTTAAACCCAAGATGTTCCCAGCTTTGTCCATAATCATTTCTAGTTCATGTCATGGTGGGGCAATTATCAGCTCAACAGGAACACATTATGCTATATGTACCCAAGTAAGTATATTACTTTTTGCTAGAACTGGAGAAAAAGACAGTAAATATGAGGTAATGTTCACAACATGGACATATTTTAAATGTTATTCATCAATTTATATATTAATCTACTAGAAAAGAGAAATAAGTCAGGATTACCATTTGCAGTTTTTGAAATGCATTAACATGCACTGTTTTTATGAATATTATGAATTATTTTCTGAAACTCGCATAATGGACACTGCAATCCTCCATGATTTGCTAAAAATAATTTCTTTCTTTCTTTTGTAAGTTAGTCAGTTACTGACATTTGTTTACCAGGAAAGTCTGACTGGACAAGAACCTATTTTCAGCAGATGGTCAAGGTGAAAAGCTCCACAGCATACATATTACAACAGTAGATAATACCACTTGCGATAAAATATATACTGGAAAGACAAGAATATAAATGTAAAAAAATATCTATAGAAAATATACAAGATAAACACATTTAAGATGAATAAGTATGAAAGAAAAAGAAGAACATTTATACAAGAGAAATGCAAAATGAGTATGAAAAGAAAAAAAAAACATGGTACTATCGCTGGCAAAAGATAAAGGTTTCCCTCTGCAGAGGCATGCAAGAGAGAAAATATTGAGTTGAGTATGATTAAGCAGTAGTACAGTGAAGCAGTAGAGAGTTGCAGGACAGTAGAGGCCAATGACGGGCAGGCCAAAAATGCAAGGAAGAAATTTGAACACTTTACAACATTCTGGACCACTGAGAGGTAGCCACAGTTCATTGCAAACAGGTAGCCACTGCAAAGTCCACTCATCCAAAGAGTTGCATGAGTAAATCTTCCTGCAAAATGATCATGCGTCTCAACCTCTTACCACAAGAAATATGGATAAAGCCACAAATAATTGGGGTATAAAGGCCCAAAATAGGAACCGATTGTAAAAATTACTCTTACAAACTTAGAAAGTTGTTAGAAATAGAAAGGTTTGTGTTAGCATGCATTTTCTGAAGGATATGAAGACTGAAAGTCAAATAGCTCTCATTATTTTTTGACTTCAGTCCTCAATGACTTGCCAAAAAAAATCACAAATTTATGAGAAACAGACCAAAAATTTGATGAACAGACAAAAATATGTGGCAACAATCTGGACATTCAATGACAATCTGGACAGCTGAGAGCTATAAAAATGATGTT
Source organism: Protopterus annectens (assembly GCF_019279795.1). Classification (NCBI taxonomy): domain Eukaryota; kingdom Metazoa; phylum Chordata; order Ceratodontiformes; family Protopteridae; genus Protopterus; species Protopterus annectens. Next base: position 1,165,559,930 of record NC_056727.1, read on the forward strand.
TTGATTTAATTTAATTAGAGTATATTTTTGTGTGGAAAGAACTCTGAGGATCAGGTGTCTAACTTGATAGGGAATGAAGAAGACATGTTTCTTAATCCGGTGTATAATTGTGGTGGTTTATTTAACCCAGGTAAGAAATGTAGTTCATATCATGATGGATCCTCAAGTGAATCTACTGTCCTTCAAAATGCTGAAGATCAAATCCTCTAGTTCATCCATGTCTGCAACAAATTTGAGGACCTCTGCCTTACACTCAGCAAAATAAACTGTCTACAAGTGAGAGACAGAGGTAGTCTTCTCCTTAATACACACACATACAGGCTTCTTAATCTAAGTTACTGTCCACCTCATCTCAATAAATTTTATATCAAAACTTCTGCATGGGGCAACTCCAACTTTCTACTATTAGTTAAACCTCCATATACTCTTGCCTACTGTGAAAGATCTTATTCTAAGCTTGCCCCAGTCTTCTGGAATTCTCTACTAGATGCCACTAAGTAATCTAATAATCTTACTTCTTTCAAAGATCCCTCCATACTCATTTACTTTCAGAAAGCAAATGCAATTATTTCACAGATATTGGCTAACCACTTCCAAGAACTTTTTCTACCCCACTGTCTTTGTCAGTCTGGAATCCTTAAACCCAGTTATACATATCCCCCTTATTTATTGCTCTATTTTCCTCTATGTATTTACTTTTTCATTTTTTCTTGTCATAGCTTTTTAAACTGTCTTACGTGTTGTTCTTCGAAACATTTTTATTTAATCACATTATGCTTTGTTTGTCATAGTTCATGTTCTTTCTGTTTATATTTCTGTAGTTTCTGTAGTTTTTTTTTCATATTATAATCATGTTATAATCTACTCTGAGTGCATAGCCTTGCTATCTTATTTTTCTGTAATAAATGCTTTTATATATTACTGTTATTGTGTGGTTTGATATCTTGTAATTTGTTATTCATCTTCAGCCCAGGCAATGGCTAAACAGGGTCCTTGGATCAGTCCACCTACCAAGTTAACAAACATCAAATAAATAAATAGAATAAAACAAATGTTTAAGAGGAATATGAATTATAATAGACAGGTACAGAACTTGGGTGGTCATATTGTCTAGTTGACAATGTGACAATGTTAAATCTTGTGGTGTGCATAATAATAGATAGCTACCGAATTCCAGTGGCTATATGTGGGCTAGAAAGCACCTATAAGGTAAGGAACAATTATGTGTGCCATCTACTGGCTTGATACTAATTCAGCTTTTATTATGTTCATTGAAATGTTTCTTTTCAATTGAACTATAAGCTGATTTAATCTGTCACTTATGAACTGTACCTACTTGGAAATTCAAAATGATCTGATCTTTAACAAAAGCTCAATACTTTGTTATATCTGCAACCATGTTACTGTCAATACCCATGTACATTTCTATGTAAGTAGTTCTACGTTCTGTAGTATGTTTATCTGTATTGTCTGATATTTCTGGCCCAGGTCATAATGAAAGAATCTTTGAACCAGTTCATCTACCTTGCTAACAAATGCTAAATAAAGTAACATAAAATGAAATACATGTATTGTCCAGTGTAGTTTATAGGATATTTTGGTGTAAGTGACACTGTTGTGAACCATTCTCCCAGAAAATGTGATGCATTTATCTGTATTTCCTTTAAAATTCTCATATTTACTGAGGGAGTAAGTTCCAGGTTGTTGGGGTTATTTTGCAGAAAGCCCCTTCATCTATGATTAGGCTGAAATTTGGTCTTTGTAGTGTGGAAACTGGTTAACAGTGCGGAGGGAGGATGATGCTCCCTCTAAGACTGGATTTATTCCCTGAGTGGATACTGACTCCCATTTAACAGTTTAAATGCTAGAATATTGAGAACCAGAGAGCCTATGCCTCTGCATGTTATAGAGAGCCATTTTTATTTAATGCACAGTGGTATTCTTTGCTATGTAAAAAATGTCACTAATTTTATTTTCAGTGACCCAGAGTATTTTGTGGTGATTTTATGGGAGAGGAGCATGGTTCATAGAAATGTATAGGTAATCAGTCTGTAGACCATTTTAAGGCCAGCCAAAAAACCCTGTTCAAAATTTTCCTCTAGCTTCAAGGAGGGCAAGACAGCATAGACCAGGAGAAAATGTGAGACTGCCCATCTAATTATCTAGGTTCACCTAGAAGGTGACAAGGTGCTACTCTGCTTGACATGTAGCGGAAGCTTGTTCCAAAGGTAAGGGATACAATGGGATATAAATCTATCAAGTCACCATGTCTTATTTATCTTCTGATGAAGGTCTAGTTCCTTTAACTGAGCATTTGATGTACCATTAGTTCTGTGAAGGTAAAGGAGCTCAAACAAGGATGGATCTTTCATGGCACAAAAGGCTAGACATAGATCTCCACAGACGAGCCTGTAAGAGACTGGGTATGGAAAAAGGGCTTCCAGTCTCCCCTGATAATTAAGATGTTTGAAGCCTCTGATCTTTTAGTTATGATTTCTGAGGTATCTCAAGTTATGTGATATGTTTAGATAAATGCATAGCAAAAGGTGCATTATATTCTATAATGGGTCTGATAAGTTATAACTAAAGTGGAATTAAAACTTCTTTGAAAACAGTGAAGATGCCTTTGGAAATTAGATGGGCCAGATAAAAAGCTTTCCAAACTACAGTGGAGACATAATGGTTAAATGATAAGGAATTATGAACAAGAGTACCCAGATCCCCTATAACAGTTGTTAATGATATGCTATATCTCAGCTACTCGGCAGCTTGTGTTGTACCTTGTCTGTCATTAGACTTCTGGGATTCTCATTGGACAAGTCTTACTGCCATATGATACAGAACATCTGCTGGCTGCCACTTGCTGTTCTATGACTATATGATACTGCAATAGCATATCTCTGCATTTACATAACACATAATGGTGCTGTATTGTGTGCAATCATAAAATAGTTTAGTTCTTATCTTGTGTGAAATTCATATCTTCATCATTTTAGCTTCCCTTTTCAGTTTTTCTTCATTTACTAGTCTGTTTTCTCCTATTTTTTCTGGGCATTTTTTCTTTTGTTTTAAGCTATCTGTCATGTATTCCCAGTACCTTTTCAACACTGCCTTCATGTTTGCATCTGTAAACTATTACATTTATCCATTACTTCACACTTTCTGCACTTTCTTACTGAAAAATAATCCAAGAAAAAGCACAGATCACTCAGTAAGGGTCAGAAGTACAACAGGCAACAAACAAACTTTAAAATAAAAGCACCAAAACTGCCATGACCATCAGACGAAAACTGCTTTAATAACAAAATAGAAATGCTGAATGCTTTTGCAGTTAATAATACTGCTTCATCAGACCAGTTTAAACACAAAACAATAACACTTTTAAAGTACAGCAAAACTAATCCATAATAAGAATAAAATCATACCCATTTCATTAATTTAAAACTACTTTTACACACTTGACCAATCAAATCTTTCAAAAAACACGAAGGGCAGGATTCACGATGGCTTGCACAGAGTCTAAGAGTCATGTAAGACTCCATGCAGCCATCGCGATCCAGGAACAGCCCGAAATTCCATGTAAGAGACCGGCTAAAACGTCTCTTACATGGACTGGGCGTGGATAAGCTAATTACCTCACTTGCAGCCGAAAGGCATGCAAATGAGGTAGATTAGCGATCCACGAAGCTGAAAGCAGCCCGTGTAAGAGTCGTGTTAGGTGCAGAAATGTACTCAGTTGACAACTGAGTACGTTTCTGCAAATAACACAATGGAGCCATGTCAGCTCCAAATAAAGGGTGCATATGTAGCAGGCAGCATGCCAATGGCCAAATATGTGGCCATTGGCAAGGTAACCTGATGTAAAAATTAAATAAAATAAATTTCTTTTTTTCGGCGATCGGCCACGTTTAAATGCAGCGCAGCCCAGCGCAAACAGGCTGCGCTATATAAAACCTAAAAATAAAGTTGTAAACCCACAAATGTGGGTTTTATGCAATGCATGGATTTACAATGCAGGGACTAACAGACCAAAAACAACATGGCCACCGTGTAGTGGTTGCTAAGGGGGGAAGCTGAGTGTAAGACACGTAACTAAGCATTAGTAGGCAATCTGATGTAAATGAGTGTTAGGATACTGAATCTCACTGTCACATAGCAAATGAGCACATTCTGAGTAGTGTAAGAGTTAGATAAGGGGGAGTAACAGAGTAGGAGATAGGTGACATCACAGGGGGGAATGTCATAAAGAAATGAAGTTCATTGGAGGAAAGTGTTATGTGAAAGATGTCAGTCACACATCATAGAAAGAGGAGTGTCAACAGATAGGCATGGGAAAGCCAAGAAATGGAAGGTGCACACTGTGGCTAACACCAAAGTTTCTTGCTGAGCGTGATTGCGCACGTGTGCATGCCAGGAGGCGCGAATAAGTCAGTGTGTGCGCATGTAGGGCAGAGTAACCATGTAGGGGTGTGTTTACAGACTTGTAAGACTGCGGTGGTGTGCGTGCGTTTTAACCCGAATAAGCAGATTCTACACTGTGTAAACATGTGTGCGTGCGTGTAAGTCACTGTGAGCGAGTATTCGCTGGTATGCACATTGCTCCCCCCTGAGGAAACAGAAAGGAAAAAGGAAGCAGGAGAAATAGTAGGAAGCTAGCAGGGAATAGTGGTAGAGCTAGCAGGTGAAAACAATTAGAAGCAGGCAATTACACAGGCAGAATACTAGCCCAGCCAGCAGTTAAAACTCTGCAAACAGCAGTGCAGCATGTTTCTCTCAAGAGACACTGCAAGACAGGAGTAAGCTATTAGAAGTGAAAACTGAAAAAGCTTCACTCAGACCAAAAATGCTAGGGGCTGCCATAGCTGTCATAAGGAGACATAGGCGACTTGCTGAGGGTGGTGACAATGCAAATGCTGCCAGACAACCCACAGTGAGGAGACGGAGAAGAGTGTACATGCCCAGGGTCACCTACCAGGGTTTACATGAGCTGGAAATAGTGGAGCGCTATAGAATGGGCAGAGATCTCCTGCAGCATATAGTGGAGCTGTGCAGGCCACGCCTCACACACAGAACCAACAGAGGGGAACCCATCCCAGTGGAAACCAAGGTATGTGTTGGCCTAAGAATACTAGCAACAGGTACCTTCCAGAGACCAACTGGTGATATGATGGGGATCTCACAGGCATCAGCATCCAGGGTACTGCACCAGTTCCTGGATGCCATGTCAGCATATGTCGGAGATCATGTATATTTCCCCAATTCCTGTGAGGCATTGGCCAGCAATATGCGTCTCTTCCAGCAAATAGCAGAATACCCTGCGGTAGTGGGTGCAATTAACTGCACGCATATATGCATCAAGGCACCAGCTGGTGAGCGGGGTAGGGCCTACATTAACAGCAAGGGCTTCCCCTCCATCAACTGCCAGGTCATGTGTGATGCCCAGGGAATAATAATGAATGTGTGTGCTGGCTGCCCTGGAAGCTACCATGATTCCCATATCTGGCATCTGACGCAACTGTGCCAGACATTTGCCAATGGGGACATCCCACATGGTCACTTAGTAGGAAATGCTGGATATGCACTGGAGCCGTGGCTGATGACACCCATCAGAAATGCACACACACCTGAACAGGAATGCCATAATGAGGCACATGCACAAACACGAAATGTAATCGAGCGTGTGTTTGGGCTGCTCAAATCACGGTTCCGGTGCCTGGACACATCTGGTGGAGCCTTGCAGTACTCACCAACTACATGTACCCAAATTGTCATGGTATGTGCTATGCTACATAATATGATTCTGTGAAAACAGCTGCAGTAGGATCAGTATAGGGCTGGGCCAAACAGCCCCCCACCATTGCCAAGCCAATCATAGGCAGAGTGTGACTCGGAGGAGGAACAACCTTAGCCTGTCCCAGTAGGCAGAAGGAGGCGTGCCCAGTATGCCTTGGCCTTGGCAAAGTGGCAACGCATAGCACATACACTGCTCAGTAGGGACCCTGGAAATGATACCTCTCTCCGACTCACACATATAGTAAAAGAGATGCCTAAATTGACACAACCTGCTTTCAAACATGTACAGGGAGTGTAGTATGTGCATCCAACATAGGCAGCCCTGCAGCACCACCTGAGGCATGATTACCATGTGTTAAGCAATGTAACACCATGTAGTATATGCAAACTTGATGACCCTGACTAACATCCTACCCTCACCAAGCATGATGCCACAATATGAAGATGAGATGATCAATTACAAAAATTGGCTTAAGTATTGCTATTAGTCAAAGGGGATCCAATGCGTGCCAGCCTGGGATGACATGCTGAGCAAGACACGATGCTCCACCTGCTAGGGGTGGCATGCACCTATCAGTCCTGGCCTATCGGATACTGGCAAAGGCTGTTGTCACCCCCAGCGTGGTTTGAATAGGTAAGGCTCAAAACACAAACCCACCTCCATAGGTATCACAAGGGATAAGAACCTAGATGTAATGCTACCCAATGCCAGAAGTCTAAACTGCAAGATGCATGCAGTCTAAACTCCCCTCAGCATGGAGAATGTTGATATCTGTTCTGTAACAGAAAACTGGGTCAAGGCTCACAAGAGCACCCTAACACTACCAGGTTACACCTCATACTGTGCTTTACAGCCCCAAAACATGGAACAAACTACAAAAGGAGGGTGACTAGCAATAATTGTCAAGGATAACCACATCCCCATGTTGGTACCACAACAAGAAGCAGCATGGACTAGCCATAGTCAAGTAACAGTGGCTAAAACTGCCTCCCAGTTTATAGCCTGCTACAGACTACCCTCCTAACACCAGGAACTGCACTTGGCCTATGTTGGAACACATGAAAATATCATGATCTCCAAACAACATTATATTGGGTGACTGAAAATACCCAAACATAGACTGGGAGCATTATTCTAGCTCCAACACCCTAGGCCAAAGGTTCTTAGAATCCATAAACCAAAATGCTCAAGAACAACATACCACTCTCACAAGAGAGGTAAGCATACTGGATGTGATAATCAGCAACATGGGTACTGTATGGCCAGATGGGAAGTGTATCCCTTACTGGTAAGATCAGACCATAGAGTAGTCACACTGGATATACACATCCTGACCACAGTCCCTGGCCAGAAAACCACAGTGAAAAACATGTGTAAAGCAAATGTTGCACTCCTCCAAACTGATGTGGAATCCATTAAAGGCCCTGTGCCTGTGCAAAATATGGGCCACACCTCAGAACCCATTATACATGCATTCTATGAACACTGTCAGGAATGCATGGATTATGCAATCCCAAATAAAACCGAGACCCAATACTATACACGCAAGCATCTGACATGGTGGACCCCAGCCATTAGCAAACCATGCAAGAGAATGAGGAAGCTACTACATGATAGAGCAAACCGAAAAAGGGAAGTAATCTCTAATCAGTATTATGGCAATAAAATATGGCCACTCATACAATCCACTAAGGCCAGCTACAACAAGTTGAATCTGTGAATCTTGAGGCAATGTTACACCTGTCCCATGTACACAGACAACCCTCTCCTCCCCCAAGAAATACAAATATATGTGAGAGATGCAACCATTTATCCAAACTGGAGGCTGAGCTATCTCAACTCAGTACTGTCAAAAATAGTCAGGAGGAGAAGGTAACCACACACACCACAAACCCAGTCTCACATAGATCTATCACAACTGCAAACCAAAGACATAAACACAGAAATACATTCCCGGAGGCTCTAATTACAAACCCACCACATCAACAGAGGCCTCCAAAGCAGACACCCAAGCAACCACTACCTCCAAACATAGTACATGCAAAACATAGTACACAAAGTTGGTGTGCCAAACAGTCACAGCCCGTAAGGACAAACAACATGCCTGATACACTTGTATTAGGTGACTCCATAGTCAGACACACTGATGTCCCGCTCATCAGACTGAACAAGGAAAAGGGTACAGTAAGCTGCCTGTAGGCTGCTACAATCCGCCACATAACACAAGCATGCAGGTCACCCCAAAGCAAGTACAAATATGATTCAGTCATTGGCCATGCTGGTGTGAATGACCTGAGACGTACCTCCCCGGACTACATGAAAAGAGACATAGAGGAGCTCTCCGATTATGTAGGCCAGGCCAGTATGACTCTGACCTTGGGCAGCATCCTACCCTCACCAAGAATGATGCCACAGTACAAACACAGAATGATCAGCTTTAACAATTGGCTCAATTACTGGTGTTATTCCAAGGGGTGCAATGTCTGTCTGCTTGGGATGTCATGCTTGACAAGCCACGCTGCTTTGCCAGGGATGGCTTGCACCTGTCACCCCTGGGTGTCTGGATATTGGCTAAGGCTCTTGCCACCTCCATAGTGCCTTTTGTAGGCAAGGCTAAAAAGACAAACCCACCTCCCTAGAAAACATAAGTGGAAAAAACATAAGGGTAATGCTGCTCAATGCCAGAAGTCTAAACCTCAAGATGCATGCTCCCGAGGCCCTCCCCAGTATGGAGAACATTGATGTCTGTGCAATGACAGAAACCTGCATCAAGGCTCCTGACAGCACACCAGCACTACCAGGTTATATCTCATATCATGCTTTTTGGCCCCAAAACCTGGACCAAACCACAAAAGGAGGGGGAGTATCCATATTCAGCAAAGATACCCACACGTCCAGGTTACTGACAATGCACGAAGCATTGGAGACCATCCATGTGCAACTAACCATAGGCAAAACTGCTGTACAGTTTGTACCATGCTACAGACCACCCTCTCAAACCCAGGAACCCCACGCAGCCTTCCTGAAGACACTGGAGAGTATGAATGTCTCACCAAATACCAAACAAGGTACTCACAAATTACCACATAGGTGGTAATCCATTACGTATGGAAGAAGTAATCAGGGACCTAGGGACACAAGTGGACAGTAACCTCTCATGTGACACTCACATTGCCAACATGGCTATGAAAACCTGCTATATTGGCCACCTTATCATGAAAGGATTCACATCTACATCAACAGAGGTCACTGTACCCCTATACTCTTCTCTTATCAGGCCCATAATTTAGTACAATGCCTCATTTGGGATGTACCTTACCTGACACCTGCAGCAGCTAGAAAGACCTCAAAGGTACCTCACCAAGAAGATAAAGGGTCTCAGATATATGTCATATGCTGCCTGGCTGAAGACACCCCAGCTGTATGCAGTCACATACTGCCTACTCAGAGGCGATGTATGCCCGATGTACAAGGCCATGTCCAACACAGAATTAATGGACATGCTCCACCCCAGAAAATCCAAATCCATCAGAGCTGCGAGAGTGAGAGATGTCAACCTCAACACATAATTAAATAGGATGAGTTGGAGGGACAGATACATAATACAGAGGCTCCCTACACTCCGGAACAGAATTCCACTCCATGTTAGGCAGAGCCCCTCACTGACTCTCTTCAACAGGAATCTTGCCAAGTGGATGGGAGATCGTAGATGTACACTGGGGGTCTTCACTGTGTCACGTCTAGACAGAGGCACAGTAAAGTAAACCCTAAATGGGCATAATATTCACATAGCAAGGGGTGGGGAAAGCCACACACACTCTGGCTAGGCTTATAAATGCCCTAGGGCAGATAGCCTAGTATGAACCTATGAACCTATGAAGATACAAATTGTACAGGACACTAAGGATAATCACAAGGCTTTCTTAACTGATGGTAGGAACCTTGTTGGGAATTCACAGATATGCTCTGAATCACTCGAATCTTACAAACAATACACCAAACACACACACATTGCCAACATCCAACCTGACAGGTTCAGTGCAAACCCCCCCCCCCCAAATGCCAAATATCTATCCCAGCAGAGTGCTGGCCCCCTGACACTGCAGATGCTGAGGTCACAGCCAGCATCTTCAAAGCAAAACACACATCATCAGTGGTACAAGATGGTGTCCTGGGCTGTATCCAACATGGACTCCAAGAAGAATGGAATGCCAAATAACACTACTGCCCAATTTCAGCCTTACCACAGGATATGTACCCAAAGAGCAGTGTACAGCAACAGTGGTCCTTCTCCACAAAGGTGGTGCCTGAATGGATACTTCAAACTATCACCCCAGAATCCTGACAAGCTTGGTCTGCAAAGCTATGGAAAGGATCAGCATGGACCTCAGAAATAAAGATATTGGGGACCTACAGACACTGGACCCTACCCAGTGTGGCTTTCTTAAGGGCAGATCCTTCCCCTTAAACATGTTTGACTCATTTGAAACAGTCATTAAGGCCATTGATGAGGGGAATGTGGTCCACACAGCCTATCTGGACCTTGCAAAAGCCTTCCATACAATACCCCACGTGTTCATTATAGATAAGCTCACCAGCTTAAATATAAACCCCTATGTCAGTAGAGGGGTTGCAAACCAGCCCAAGGACAGGACTGACATGGTCAGAAATGCTGCAGCCATGTCAGACTACAAACCAGATACAACTGGCATACCACAAGGCTTGGTCCTGGGACCTCCCTTGCTTGGTATATATGTCCCATAGGTACAGGCCAACATGGAAGGACTGTGTCTGAACAAGTTTGCCGAGGACTACAAACTGGCTATCATATCTGACCCTCCAGCTGACACAAGCATCCTACAAAAAGGCCACATAGAAACAGACAACTGGTGCCAGAGCCATGTCATCAAGCTAATTGCAGAAAAGTGTATAGTCATCCCCTGTGGATAAACAGTAAGTGACCACCAATTACCACATAGGTGTTAACCCATTACATACTTTATAAGTAATAAGAGACCTGGGGACACAAGTTGATAGATATCTTGCATTGGACAACCATGTGGCTGTAGTGGTTACAGAAACATACCATATACCCACCTAATCATGAATGTAGTCAGATCTAGATCAGGGGAGGTCATTGTGGCTCTGCAGTCATCCTTCATCAGCCTCACAATTGAGTACAATGGCCTTTGTGGGATGTACCTCAGCAGACACCTCCATCAACTGGAAAGACCCCAAAAGTACCTCACCAGGAGGATCAAAGAGCTTGAACAAATGCCATGTGTTGCCTGATTAAACAAACTGCAGCTCCACACAGTGCCATACTGCCTGCCCAGAGGCAATCTGTGCCTGAGGTATAAAGCCATGTCCAAGCTGGAATCAATGAACATGCTGCACCTTGTACAATCTGAATGCCAGTGAGCTATGCACATGAGAAACCTGAACCCCAGCACTGACATACATAGGACATGCTGTAGTGATTGATCCATAACCCAGAAGCTCCCCCCACTCTTGAGTAAACTCCCAGTACAGGTTAGCCAGAGAGTCCCTCATTGACTCTCCTCAAGAGGAATCTTGATGAGTGGATGGGAGATGGTAGGTTTACCCTGGGTATCACAGTTATGTCATGGGTAGACGGAGGCACAGTTTACTAACCTTGAAATATGTCATGGCAAACTCTAGTTACAATGTGTGTTGAAGGACAAACACACTCTCTGACTAGCGTTAGAAATGGCCTAGGGCACATCGCTAGTGTTTGCCAATGTCCACCCAAGTTGCGGAATACACTACCAATGTTGGACAAGCCTGGTTTAAGTAGTCCATATCTGAACATAATGCAACATGGTCATATGTGCACAACTGGCCCTTAACCAGTCTGGTGTGCTCACTATGAATATTTAAAGCAGTGATAGGACTGAAACCCAGGATACTGTCCACCAAAGTGAAAGTACTGAATCAGTACACTATACGGTACTACAGTGTTTGGTCAGTATGAAAGGATGTTGACAACTGTATGCAAAGTATCCCATGCATACCCTGCAGGCACAGTATAATCCCTGTTGGGTTCAAACACAAAGCAGTTGGGCAGTAAGTACACAACATGACACCCAACACACAACTATAAATGTGAAATATTGTTGAAGTTCACACACATCCACAAATGTGGTGGACTGCAGATTTCAACATATGGAAAGCTCACACTGGGCATGCTTGCACACTTTGATAAATGAGACATATATCAGGCAACATGCCATGGAAAGCCTGAACTGGGCATGCTCACACACTTAGGCCATGTCTCAGTTTAGCAGTTGGCCACACATATCTGGTATTTGTATGTGTTAATCCAGGAACCAACCACAATACAGCAATCTGCCCAGTGCACACAGTTAAATGACTACAGAGACATAAGTGAAATAGTGGATCCCTGTCATATTCAAACATCTTCCACAGATACACAAGTTGTTCATAGAAACAGGGAATGCTATGGCAATAAAGACCTGCAAACAGTCTATCAGCAACAAATATTGTGCATCTGAAAATTAAACATATGGGTGTAGAGGTCAATACTAGGCTGTTTGCCCTAGGGAATAAAAGCTTAGCCAGAGTGTGCTTGGCGTCTGCCTCCCCAGTACAGTAGGCTACTGTGCCTCTGTAAAGTAGGTCACAGAAGGCACCATTTGAGGCTAGTGTGCTGTGCCTCCATCAAGCAGGGACACAGTGGAGATCCCAGGGGTTGAATTTGCTATGTCACATCCATGTGGCTGGTGTTTGCTGGAAGAGGGTTGGTGAGGACTTATAACAGTAAGTGGGCATCAATTACAGACTGAGGGGAGCCTTATCTGCGGTGTCTGGACAATTTCACTGTCAACACTTTGACGTGATGATTTTGAGGGATTGAAGTGTCATGCCAGTACTGTTCAGAGACGTCCTCCCTCTGTGGGATATTGCTCTGTAATGTATTAGCTCACTCCGTCTGTTGTACAGCTCATATATGGCTGGTGTACACCTGACAGGTGTCCTGTTGTGGAGGAGTCATGGGTTTATTTGGGATAGCATGATCAATACAAACCTTCCAGATGCTCATAGAATGCAATTGTCAAGGATTATGCAGAGTGGCCTGTATAATCCCCCAGCATGGGTCCTTTGAAGTCTTCCACCCCAGTCTTCACAAGTGCAAAGTCTGCTTTTGATAAATACACTTTGTTTGCAGTGACGACCTCGCCTGGGGGTGGGGATGGGCTATGGATGTCCAGGGAAAGGTGGGTATGGTCAGATATTAACAATGGTGGTCTGCCTCTGGTGTGGAACATAGAGTCCCCATGTTGCAGATGGTCAGGTCTGATATGTATTCCCCCTTGTGGCTGTGGTGAGTGGTCCTGCCATAGCACATGGATTCATAAATTGTAGTGGCTGTAGGGTAATGTTGTAGAGGCCTGAGTAGTTCCCACACACAATATACCTGTACCTGACGTTAACCACTGTAATGGTGTATGTGAACACCTTCATATCCGGCACTGTTCCCAGGGAAGCAAAGTGTGTGTCCTGGATTTGGGAGGAGTGGTCTGAACTGGTTGTGTTGTGTGTTACAGGTCCTGTGGTCACAAAGCATGGTATAAAACATAACCTGGCAGTGCTGATGTGCATATCTGACCCTGAAGTAGGCGGCTGTTAATGCATATATATGCTATCCCCCTAATTGACAGATAGTAATTGATGTACATACCTCTTTATAAATAATGATGTCAGCACTCTATAAATATTGCAGGTGAAAAACAGATGCCCACTAATTCGAATAGTGTGCTCTGCTAATGCGTCTCTCTCAAGTGTCAAAACATAGTTAGGTAGGGGTTTGAATCCTGCAAATCTTCAGTGTGTGTGTTTGGGTGAAGGGGGTTAGGGTGTGTGCAATTCTGTGTGAGAGAAATGTCCCTTTTGGTGACTAGAAGAATGCACTGCATGATGCACATTCCCCTTTCTAAACACTGATGATGTGAGCACCCTATAAGTACAGCAGGAGAAGGGAAACCTCCCAGTAATGCAAATCGCACGCTCTGCTACTGTGTCTCTCTCAAGTGTCATAACATAGTTAGGTAGGGGTTTGAATCCTGCAAATGCTCAGTGTGTGTGTTTGGGGAGGGGGTTAGTGTGTGTGAGAGAAAAGTCTCTTTTGGCGACTAGAAGAACACACTACATGATGTACATTCCTCTTTCTAAACACTGATGATGTGAGCACCCTATTAGTACAGCAGGAGAAGGGAAACCTTCCAGTAATGCAAATAGTGCTCTCTGCTAGTGCTTCTCTCTCAAGTGTCATACCATAGTTAAGAAGGGGTTTGAAGCTTGCAAACGCCATGTGTGTTTTTGTCACACAGTTTGTCCATGTGTGTGGGCTGTTGCTCTAAATATTATATCAGTAATGTTAATGAACACATGAGGTATGTGTGTGCCACATAGACATATGTACCTGTGACCTTCAATAGTTCCCATGTCTGAAGCCTGCCTCATGTGAATACATAGAATTTGCATTGGACGACTGTGGTGTACTGTGCAGGGGCTGCATGTGGTATGTGAATATACAGTGTGAGTTGTATATGGTGTCATCCTACCAGCAAGGGATACACATCTGGTCTGGAGCATATAGTCCACATGTTGTTGATGAACAGGTGCTGCATGTGTTCACCTGTTGTGGGAGTGGTAATAAGTTGTTCCATAGCAATTCAGTGACTACATGCTAGGAACCTTTCTGCTAGGGTCTTGGAGCTGAAGTAATGCTCACACTCTAAGTCTGGGTAGTTGCAGTCCAGCCATATAATGGTGTATGTAGAGACTGTCATATTCCCAGTGTTGTCAGGAAGGCCAAGTGGGTTCCCTGGGTATGGGAGGGTGGTGTGTGCCAGGCTATGAACCTGAAGGCAGTCTAACCCACTGTTAATTGTACATGGATAGGCCCTGATGCTTTGTGCTGTGCCACCAAGCTGGAGGTGTGTGCATCTGTGGTGCCTTTGGATAATTCCCCCCTGTTCAGGTTTGGTGCATGTGTAGGGGATGACAAGCATGGTATGAGGTATAACCTGGCAGTGATGGTGTGCACCTGGGAGCCTTGAATCAGGAATCTGTTACTGCACAGATATTGCTGTTCTCCATGCTAAGGACAGTTTCCAGTGCATGCATCTTGAGGTTTACATTGCTGGCGTTGGATAGCATTACTATTAGTGTCCTATCCTGTGTGATACCTGTGGAGGTGGCTATGTAATTTGAGACCTGCATACAAAGGCACTATGTGTGTAGCAAGAGTCTTTGCCAATATACAACGGCCCATGGGTGACAGGTGCAGGCTGTCCCTAGCAAAGCATTGTGGCTTGTCTAGCATGTAAACGCACACTGACAGGCATTGGATACCCTTTGAATGACACCGAAACATAAGCCAAATGTAGACATTGATCATCCTGTCTACATATTGTGGCAGCAGTCTTGGTGAGGGTATGATGCTAACCAAGGCCAGGGTCATACCAGCCTGTGTCACATGCTCAGAGTGTCCCTCTATGTCCCCTATCATGTAGTCCAGGGAGGTACATCACAGGTCATTCACACTGGCACGGACAATGACTGAGTCATATGTGTACATGCCTTGGACTGACCTGTATGCTTGTGTTATGTGATGGATCATAGTGCCCCACAGGCATAACACCGTGACCTTCTCCTTGTTCAGACTGGTGAGTGGGACCTCAGTGTACCTGATGATAGAGGTACCTATTACAACTGTAGAAGGTGTGTTGTCTAGCCCTACAGGCTGTGACTGTTCGGCACACAGGCTTTGTGAGCTATGTGTTGCACGTGCTCTGTTCTGACGTAATGATTGCTTGTGTGCCAGCTTCGGAGGTTCTGCTGCTCAGGCAGGATGCTATTCTGAGGCTCCAACAATGTTCCTGTGTGTTTATGTGTTTAGATTGCTGTCAGAGTAGGTCCATGTGAGACTGGTATTGTAGTCACCGTAGTATCACACGCCACCTGACAGGTTATGCCAGTACTGAGGTAAGAGAGCTTAGCCCCCAGCTTGGCTATGTGGTTGCATCTCTCACATGTGTTGTACATTCATGGGAAGGGGAGAGGGTTGTCTGTGTACATGAGGCAGCTGTGACATTGCCACATGACTCACATATTCAACAACTGGACCAGAGAGGTGATTGACAAGTGACCTTTGCACATGCTACCATAGTATTGTGAATTCCATGATAATTAACAACCTATAGGGCCAATGGGGAACAAGGTACACAAGGTGAGTATGTGAGGGTGTAGTACTTCTGATTTGTTAGCGCTGGCATATAGGAATGCTTTCGTGAGCAAATGCTAGGTAAGTCGTATGCAATGTGTTACAGGCAACGTACATGCAAACAGGACAAACACTGACATTCTGTCAAGTGAGACATGGACATAAGTACAGTAAGCAATACAGATGTCACTAGGGATCCACAGAGGCACTGCATATCTGCATTGTAGGTGGAATCAGTGTTCCAGGGTAATAACTAGCAAACATGCATACAAACAAAGCTACAGTCAGCAGGCCTGGATGTAGTCTATGCTACAACAAACAAGGTGTACCACTTCCAGTAGGTAACAGTGCAAATATGCAGGCACTATAAGCCTGTACCCAGGAATGCACAGGTCAGATGGCCAGGGTTCAGCCTCACCTCCCACAAGTGTACAGGCCATGTACCGTCATAATGTAGAATAACCTGATGGTAACCCAGGTGCTCATACCTGAACTAATACACATGTCAAATAACACACAATGAGCCCTCACTCAGTGGTTCCAGACTTAGTAGGATGTATGCTACCTGTCCTGCCACCACAGTATCCTTGACATTTATGGGGACTCTCACTCCTGTCATAGTTAGTTCTGTGTGTTGGGGCTGTCAAGCATGGTATGAGGTGTGACCTTGTAGTGCTAGGGTGCTCTTGTGGTTCCTGAACCTGTTGTGTAGTACTGCACAGATATCAACATCCACAAACATCCTCATTGCAGAGTCGAGTGTAGACAGCATGCAACCTCCAGTGTACATGTCCATCATTGAGTATCAATACTTTCATTTTCATATCCCCTGTGCTACCTATGTATGTGGCCTTCTGTTGACAGCCTTACCACCAGTATGCAAAGATGTGCAGACGTTACACTATGGTAATTACTATGGGTGTACAAAACAATACAAGACAATCATACTGTTACTGCATCAGGCATGCTGAGATATACCCACAATGATATCATTACACTGTACTGTTGACAACATGATACTATTACTACACTTCTATGTAGTCACCCTGTGCATCAGCAACATGTTAACCTGTTCCTACACCGATGTTACAGATTGCAGGAGGTGGCACAGTTTCATCATATGCACAGGGTGTGTACTTGGTATGCCTGAGTCTGCCACTGATACAACCAATTGACATGTATGTGTGTATGTGTTGGTGAGGGACAGCAGTACAAGGTGGGGCAATGTTGATGCAGTGTGTGCATGTATGCGGTAGCCCTAGGTGTTATCAATTCGCATGTGTATATGCATGCACACAGTTCCACCTCATGGCTGCCATATACCGGTGTGTGTGGACAGCCACAGACTGTACCTGCCAGGTCATACAGATCAGTGTCTCTGGCCACATACATGGTACCTGTGCCTGGCAGGGGTGCTATGGACCGTATCCAGTACTAAGCCAGACTGGGTACTGTCATCAGAAGCAGGTGGTTGGTGTCTGGAGACAGGTCCCTGTTGGGACTGTCCAGAGCCATGTGCATGTGGTCTCCTGGGGTGGTCTGAGGACAGCACAGACCCAGCATTGCTGGGGCTGCTGCTGGCACTATGGGAGCGGCCGTGGCCCTGTTGTCGTCTGCGAGCCAGCTGCTGCTGTTGCTGGCATACGCCTACGTCGATGCCTCAACCATCCACCATTGTACTGGGTCATGGACATATAGTTGTGGAACAGATCTAATGTGTCCCCTCAACGTCTGTCAATGACCTCAGTGAAATTACGGATGGCAGCCGCAATGTCACGCATACTGTCATTCATGTCTGTGTGACATGCTCTCAGCTCCCTCAGACTCTGTCTGGTGTACCGTTCCATACGTGACTGTGCCTGCATTACAGCCCGAAACATAGCTGAGGTTGTAAGACCTCTGTGGGCACGTCTGACAGGGGCAGTACACCCACGGATGCTCCCACGAGAACCCCTGAACATCTGCCTGTGGGGTACCATGTCAGGACCCTGGCCATGGCTGCTGTGTGGGGATGCATGTGCCACTGATACCACATTATCCTGGTCAATGCCCACTGTATCCTGTCCATCACCTAGTGACATTGGTGACAAAGGATGTATTGGCAGGATGGCTGTGCACATTGATGGGGTCGACAGCTGTGCACTGTCAATTGGCTGACCACTGACGGAACCTGGCACACCTCCCTGTGCCATTACACAGGTATCATCATTATCACTATCCATGGCAGCTTATTCAGGTTCCCTGCTGCACAACACCAGACCAGAGCAGCACCAGAACCTGTGGGAGTAAGACAGGAAACACAGTTTACAATGTGTACTCAATGTTACCAGTGATGCACACATGCACACATGCACACAGGTGCACATGCACACATGCACACAGGCACACATTCACACAGGCACACATGCACACAGGCACACAGGCACACATGCACACATGCACACAGGTGCACATGCACACATGCACACATGCACACAGGCACACAGGCACACATGCACACATGCACACATGCACACAGGTGCACATGCACACAGGCACACATGCATACAGGCACACATGCACACTCCTCAGTATGCGAGATATCAACACACAGGCACAAACACACCTGCATGCAAACACAGAGCACTACTGATTGAGCCTAGTATTACTATTACTATCAAGACTATTAAAGGTATCGTTATTACACACTTACCAGCATGGATAGGCTGCCTTGCTGTTACACTGGAGGGACCTGCAGAAATGAGGAATTTAATGTCAGCGGGCACAACTGTGCCATTGATACTATGAGTATGATACAGTTCAGTAGTACAACAGTTGGCTTTCACAGGTCAGCTGCTGATATTGAGAATATCACACTTGCACAATAAATACCATGATAACAGCTACAAACCGAGGACACACCTCACACATGCATTAACTACCAGTGTACAGAACAGTCAACTATACATATGGCATATTACCTGCATGCTCCACGTCATGCTGCTGAGTGGCTCCAGCCTCCATCATAATGCATGTCTGCTGCTGTTGTTGTTGCTGGTGGGCTGGAGCCACAACACTTAGGAGTAATCCCTCCAGTCTGGTGAGGGGGGGATGTATAGCCACCCCACCACCTGTGGCAAACTGTTGCCTGTGGATATCTGACGCACGCTGATGGACATTTCTAATTAAATCACTGCAGTGATGTTGTACCTGCTCATATGTCCTATTATGCGTGCCTATGTCATTTACCCGATGGACCAGGTCCTGCCACAGTGCAGCCCTCTCCTGCTGATTCTGGCTGGTGCAGGAAAAGAGCATTGCAAAATCCCGCACCAGGCTCTGGTGTATTTCTTCATCTTCAGCAGCAGAGTAGGACAGATTACGCTGGTGAACCCTAGCACTGTAAAAGAAAAGAAAAGGATGTCAGCAATATATGTCAGCGAAATATGGCACACATAATACACATGATACTCGACTGTAGTGATATAACATATTTACCATATATAGCATCTCTCTGTCTATTGGTGGGTACACATGTAAATGCGCAGATATCATTGCTCAGCCAACAACTGTGCAACAGTACCTGGCACACTCCATACGACACACTACCAAACTCCAGCAGTCAGCACACTGATTCAGGTCCAATGCACCACCTCACACTGGGGTTCGTATCCCGGTACTGTATGGGGAACATTATCAACCCATGCACGTTACATATGTCAGTGGTAATGCACACTACTCTTACTTGCCATTACCCTACGTACAACGCAGTCACATACAGGGTAACACAGCACAGCATATGGCAATGTAGTATGTTTGGACCGTAATACCCCACACATCTGTCTCTGGCCTCACACCAAGGACACACACTACCATGATAGACAGACAGTCATGGTGATCAATCACACCATTACATAACATGCACCCAGTCACTGGCACACTCATTCCACCTCACATACTTGGTTTGCAATGGGTTCGTGGGTGTGCATTGTGTCTTAGGTAGGTAGTATGCTATTGGCCCTGTGACTACAGCAGCATACTGTTATGCTACCCTGCCCCTTGTGACACATGTGATGTGATCGTACCTGCTCCTGTCAAACAGTTACACAAGGTGACTCATATGGCATATTACCTATCTGCATAACAGTCAGCAGGGGTATGTCTGACATCTACTCATGGGGAGTCTTGCTTCTTGATGCAGTGTGGTTTATCACAGGGTATGTCTTATCTGTGGGTAGGAACCTGTACCTCCACCATGTGCTCTGTACTGCGGTGACAAGGACGACACATAGCGGTCATTTAGGTTGTGGATGGTGTGAGATGTTACTATGGTTGTTGGGCAACTGTCATGGGTGTGACTTAACTATGTATATCCAGCAGTGGTAACCTCTATGTAGGTAGTATGTGTGTGCTCTGTGGTCTTGTCAGTCAGTCTGCACTGGTAATGTGTTTGAGTACATTGTCACAGTTTCTTACATGTGACTGTGTCCTTCTCCATATCTGTAGCTGTCATGGGAGGTACATACTGTGTAGGACATTGTGTGGTGTGGAGGGGTACACTGACCTACATGTCCATAGCTGACACACCATGTCTGCTGACACATACCATGTACAGGTATTACAGGACTAGTGTGCCACCATCAATATCAATGGGGAGCCTATTGTACACTTTTTTGACCCTGTTCTCCCCTGACACATGCAGTGGTGGGCAGGCAAGCACATATGTGGTGATTACTGGTGTAGGTGATTTGGAAAGGGGTATGGTACTCCAGTATCGACACTGGTGTACACTCCATGCCTTTGTCACCAGGCACCTGTTGCAATACATCTGCACACATGTGCCTCACTCAGTATATATATATATATATATATATATATATATATATATATATATATATATATATATATCTATATATATATATATATATATATATATATATATGTATGTATATATATCGACATATATATATATATATAATATATATATATATATATATATATATATATATAGATGTACATATATCGGTATAAATATGGAGAGAGAGGGGGGGACAGAGAGACGGTGAGGGGGTGAGAGTGAGAGAGGGGGTGGGACAGGGGGAGTGAGAGATAGTCATATACAGACATATCTGTAGACAGTCAGATCTGTCTGTCTATGTATATGTATCTACATATATCTGTATATGTATGTGTGTATTATATATATATATATATATATATATATATATATATATATATGTATGTACATATTCTATCTATATCTGTCTATGTATTCCTGCATCCCTCTCTATCTATGTATACATATATGCATATTTTATATATATATATATATATATATATATATATATATATATATATATATATATACACATGCATATATTGACATACATATGTATACATATGATATATATCTTTATAAACATGTTTATTTACAGAAATGTATACACACACTAACATACTGGTAAACATACATAACTGTACAACCTACATTGTATATTGCACTACAACCTGCATTGATATGTGCACATAGATACCTCCACATACATGTGTATGTAGAGCTTTCAGTGATAGTTGCTGTATGTCCCCTGCCCTATGCACATCTTCATATACATAGATACAGGCCAATAAGACATATGGAGGGTTGACAGTATGTAGACTATTAAAGTATTACTTTACATTACCTGCGTTTGTCACAGCTGATTACGTTGCCTTTTGGATAGGTGTCCTGCTGCTGCTCCAGTTGCCACCTGTAGTCCGGCTTGCCAGTGTCAGTGATGACAGATTTCTCGTAGGTTTTGTTAATGTTTTTGTTTTGTTTGTGTTTTTCTCTCTCTCTCTCTCTCTCTCTACCTCCAGAGGGTGCAATGACAGTATTGCATGTGTGGACGGGAGTACAGGATGCTTTTGTAGGTATCTGCATATGTCCATGTGATGGCCTCTGCACCAATTGTTAGCCAGCATTTGCTAATTGCATGCAGCCTGTTGTGTACTGATTGCAGTTCCCACTGTGATTTCAAGACAGTGCTATAAAAAGGTATGTTAGATAGGCATAGCCCTTTCAGATTTTCTGGGTGGGGCTGCATATTCCTTTCTCCAGTTTCCTCTACTTAGTGTGTATGTAAACTGACACCTAAGACTACTACTACTGTTAATATGGGTCTGTGTGCTTTCCTGTGGGACTTGTGGTGTAACTGGTATAGAGCAGTGGCTCTTGCAATTTGTTGCTATGGCTTCCATATTTGGCCTTTACATTCACTCCTTGTATGCCTGCTAGGTGCCTTGACTGTACTGTGTTGCTATGGCTTTCCTATTTTCCATTTACATTCGCAACTTGGAATGGCTTGCTATATCTGTTTGGGCAGCAATTCTCTATCTGTTTGCTGTGGTAGGGTGGTACTGCATGCAGTGTGGTCTGGCCATGGTGTGGGCCTTAACATCTATTAGGGTATTTGATTTTGCTGCTGAGCAGGCCTCAGATACTCTCAGGTGCACCTTTTATCAGCCTCATGGAATGGTACATATCAGTGGGGTACACCCATGAAATTGTCTGATATTCTGCAGTTGTGACTGTGGGTTATCTTGAGCATATGTATTACTACACTATTTCTGCCGTGCAAGTGGTGCATACTTTCAGTACTTCATAATTACCATTGCATGTGTTGTTACACCTTTCTGCCTAATGTTAGTACATTTCACAGGGAGTCAGTGGGGCATCCCTGTAACTCAGTCACTGTTGCTATGTCTAGGCTCTTAACTATTCAAATATGGCAGTGTCATACCTCTCAACTGTACAGATATTCGCAGAATGTCCAGAAATTGTAAGCATATTCTTGGTCCATTTCACATAACATTGCTTTTTCTGGCAAATCAGTCAGGGTGCAGGTCAGTATATAATGACAAACATTTGTGTTGCAGACTTTGTACCCTTCATAATATCCACAGTAATGCAAAACCCGTTATTTATCAACTTTCTATCTTTGTAGGAGCAATATTTGCAATGTGTCCCTGTTTTTGGGCCTTTGCTCCCCATTATTTATGTCTTTGTCCAGATTTCTTGCTGTCAGAGGTTGGAAGGTATGGGCAGTGTTTAACCTGCTCTGCGTATGTGTGTGGCTTGCAAGGTGCTACAGTGACATTATTACCTACTAGCTACCAACTAGCATGGCTGTTTCTCTTCACACACAACTATTTTACAAATCCACTACATTTGACAGTAAATATGCATGACATGCTTTGTGTACTAGACTTCCTATATTCCCTTTACATTCATCCCTACTATTGCATGATATATTTATTGTAGCACAATGTTCTTATATCACAGTCATGGCTTAGTGGTAAGTCATGCAGACTACTGTTTCTAAGGTCCTGGGTTCGGGACTGACAGTGGGATTTTATTTTGCTTTTGAGCAGACTACATGCCTTGTCATTCAGAGTGACTAAGGCACTTTTAGGCAGTTGTAAGCGGGTTAGCGCTGGTTTGCGCGGAGCTCTCACATGCGCACTGGCATTTAGCTTCGTGCACACACATGTAGCTAAGCGCACACAAGTGCACCCCCGCTTACAACTGCTTAAAAGTGCTTACTCTTGTGCACACCCGCGCTAATTTCTTTGAAAGAAATGAAAATGGGGAGACAGGAAAGTGGAGAAAAAAGGGGTCACAAAGAGGGGAGGACAGTAGGAAAACAAGCTCTGGAATTGCAGGAAGGGTGTAGGAAAGGCCCATAGCTGCCCATTTCTTTATCAGCAACAGCTGTGCATACATGTGTAATTTTGTGTGAAATTTGAAACCTTCCACCCCTGAGAGAGGGGTGAGGACAACAAAATGTGTTGTACAGCCAATTGTAATTACCAGTTCACATGTCCAGCAGACATGTCTGCGAAATGGTCAGCTATGTATGGGGCGTAATTTTTTTGCGGGAACAGAGTGCCCTTTTTTTCAGGTGAAAGTTGAATGTCGGGTACAGGAAGTAGGTATATGTGGGGAGGTAGGTAGGGGAGGTTAACAGACAAGACAAACAAGATGCATACAAGGGCGGAGTATGACACATGTGGGGGGGATACACAATTGATGGGGACGGATGTTTGGATATCTCGAGCCCATGAGCCCACAGATGGCAACAGTGGAACTGAGATCTCCACCCATGGGCAGTTGCCACTGCGCCTTCACTGCCCAGGATAGGGCTGTGCTGGGGGCTGTTTGGGATAGGGAGCAGGCACACCCATGAGTTGCACCACCTGTGCCTCAAGCTGGCGTAGGGGTTCAAGCACAGAATGCCTGATCTTGCTACGCACCACAGACCGGACACTTTGGAGGGTGAGTGGACAGTCTCCTCCAGCCACGCTTGCAGAGGGGGGACGAGCCCCATCCCCTGCAGCACTTCCACCCACAGGTGGCACAGGGCCACCGGAGGAGGGTCCGGCCTGGGCACTTGTGCCAGGTGCACTCGCCAGCTGAGGTGGGAGAGGTGGGTCCGCTGGAACCCGCCTTCCCTGTCGTCCTATGTTTAGCAATATTTTATGACATTTTGGGTTAGTAACAAACAATACCACCCAAAATTAGTTGTAACAGCATGCATCAGTAATCCCATTGACCAAACACCCATGAATTCAAAACATTGAACAGCAAGCATAACACATGCATAATTTGAACAACAGTACACAATCCAACAACATGCAGGGTTGATTGATGGCAACAGGCCATCAGGTTTGGGTATGTGAACAGGGCACATGCATCAACGTACATGCAAATATGTATGAACCAAAAGGACAAATGTCCAGAGGAATTCATGTGAATACACATACCCATTTGATGTGGAATGGATTATTTGTGAATATAGGATAGGGTGAAGAAATATTTCATTAACAACTTCAACTACCTATACATATGCTGTACATTTCTAGTAGCTGCAGATATATATACCCTACAGGTCTTACTACAGTTTCCTATATGTAACCTTAGGTATGTTGGTGATGGGAATGTTACTGCTACATTAATATACATTTCATTTTATTCATACACATTCATTTCTGGCTGTGTTCAGCTACAGTATCTTGCTCCATTTGATTTATATGGCTCTAGCCAACTGTGGATGTTCGGTATTTCATACAACCATACTATCTCTATATTGCAAGGGTACAGCAACATATCAAATTTGTGGGACAGACATTCCAGCTTCAGTACTTTATTACACACATTTCACTCTTTGGTTGTGCCTGTCTCATTCATTTCATCATGTACTGACTGCAGTATACTGTATTCAGGAGTTATTACTACTTTCTTGGTAGATTCATACCTCTGTCTCACACTCTCACTTGTTTTATTTTTACAATTCAGGATGGTACTTAATTCTAGGCTTTATGAACATGTTTTACTTGGTTACAACAATCCTTTCCAACAGACTCACTTGTGTCATGTGTCAGATTTTAAACGGGGATGTTTTGCACACATGTGTTGCACTCAGCTTGTTTATCTGTAATTTTCAGCCTGCAGCAGGTTATCTACTATTACAATACAGGTGGAAGAGCTCTATTTCCGACTTGTTTCTTTTTTATTTCTGGATTATAGGCTGCATCACTTATCTAATCACACAGTACTTGCAGAATCTCTCTTACACTGTTACTTGAACTTTATTAATAAGTGACTACACTGACCTCTTTTACAAGCTGTCCCAATTATATTTTATAACAATTACAGGGAAATAGTTACTAACCTGCCTGGTGGCACAACCGCACCAGCCTATCAGCATAGGCTCGACGATTCGCAGACCGCACACCTGCAGCTGTAATATAAATGAAGTAATATTGGAATATACATCTCTATAATATCAGCTAGGATAATTTCTTATATACATAATTACATGTAACTTACTCAGTAGTGGAGCGTTGGGCATTTGCCGGGCCTCCTGGATCCAACGGTTCAGTTGGTCCTGCTTCCGTCTCTTCAGGTCCGCATGGTGATGATGGACCTGTTCACCAGTCCTTGATATCCCTGTGGCACCGGTGAGATCATGTGCCAACCGGTCCCACCCCTCAGCCTTGTACGCTCCCCACAGGACCTGGCCCTGCATGAGTTGAGCCTCATGATTGTGGACAAGGAACCAAACCATATATTTGGACTCCTCAACGCCCCACCTCTGTGCTCGGAAGTAACTACCCTCTCCTACACCTGACATCCTGACTGCAAGTTGGTTCCACAATCAGGTATGCTGTGTATTCCCGCCTATGGGGCTTATATATATATATGCCGTTTTTCCCGCACTTATCTGTGATTGGCCATTTTGGAAATGTTTCAACTTCACTAAGCTTGCTTTGTCATGCTTCTCTTTACATTAATTCCTATATATATGCTAATACTGCATTTCTCAGTGCAACTGTCATGGCTTAGTGGTTCAGTTCTTTGCTTATGGTGCATGGTATCTGGGGTTCGAGCCTGGCCATTGCTTTTTTTATTTTATGACTGTCTACACAGGCTAGGAGGTGTGTCTGTGTAAAGGCAGTTTTGATACAGTTTGCTCAACGTTGCCCACCGTTTAGCTTGTTGGCGCGGTGCGCAGCTCCGCGCAAACGGGTTACGCTGGTTTACATGTCATTTGGCTGTCAGCATGCATATTACGCTCAGCTCAGCTATGGGCACACGGTTGCAGCATGTTAAAGCACTGCTCAACTCCGGGCACTCATATTACACCTGTTAAACCAGTGCTCACCTGGAGGCAGTCATACTCAGCTTGTTTGAACATAGCTCAACTATGGGCACTTATAAAATTATTTTTTTTTATTGTCTCACATTTCTTCTTAATACATGGCCCATTTCATTACATTTTACATAAAATATAATTATATATATATATATATATATATATATATATATATATATATATATAAATATATATATGTACATATATGTCAGGGGATTGTTTCCTGCTTATTTCACTAAAAAAAATATTTGACGTTGTTGGGGCTCACGCTATTGCTTCTTGGCTTACTTTGCATATTTAGATCTTATATGCTTTTCCACTGACTGCTTACTGTGGCTGAGTGAAGAGCACACCCGCGCAAACGAGCGCAATTACGGGCAAACATTTTTAAAAATATAAAAAAAAAAATTATTTGTTAATTTTTACATTTTACGTTTATAGTCTGTGGGGACATGTGTTGTGTTGTGTTTGTTAACATTTACACGGACTCACTTGTGGGGATTTACTTTTGGGACTGTGACTCTTCTGGGGGCGTGTCCATTTGCAGGACTCACCCTGCGGACATGCCCCCTACTTTCTTACACGGACCATGTTAGCCTTGGGTGTGAGTCAGCATGCCCTCATGAATATGCATGGCATGCTGATGTCACTCCATTTAACTGCAGCCTCCTTGTAGGACTTGTAACTCTTACACGGAGGCTTCGTGAATCCTGCCCCAAGCCCCTAATTTGATGTCATAATGGGCATTGCAAAAAGGTTTCTTGATATTATTTGCATATACGAAGCCCCTACTAGTGTTTCAGTGGGCATGATTTCAGAACAGGTTTGGAAGACACTCTTTCATTCACACCTGGTTCTAAAAATGCGTTCAGAAGTAAAAAAAACACTTCTGTTCAGCACTGTTAGTCTTGTTTTTGATATCTCCCTGCCTGATGCTCTCATTTCTACACTTTTAAAGGTGTATTCTATACCCTGATCTTGTACATGCCTGGCCAAAGCACTAGTTTCCTTTCTTTTCGAGATATCACTACGATGTCCAAGTATTCTGTCTTTAAAGAGACAATTAGTTTTGCCAATATGAAATGCTTCACACATCACGCAGCCAGCATAATACACTTTATTTTTCATTCTACAATTGGCAAAAAATCCAGGACTATCTCAGTCCCAGTACATTTATGAATGTAAGAAGTGCATGTAAAGATATAATTATATGCAGAACAGGAATTACATCTGAAAGTACCTTTCCAATCAGAGCAAAAGTACTGAGATTCATACATAATTTTATAGCATAACTGTCTTTTTCAAGACAAGCTTTTCCTAAAACAAACCTAGGTTTATCATCAACTACATTTTTCACTTGGGGGGTCTGCTAAAAGTACAGACCAATGCTTACTAATAATATAACATACAATACTAATGTCAGTAGGAAAAGTTAAAATCAGTCTACTTATAACTGGATTTCTCATCCTAGGTTGTTCCCTGGTAAATGGTTTTGAAAAATAGGGTCTCACTTGGTCCTGCCTAGTTCTAATTACTTCAGCTATACACTGATCAATTTCAAGGTTATTATAGCCTTTCTCCAAAAAGCCAGTTTTAAGTTCTTCAAACACCACCTTCAACTCATCATCATCCTCATGAAATCTCATAAACCTATAAAATTGACCCTTAAGTACATTTTTACTGACATGTCCAGGATGAAGCACAGTTTTAATAACATGTCCAGGATGCATACTGGACTTATGTAGAAGTGTATTTTTCTTTACTTTCTTCCTATGGATCTTTGTATCTAACACACCTAAATCTCTCCTATCTATTTTGACATCTAGAAAATCTATCATAGTTTCATAGTTTCATAGTATAGTACTAGGCTATCTGCCCTGGGGCATTTGTAAGCCTAGCCATAGTGATATGGCTTTTGCCACCCCATTAAATGGTACAAAAAATGTACAGAATAAATTTAGAATACTGTGCCTCTGTCTAGTAGTGACACAATGAAGGTCCCCTTATATAATAGACTTAGTTTACTGTGCCCCTGTCTAGCAGTGACACATATGTGACCCCTGGGGTAAACTTACGATCTCCCATCCACTCATCAAGATTTCTCTTGAAGAGAGTCAGTGAGGGGCTCTGCCTAATACGAACTGGGATCTTGTTCCAAAGCATGGGAAGCCTCTGGGTTATGAATTTATCCCTCCAGCATGTCCTATTCATACTTGTACGAAGGTTTAAGTCTTTAGCTCTTGTGGTCCTGATGGATTTGGATTTTTTGAGGTGGAGCATGTCCATCAGATCCTGATTGGACATGGCCTTGTACGTCAGGCAGAGATCACTTCTGAGCAGGCGGTATGCTACTGAATAGAGCTGAAGTTTCTTTAGTCTGGCAGAATAAGACATATGTTGGAGACCCTTGATCCTCTTGGTGAGGTACTTTTGGGTCTCTCCAGCTGTTGCAAATGCCGGGTGAGGTACATGCCAAATGGGGCATTGTACTCAATCATGGGTCTGATGAGGGAGGAGTATAGGGGTACAATGACATCCTTGAATCTGGATGTGAATCCCTTCATGATGAGGTGTGCATATCACAGGATGATTTATATATAAACCTCAAATAACTAGTAGTTGCATGTAATTTATCAGTAAAGTCAATTAACTGTTCTTCATTACCTCCCCAAACTAAAAACGTATCATCAACAAAGCGCTTATAAAAATAAACAAATTGTTGATACACATTATTCCTCAACACATTTTCGGTCTCCCATAAAGCCATTACAAGATTGGCGTAGCTATTGGAACATGCTTTGCCCATATCCATGCCAGTTTTAAGTATATAATACTTGCCATCAAAGATAAATAGATTATTTTCCAAAATTAATTCTAAAAGAGTACAAATAAATTCAATTTAGTTGGCTGTAAAACCTTCTCTACTGTTAAGGGAACTCCTGATACTCTCTATACAAAATTCATTACAGCAAATAAAGACATCACATCTAATGTGACAAACATAAAGTCCTTAGTTGCATCAAAATGTTCTGCCCATTTATATAATTGTTCCAAACAATCTTTAGTATCTTTAACAGCTGTACTTGTACTGTTGAGTATGGGTCTGAGTGTCTTCTCCACATAGATGGAAAGAGGTTCCGTAGCCCATCCCCTACTGGATACTATGGGTCTCATTGGAGGTATAACAGGATCTTTATGAATTTTACGGAGTCCATAAATCACAGCAATCACGAGATTATCAACAATAAAATAATCTTATAGATCAAAATCAATCAACCCTGTCATTAACAAATCATATTTAAAACTATGAATTATATATATATATATATATATATATATATATATATATATATATATATATATATATATATATATATATATATATATATATATATATACATACCTTAACCAGATATTTAGCTAACACTGTATAAGCCATTTCATCACTTAACATCAAGGACATTCTTTTCATGTAAATCCATTTGCCCATTACTACAATACCACCACCCTTATCTGTAGAGTGTATTTTAAGATGTGTATAATTGCATGACTCAATTAGTGCACAATTTTCACCTGGTGGTAAGTTATAAAAACTATATTTATTTATTTATTTTATTTATTTAACATTTGTTGACCGGGAATGTCCGACTAGGTTCCACAGAGCCTGTTTTCAGCGGAGAGGAGGGGAGAAATATGCTCTGTTTTTGAATGTGGGAGAGGAGGAGTACGAGAGGCCGGAGGAGGAAAACACAGAACACACACAGGACACACAGAAGACACCACAGCCAAGAACCCAATCGAGAACGAGAGAACCTCTGCTGTGAGCGAGAAGCGTAACGCACCACCACTATGTGTTGCAGAAAGTGAAAGTCTTGTATTCCCATCACATAATGTTACAAATGCTTCAACAACGTTAGAACAAATTACAGGACTGAATGTATTTGGTTTGCTAAATAACACATTCCCAGAATTCAAATATTCACCAAAAATCATTAATAGCAAAATATTCCTGGCAAAAAGTCTTAATTAAATCAATCAATACTTCTGACAGAGGCTTGACTTGGAATGAATGAAAGTCCCTTGTTAAGCACAGACAACTGTTCATCACTTAAAACACATGAAGACAAATTCACAACCAGAATGTTCAATGCCTTTTTCTGGTTTTCACAGATTCTACCACTGTTGAATATTACACTCACCCCTTCCTGACTTTGCTCCACAACTGATTCTTCCTGCAACTCTGCTCTATTGGCAGTGGCTCTGGTAACACAAAATCAGAACTACTCTGCCCAGACATTTTAAAAGAAGTTGCGGAAGGTTCTGAAATAA
Organism: Protopterus annectens; assembly: GCF_019279795.1. Taxonomy (NCBI): domain Eukaryota; kingdom Metazoa; phylum Chordata; order Ceratodontiformes; family Protopteridae; genus Protopterus; species Protopterus annectens. The sequence goes on from NC_056727.1 coordinate 1,165,590,996, forward strand.
TATTTGCAGTCACTTTCTTGGTTTTATTAACATCTTTGTGTACTATATTTAATATATTTCGAGACTCCTGCACCATTGATGCTTCACCTGGAAACCCTACATCACCTGTTCTGTTTGTCTTATCCACTGACTCAGTATTGTTCCTTTTCACAGACTCAGCACTTAATTCTATTTCAGGTGGCCATGAAAAAACCTGTCCTTTTTTAAAATTATTAATTTTAATAAAGTGTATTATGCTGGGTACATGGTGTGTGAAGCATTCTATATTGGCAATCTTCCCTTTAAAGACAGAATACTTGAACATCATAATGATATCTTGAAAATAAAGGAAACTAGCACTTTGGCTAGGCATGTACGAGATCAGGGTACAGAACACACCTTTAATTTTTTTGTATTAGTGTGTATAAATTAGAACATCAGCCAGGGAGATATCAAAAACAAGACTGAACGTGCTGAACAGAAGTGGATTTTACTTCTGAAAGCATTTTTAGAAGCAGGTTTCAATGAAAGAGTGTCTCTCAAACCTTTTCTGAAATCATGCCCACTGAAACACTAGTAAGAGCTTGGTATATGCAAATATATAATATCAGAATTTGAAAATTATAGAATGCTCTGTACACTCCAGTATGTATGCATAAAAAAATGCAATATAAAAATGATTCAGCTAGTGTATACAATACTCCTCCATCCAGTGCTAATACTATAAAGTATCTGGTGTTAAATGCATATTTATGAGTATGATGCAATGATTTAATCTGTTATTCAAATGAAGTTAATTTCAGTGTTTTGTTTTCTGTTGCCTGTAGTAAAGTATTCTGAGGAAAGAGCAGTACAGAGAAGGGGGACCTGGACATACTCAGTCTTGTGTATTAGTTCATTAAGACCAATTCCACTTCAGCCATCTGGCATATGAAGATTAGAAATTCTGCAAGCAAGTTTAAGCTTTGTCAGTATTCTGCCACAGGCTGCTAATAGGAGTGTGTGTGTGTGTGTGTGTGTGTGTGTGTGTGTGTGTGTGTGTGTGTGTGTGTGTGTGTGTGTGTGTGTGTGTGTGTGTGTGTGTTTCTGTGCTAAAATGGTAAAGAATGGTTTAAAGTGAGAGTCCTAGAGCTCTATCGGTAGTGGTAGTGGTAACAGGAGGTGGTATATTGGTGGGGTCATTGATAATGGTGTCAGATGCATTTAAATGCATTGGATCTTTGATCCTGATCTTTATATTGTAGCAGGCCAGGACTAGGCACCATAGCTCAGTCAAGTCAGTCAGTCATCTGTAAAGTTTGTGGATATGGGTGTATTTGCTCTACATTTGACAGATCTGGATATAATCTTTGTGATGCTGCACAAACTGTTAATGCATACTCAAATTTAATTTGCATTCTGATTTACTGAGTGTATTCTGCTCAGTTGGGTGGACAGGTTATGTATGTTATTTAATGTTATTTAATTTAGGAAAATAAGTTTTAAGCATATAAAATCAGTGATCTCTGCTTTCTTTCATGTAAAAAAAAGCTGTTGTTGGTGTATTTACATTGGACTTTTCCTTAGTGCATAAGAGGTGAGAAAAAAGTTTTATGCTCCTGATTTATGTGTTTGAAGGAAGCTGTAACCATGACAAAATCAACACCCATATATGCTCTGAGTTACAGCACAATGGCATGAAAATTACAGAACCAACTGATATCACCAACATCCTGGCTGATAGGTCCAGTGCCAACTTTACCCCCCATCCCCTAAAGGCCCCATACCGGAAAAATACAGTGCACCTGAAATCACAACTGAGCAGGTAAAAACTGCACTCTCCAAGGCCAAGAACACAGCATCCATGGGACCGGACAACATCCCAGGCTGCGTTCTACATGGACTTCAGAATGAACTGGCCCCCCACCTAAGCACCATGTTCAGTCACAGCTTCACATCAAGCTTTGTGCCCACTGAATGGTGCACAGCAACAGTTATACCACTCCACAAAGGGGGACCCACCACAGACTCCGAGAACTATCGGCATATTAGCCTGACGAGCCTGGTTTGCAAGGCCATGGAACATATCTTCATGGAACTCATAAACAAAGACATTGGTAACCTCCAAACTCTGGACCCCACCCAGTTAGGGTTTGTGAAGGGCAAATCATGCCTCCTGAACCTGATTGACTTCTTTGAAGCAGTCACCAAAGCTGTTGACGAGGGTAAAACAGTTTACACAGCCTATCTTGACCTCGCCAGTGCTTTCGACACCATCCCCCATTCTGGAATCATAGATAAACTCACTAAACTGGGTATACATCCATATGTCACAAGATGGGTTGCCAACTGGCTCACTGACAGAACCCACATTGTAAAAGTTGCAGACTCTAAATCTGACTTCAAGTCTGATGACAAGTGGAGTCCCACAGGGTTCAGTCTCGGGTACTCTCCTGTTTGATATCTACTTATCTGAAGTTCAGGCTAACACAGAGGGCCTCTGGCTGATGAAGTCCACTGATGACTGCAAATTAGGTGCCATAGTCGAGTCCCCAAACAATGTGGACATCCTAGAGAAGGGCCTCACTGAGATGGATGCCTGGTGTCAGGGCCACGGCCTCAGGGTCAATGCCAAAAAGTGCATTGTCATCCCCTTTGGTAAAAACCCAGTACCCATGAACTATCACATAAGTGGCAGTCCACTTAATGCTGAAACTGTGATAACAGACCTTGGGACTCAGCTGGACAGTAGTCTCTGCTTTGATAATCACATCAATACAGTAGTCAGGAAATCCTTCTATGTGGCATACCTCATCACGAAAGGTTTCTCATCCAGGAAAAAAGAGGTCATTGTTCCCCTCTACTCAGCTCTCATTAGACCCACTATAGAGTACAATGCCCCTTTTGGAATGTACCTCACAAGACATCTACAACACCTGGAAAGGCCACAAAAATACCTCACAAAGAGGATTACGGGACTCAAACAGATACCCTATGTTGACCGTCTCAAATAAATCCAGCTTTACTCCATAGCATATCACCTACTCTGAGGTAATCTCTGCCATACAAAGCTATGTCAAACCTAGAGCAGTTGGACATGCTACACCTAAAGAAATTGCAATCCCTCTGAGCTACATGCTCCAGGGACCTAAACCTTGTCACCACAATAAACAGAACATGCTGAAGGGATAGATTCCTATCCCAGAGACTTCCCATACTCTGGAACAAGCTACCTATCTCTGTCAAGCAGAGTTCCTCATTAGCACTCTTCAAAAAAAATCTTGATGAGTGTATGGGAAATAGGAAATTCACCACAGTGATCACTTCTGTGGCCTTGCTCGACAGGGGCTCAGTAAAATAACCTTCTTCTTGGGTGGCAAAAGCCAGGGTACCTTGTTGGCTAGGCTTACATAGATCCTTGGGCTGATAGCCTAGTACCTACCTATGAACCTCTATAACATGCATGTTTAACTGGGTGGGTGGGCTAGTACTCATGAAAACTGTTCTTGTTAATCTATATTATAAGTGGACATTGCTTCTAGTTGATGTACAGTCTTGTGTTCTTATCCTAGTTTTTCATGGATGAAAATCTTACAGTGTTGTCGATTTGCCATGTATTTGTACTTGTTAATGTATCATTTCAAAGTAAACCACAGGTCAGGAACACGAAGTTCAAAAAACTTTTCTGCTTTAATCCACAGACTTAAAATACAATAAAAAGTTGCTTTTAATCCATAGACTCAAAAATCAGTTTACTTTGAAATTTTACGTTGTTCCAGAGAGGTGTGTTTTTGGTACTTGTTAATGTATGTTATATGTGGAGCTTTTCTCCCCTGTTCTCCGCTGAAAAAGGACTTTTGTCCAGATAGACTTTCCCGGTAACCAAATGTGAAATGAAATAAAATAAATAAGTATATATATATATATATATATATATATATATATATATATATATATATATATATATAGATTCACTTCATAACACTGAAACTTCAAAATACTGAAAATGACAAAACTTCATAATAATGAAGACCAAAATACTGAAAGCTCAAAATACTGAATACTCAAAATACTGAAACTCAAAATACTGAAAACACATATTGTAAACTCACTTAAACAACATAATCATAACAATTTCTACCAAATATGCAGGGGCAGCCCCTGCACCCACCCCTGCTAATTATATATATCTACTCCAAGATTGCACTTAACTACACTATGTGCTATCTTGGAGTTGATATATTTAATTAGCAGGGGTGGGGGTGCAGCCCCATGGGGGTGCAGGGGCTTGCCCCCCTGCATATATTTGGTAGAAATTGTTATGATTTATGTTGTTTAAGCTGAGTTTATGCATAATATGTGTTTTCAGTATTTTGAGTTTCAGTATTTTGAGTATTCAGTATTTTGAGCTTTCAGTATTTTGGTTTCAGTATTTTGAGTTTCAGTATTTTGATATTTCAATGTTATGAAGTGAATCCATAGATATATATATATATATATATATATATATATATATATATATATATATATATATAGTTACTTCTAGGTCACATATTTACAGTATTTCCCCTGAATATTTACTGTGGTTAATTTAATCCTATATTTGGTTGCTACTAACATGTTTCATACATTTTCTTGTGTACATATTATTTTGCATACCTGGGCTCCCTCCAAAAATTGACTCTGCCAAATAAGGCTAACTGAGTCAACATATTGTAAATAAAATGTAAACATTTTGATAAGTGTAGTCTAATGTGCTGGCACAACACATGAAGTGCCACAGAAATATGGATGCACCAAGACAAACGATATCCCTCAACATGAACCTCCTTAATCTCTCTTCTTCACACACTTCCTTACATCTGTCACTTTCTCTAAATATACCATAAGCCTGCTTTTCCTCTCACTTCATATTGGAATTCCTGTTAGTATTATACTAAATTATCTTTAATTTATCTATAAACTGGCTAAATGTCTCTAAATATTAACTTGTATCTATTCTTAACCATTTTTTTCATATTATGTCTAATCTGGTATAATTATTTAAATTGTAGATGTTTTTGTGTTATTTTTGAAGAAAAATTATTGTTTTTAAAATGTTGTATAATACTTTGGAGCTTTCCACCTAGGGCATCCACTGAAAATGAACTCCTACCCAGTCAGACTTTCCTGGTAATAAAATGTCAGTAAATAAATAAATATATCAAGGCAGAATTCCAAACTTGCAACCTTCATAACAATTTAATTCAACCAGTAACTCTCAGACAAGCACATTTATATTCTCATGCAACATGCAACTTGAAGTTCTTAGAGTTGGTGGGTTGTCCAAGTATGTCATTATGGCCTGCAGCCTAGAAGTTTCTGTATGCCTTGAACTTATCACACATTCCATCCCAGTGTAGATTATAGTCTTTCACTGAGCTAAAGGATTATGCTGAGCTTTTTTTTTTCCAGTGTAACTTAAGTCACAGTGACAATGTTGTCTCTCACTGGTTTTCCAAGATGTTCTGAGAAAGGCAGTCATATGTGTGAAGATTAGGGAAAGATGGGCAAAGGCTGCCATCCTAGTCAAATAGAATTTGATACATAATTCTATCATTTGTATAAATAAATGTAAAATACAGGCTTGTGTTATTAAATGAAAGAAAACACTGTAAAATGAGAACTTCAAGATTGTTGCAGCATTGCCATCTGCTGTAAGGAAAATTAAGCCAAGCATTTCAAATGTTCTTTGAAGTTACAATTATCTAAAAAATGGTGCCGAAGCGACTGGCTGAACACATTCTTTCTATTCTGTTAATTTAAGAAATATTTGTTAGAGTATATATGTGAAATGTCTTTTCTTGTTGTAGTTTCCTGAGCAGGTGTTAGCTTGCTAAATAATGCAGTTTGTGGCCTGGGAACTCCAGACTAAGTGTTAAAATGATGTAATTTTGGAGGGCCTTAGAAGAGCTGTTTGTTAGCGTTTTAAAAACTATTGTTCAGTAAGAGACTGAAAGCATTTGTCTTGGACCATCAACCCAGCACTGCTTATGCTCTATATATGTATGTAAGTAAGATTATAGCACTGTGTTTTCTCTTAAGAATAGCTAAAGATTAGAAAGTCAAATTAAGTGCTTTTCTTTGACATCACTCCTGTCCTACTGTATATTTTAAGTTTCTGTGTGATCTCTGAACTCTTAGATATCTCTGTGGTGTAGTAGTATTGTCTTGTGTTTTAATTATTTATTATTAAATATTTTAAAAACCTTTACCTGTGGCTGGGTTTGTGTAGAGAAGTAAGTTCAAGAGTACATTGCATATTTATAGAGGTTACTGTAATAGGCCACTCTAATAAGCCTTAGACTGAATAGTCATATTACCAATATGATAATAATATTGCACAGTAATAATTGGACACCCTTTCAAGGGCCTTTGTGTAGCGGATTATATTAGCTGGTGGTGGCAGAAATTACTACCGTATAGTCAGGGGAAAGGGGCATGGCTAGAGAATCTGTGTCAGCCTTTCCCAGGTGTGTCTGTGAAGTTGTATAAATACTTATCTCAAAGTGTGTGTGGTGTGTCAGCTACCTGGGCAGGGACACAAAGCACTGGTTGGACAGAGAAGGTACTGGAGGTTAGCTTGCCAGCTAGGCTGAGATCTGGACCCTATAGCTGTGCCAGTGGGGAGTCTTATTGGAGACCTGGAGAGCAAGGGAGCAACCAACTCCAGACTGACTGTGATCTCTGTGTGCACTTAAGGGAAATTGTACTTTACTGTGTGTATTAGTTATCCTTTCCTCTTCTAGGAGATGACCTCCCTGGTGTTAGTGGTGAGGATTGAGGATCCTTGATTGCTGGGCCAGGGCACGTTTATCACAATATGTAGTCAATTTGTTTCTATGGCTGGTATGTGCTTGCTTTAAGGTTGTAAAAACTCTTCCAGTGTGTACCTCTTCACTGCAGATGAAATGAAAATTGAAAGAAAGTATTTAAGCTTATATATATATATATATATATATATATATATATATATATATATGCTGAATTTTATGCTTGTAATGAGCTTTTGGTGCAATAACATTTTATTATAGTGGCTGGTGTGTCACTGGCCTGTGAAAGTCAAGCAGAGCCAGTCATATAGTCAATATTACGTATGTCTTGTTTGTGCTTGAAGGTTTTAAATGCTTTTTATTGTAGAATATTGATACCTAAAATGTATTTTTATTTACCTTGATAGAAAGGGGTGAAAGGGTGGTAAAGCATTCTACTTGTGCATTTCACAGGGGCTACTAAACCTTAAAAATCAAATGACTCAAGGGGGAATTCAGTAAACGCTGCATGATTTTTTTTTTGTGTACACAAGTGCAAACATTTTTAAATTCAGTAAACCTCGCTTAGCAGTATGCAAATATGTGCAAATAGGGTAAGTTCCGTGTTATATAAATGTCCACTTAACAAGGTGAATTCTATACAAATTAGCCTTGTGGACAGATCCCCATAAGCCAAAAGACATCCATATAGACTCCATGTCTGTGTTCCTAGTGTATGTGGAAATTTTCAGTGCACAGGAGTCTACATGGAAAGAAGGGGATGTAAAGGACGTAACTCCCCTGAAATGGTTAGATCACATACATTATTGTGCAAGAAATGCATTGTGGATGTCTGAAAATGCAAATAAATATGTATAATAGAGAATTTAGTTTTTATTAATCTCCACTTGTTTGCGCTATGCGCTGCATTGCGCAAACATGCGTAACTAAAATAATTTAAAAAATAATATATAAAATAAATGTATTTTACAGAAATGTACTGTAGGACCTTGCATCAGGTCTGTACAATGGTGCATTAATGCTGTTGCCCAGTTCACATGGATATGAACCCTGTAGTTGCCAGACTGTCAGTACAAATATGTATGCAAATGAGGTGAAGTTGTTGAATCATTAAAAGGAGCAACCGTGTTTCCAGATCCCTTTCATGAAGGTTCCTACATGGTGTTGATATTCCCAGTGGATGACATCGGGGGGGGGGGTATATTGTGTTACGTTTAGGAGATTTCATGCTCACTGCTCATGTTTGCATGGCACACTGGTTAGCATAGTGTGTTTGCTTGAACCGATCCCCTCCAAGGCACAGTGGTGAAGTAGTAAGCTATCAATTAAAAATGGATATGTTCAATTAATAATGTTTACTTTTGTATACTAGGCTATGCTGCATGATGCTGTGCATAGCGCTGTGTCACGCAAATAATTAGGGTCTTTAAATCATGTTCACTGTATCCTAAGCAGCTGAAATGCATCAGAATTAGCCAGTCTCACATGGTGGACCTACACCACAATGTATAAAGTATGCATACACCCTACATTCTGGTTTTACCTCAATACTCTGAAGCATTGGAGTAGACACTTGGGAATTTTAACTGAGAAAATGCTAGGGTCTGCTGCAGCTATTCTACATCGGCATGTGTTAGAGGCTGAAGTCAAGGCTGCTGTTGCTGATGACAATAAGCTGTGGCTGAGGAGAAGAGTGGTCAGACCCAGGGTAGCCTACCAGGAGCTACATGAGCTGGAGATTGTAGACCACTGCAGGGTGGACAGGGGCATATTACAAGACCTCACTGAACTCTGCCGCCCTCAACTCAGAGCGAGAGCTAACAGCAGGGAACCCATCCCAGTGGAGACTAAGGTATGCGTAGCCCTCAGGGTACTAGCTGCAGGTACTTTTCAAATACTAACTGGGAAGATGATGGGGGTGTCACAGGCATCTGCATCCAGGATACTCCACCAATTTCTGAATGCTATGCACCCACATGCTACTGAGCACATATCTTTCCCCTTGACACTGAGACGAGGGCCAGCAATATGCAACACTTCTACCATGTAACACACTACCCTGAGGTACTGGGTGCCATAGATTGCACTCATGTACACATCAAGGCACCACCTGGTGAGCAGGGTAGAATCTGCATTAAGTGCAAGGGATACCACTCCATCAACTGCCAAGTTGTGTGCAATGCCCAAGGGATTATCATGAATGTGTGTGCCGGCAACCCTGGCAGTTATCATGACTCCCATATCTGGCACACATCACAGTTGTATTGGATGTTTTCTAGGGGGACATCCCACAGGGCCATTTACTGAGGGATGCTGGCTACACCCTGGAACCCTAGATGATGACCCCCATCAAAAATGCACACACAGCCATAGAAGAATGCCATAATGAGGCACACACACAAACTAGGAACATCATACAGTGTGTGTTTGGGCTTCTGAAGACATGGTCCCAGTGCCTCAGTGTATCTGGTGGAGCCTTGCAGTATATCCCAGCCACATGTGCAAAGATATTCACAGTATGTGCTATGCTACACAATCTGATCCTGTGGAAACAGCTGCAGCAGGATCAGCAAAGGGAAGGGATACACAGTTTCCACCAGTGCCTAGGTCACCACAGCCACAGTCACAGGAATACTCAGAGGAGGACCCCCTGTTGATGTCCCTGTAGACAGATGTAGGCATGCTTATTACACCTTGGCTTTGCCTAAGAGGCAACACATAGCACATTCACTGACAACTTAGGGACCTAGGGACTAACACCTTACTCCTACACACATACAGATATTAATATTGATGCCAGTCAACTCAACTCACACATCTACCTATCCATGTGTTGGCTGTGTACTCCTTGCATCACACAGAGTCAGCCCTGAAATACAGTCTTGTCAACTGCTGCACTTGAAAGGTAAGTCCTTAACTTGCACAGTATCATAGTGGTATGTTATATTAGGTCACTGTAGCTATGGACCAGGTACATTTTGTAGGCAACTATACTGCGTTATTTGGACAAACATTATATCCACATGGGACTACTGACACCCATTCCACTAACATGTCAGCAGTTGTATTTGGTAGACCTCATGCATGGAATATTCATGCAGTCCTATTGCAACTGCTTACTGGTACATTATTCGAGAAAAAAATTTAAAAGCAAGGTTAAATGATAGTCAGACTAGTGCATGTCCTAGCAGAAATGGTTTTTGTTTCTCACCCCTCAAAACAGCAGTGTCCTCATGTAACTGCCATAACACTAATTATATGCTGCATGAGCATTTCACACAGTTAGTATGCCACACAGCATCAGTACAGTAATGTACAATTTGAACTTAGATTTTACGTGTTATTTAACTGAAAAAAGCAAAGTACATTTTTATACAGGTGATGTTGTGATGAATGATCCCTTGTTCATCTAGCAGCTTCTGTGGCTCAAAGGAATAAGACAGGTAGCTTGTGTGAAGGTGTCCAGGGCTCTAATCCTGAGATAGCCAGATATTTTGCATGTGAAATAACAATAAATATATATTTGTACAGACTGTGAATGCTATACTAGTATGAATCTATTTCCCATATTAATTATACATATGCATCTGTGCCACATTTCTAAGTCCCATCTAAAAAGTCCTTTGTTAATACTAGATAAGTTATTGTCAAAATTGTAAAGGCTGGGACTTGAAACCATATATCAGCATGCATATGTAGAAAATACATCTAGTACCTCCTGTAACATGATGTACTATAACAATATAATAATAGTGGTGAATGAAAAAATGTGCTGTGATGTGATTTATATGGAATTGACAGGACCATATGCAACACACTGATCAATAAACAGAACAACTAGGTATTGATGCACTCTTGATAAGATGGATAGCCGCATGGCTTACATATAGGATATGGCAAGTATCATACAGAAATTGGACAAGTGATATTTTGAGTTACAGTCAAGGTGTCCCATAGGACTCTGTCCTAGGCTCAAGCTTGTTTAGATTTGTCTGTAGACCTATCTTTCTTATCTGAGTTGTTTTGCAGTCTGCATGCAGATGACTTGAAATTGGGTATACTGATTAAATGTATTGTAGATGGGGCATGTCTGCACAAAAACAAGGCTGCAGGAGCATAATACACAGTTAAATACATCAAAAAGTAAGCATATGACATTTGGAAGACAGAAATATAAAGGCGAATATTAAATACAGCACACAATGATTGAAACTGTAGATACATGTAAGGAGTATATAGGTAGATCCAGCTTGGAGTTTTCTTAATCATAATCCTGGCATGGAATGCATCTAGGTGTGGGCTTGAGTCATTTTATGCAACAGGGAGTCTCATGATGTCAGCAGTGTGCCTCCCATTTGCACACTGCTTAGTAATGCTCTAACAAGCCAAAATGCCACTGCATATGCTCACACACTTAGATGAGCCAAGCGCAAATCTGTTGCTCCTCGTGCAATTTTTTTAGAAGAAGATATATCTGTGTGTGTGTGTGTGTGTGTGTGTGTGTGTGTGTGTGTGTGTGTGTGTGTGTGTGTGTGTGTGTTTGTGTGTGTGTGTGGGTGTGTATATATCTAGTTATATACAGAAATGTATATTATGTATATATGTCCGTGTGTATGTCTGTATGTCTGTATTGCCCTACATACCCAGATCCTGGAGACTAAAGCTGCACTATGACACTTATAATGTTGGGCAAAGGACCAAAAGGAAGAGCTCAACATTAGATGATGCACTTACAGAAACGTTGAAGTGCATAGACTAAACGTGTTCCAATCATAGGACTATTGGGATATCTGAAGTTTACAGTTCTGGCAGTCTTCTCCCAAGTCATGTGTAAATGATATCCCATTTGACGGCAGACCACAATTTACTGTGAAACACACATAACCATGAGTCACACCTGTGTAGCTGCAAACATCTGGATGGTGGTGAGTCATACCACATCTCCCTAACAGATCACGTGGAACCCTTGAAATGTATGGCATTGTATATTAATACATACATAAATTGTGAGGCCATAGATGTGTCTCTACACCAGCAACAACACCCGCATTCTCTACAGCCCCCTGTGTCTGCTTTATTTCAACAAACGTACAACACCTGAACAGTTGGTGTAATGTATTATGTTGTATGCTCACTCATTGAGACGGTAAATTTAGTTATGACACAGGCTTTCTCATCCAAATACAAACAGACACATATGCCCAATACAGGTGCTGTTGTCACAAAGCAAGGCTACAATACAGTTTTCTGACTGTTAACCTACTAGCAGCAGATAACAGTAGGAAGTAATGTGACTCTGCATGCCTCCAAATCTGTTAAACACAGGCCTTGTTTATGTTGTCTAGGATAACTTCAGCTGCAGACATTTATAAAGCAAACTTGACCCATGGTGCATGTGGTAAGTCATGTTTTCTGTAGTGTGTATGAATAGATAGGTAGAGGTTATAATCTCACTCCAGCCCACTTGGTGTGTTTGTGTGTGTATGTGCACATCCCCACAAAACAAGTGTGAATCCCACACTCACTACCAAACTGCAGTGGTTATGCACTTGATGCAGGTCTCCTAATTATTGTCCACTGCAAAGCCTGGTGATGCCATCTACCATAACAGTACCTAAAGCCATATCAGTGTCAGATTTAAGCCATGGTGTGTGTGATAAATACTGTGATCTGTAGTGTGTAAGACTAGATAGGTAGGGGTTCTGCTCTCACTCCAGTCCACTTGGTGTGTTTGTGTGTGTATGTGCACCTCCCCACAAAACAAATAAGAATCCCACACTCACTTCCAAATTGCAATAGTTTTGCACTTGATGCAAGCCTCCTAACTCTTGTCCTGTTCTTGGCCTGCTGAAATCATCTACCATAAGAGTACTTAAAGCCATGTCAGTGTCAGACTTAAGTTGTGATGCATATAATAAGTACTGTGATCTGTAGTGAGTAAAACTAGAGCTACAGGATCTAGTCTCACTCCAGCCAACTTGGTGTCTGTGTGTGTTGTATAGTGTTTTGTACATATAAATAGGTAGTGATAATATTCTCAATGCAGCCAAGTATGTATGTGTGGATATTAGTTAGTGTTTTACATTAACCTATCATTGGAATGTAATAAGCTAATGGCCCTAGGGCCCTTATAATCCTAGCCAACTTTTTACACTTATCACAGTCAACACCTATTGCCCCTGTCCAAGAGGTACACAGGTGAAACCCCATGGTGTAATTAGGGTCACCCATCCAATCGTAGAGATTGCAACTGAAAAGGGACAATGAGGTGCTCTGCTTGACATGAAGTGGAAGTCTGTTCCAAAGGTGTGTTAACTCTACTAAACAATTCTCTCCCTCCAACAAGTTTTATTAATGTTACATACCAGGTTAAGTTCTTAACTGCAAGTAACCTGTGTACCATTTGACTTACAGATGTGTAGCATTTCCAATAAAGCATGGTCAGCGATTGCCTCATATGCAAGGCAGAGATCACCTCTGAGTAGTCAGCATGACACACACTAAATTAATGTCAATTTCAGACAATCCCCATAAGACAGATGCAAAAGACTTGAATTTCCCTTGTGAGGAACCTTTGAGGTCTCTCCAATTGCCACAGGTGTTTGGAGAGGTACATACCAAAAGGGGCATTGCACTCACATATTGGCCTGATGAGGGAAGAGTGCATGGAGGTTATAACTTTTTTCTGGAAACAATGGCCTCACATATGACATGAGTAAAATAGAATGCCCTTCTCATCACTGTGTAGATATGCTGATCTAAGTTAAGGTAGCTGTCAATACATGTGACCAGGTCTCTCACACCTGACTATGTATTTAAGGTGTTGCTATTGCTGTGGTACATAGTAGGAACCTCAGTGTTACTGAAATGAGTGACAATACATATATTTGCATTGTGTTTAAGGCCATGAGTTTGGTAACAATCATCTTTTCATGTAAGACCCTCTTGCAGGATGTTGACATCATTTGGAGATTCTATGACTGCACCATGTCTGCAGGTATCAGCAAACATTGTCAGCTACAGACATTTATTTTCTGCTTGCACTTCAGAGAAATGGATTTCAAACAGTAGAAGACCCAGGACCAAACTATGTGGGACACCACTGGTTGCAGCTCTGCTATTGGAGGTGGATTCTCCTAATTTGATTACAAGACTTATATCAGTGAGCCAGTTAACAATCCCTCTAATGATATAAGGGTTGAAGCCTAGTTGGGTGAGTATGTCAATGATGCCTGAGTGGGGATATTTTCAAATGCCATGTATAATTGCATTAGATTTTATGTGTTATTTAACTGAAAAAAGCAAAGTACATTTTTATACAGGTGACGGTGTGATGAATGATCCCCTGTTCATCTAGCAGCTTCTGTGGCTCAAAGGAATAAGACAGGTAGCTTGTGTGAAGGTGTCCAGGGCTCTAATCCTGAGATAACCAGATATTTTGCATGTGAAGTAACAATAAATATATCTTTGTACAGACTGTGAATGCTATACTAGTATGAATCTATTTCCCATATTAATTACACATATGTATCTGCCCACATTTCTAAGACCCATTTAAAAAGTCCTTTGTTAATACTGGATAAGTTATTGTCAAAAGTGTAAAGGCTGGGACTTGAAACCATATATCAGCATGCATATGTAGAAAATACATCTAGTACCTCCTGTAACATGATGTACTATAACAATATAATAATAGTGGTGAATGAGAAATTGTGCTGTGATGTGATTTATATGGAATTGAAAGGGCCATATGCAACACACTGATCAATAAACAGAACAACTAGGTATTGATGCACTCTTGATAAGATGGATAGCCGCATGGCTTACATATAGGATATGGCAAGTATCATACAGAAATTGGACAAGTGATATTTTGGGTTACAGTAAAGGTGTCCCATAGGGCTCTGTCCTAGGCCCAAGCTTGTTTAGGTTTGTCTGTAGACCTATCTTTCTCATCTGAGTTGTTTTTCAGTCTGCATGCAGATGACTTGAAATTGGGTATACTGATTAAATGTATTGCAGATGGGGCATGTCTGCACAATAACAAGGCTGCAGGAGCATAATACACAGTTAAATACATCAAAAAGTAAGCATATGACATTTGGAAGACAGAAATATAAAGGTGAATATTAAATACAGCACACAGTGATTGAAACTGTAGATACATGTAAGGAGTATATAGGTAGATCCAGCTTGGAGTTTTCCTAATCATAATCCTGGCATGGAATGCATCTAGGTGTGGGCTTGAGTCATTTTATGCAACAGGGAGTCTCATGATGTCAGCAGTGTGCCTCCCATTTGCACACTGCTTAGTAATGCTCTAACAAGCCAAAATGCCATTGCATATGCTCACACACTTAGTTAAGTCGAGTGCAAATCTGTTGCTCCTCATGCAATTTTTTTAGAAGAAGATATATCTGTGCGTGTGTGTGTGTGTGTGTGTGTGTGTGTGTGTGTGTGTGTGTGTGTGTGTGTGTGTGTGTGTATTTCTAGTTATATACAGAAATGTATATTATGTATATATGTCTGCGTGTAAGTCTGTATTGCCCTACATACCCAGATCATGGATACTAAAGCTGCACTATGACACTTATAATGTTGGACAAAGGACCAAAAGGAAGAGCTCAACATTAGATGATGCATTTACAGAAACGTGGAAGTGCATAGACTAAACGTGTTCCAATCATAGGACTATTGGGATATCTGAAGTTCACAGTTCTGGCAGTCTTCTCCCAAGTCATGTGTAAATGATATCCCATTTGACAGCAGACCACAATTTACTGTGAAACACACATAACCATGAGTCACACCTGTGTAGCTGCAAACATCTGGATGGTGGTGAGTTATACTACATCTCCCTAACAGATCACGTGGAACCCTTGAAATGTATGGCATGGTATATGAATACATACATAAATTGTGAGGCCATATATGTGTCTCTACACCAGCAACAACACCCACCTTCTCTACAGCCCTCTGTGTCTGCTTTATTTCAACAAATGCACAACACCTGAACAGTTGGTTTAATGTATTATGTTGTGTGCTCACTCATTGAGAGGGTAAATTTAGTTCTGACACAGGCTTTCTCATCCAAATACAAACAGACACATATGCCCAATACAGGTGCTGTTGTCACAAAGCAAGGCTACAATACAGTTTTCTGACTGTGAACCTACTAGCAGCAGATAACAGTAGGAAGTAATGTGACTCTGCATGCCTCCAAATCTGTTAAACACAGGCCTTGTTTATGTTGTCTAGGATAACTTCAGCTGCATTCATTTATAAAGCAAACTTGACCCATGGTGCATGTGGTAAGTCATGTTTTCTGTTGTGTGTACGATTAGATAGGTAGAGGTTATAATCTCACTCCAGTCCACTTGGTGTGTTTGTGTGTGTGTGTGTGTGTGTGTGTGCACCTCCACACAAACCAAGTGTGAATCCCACACTCACTACCAAACTGCAGTGGTTATGCACATGAAGCAGGTCTCCTAATTCTTATCCACTGCAAAGCCTGGTGATGCCTTCTACCATAAGAGTACCTAAAGCCATATCAGTGTCAGATTTAAGCCATGGTGTGTGTGATAAATACTGTGATCTGTACTGTGTAAGACTAGATAGGTAGGGGTTCTGCTCTCACTTCAGTCCACTTGGTGTGTTTGTGTGTGTATGTGCACCTCCCCACAAAACAAATAAGAATCCCACACTCACTTCCAAATTGCAATGGTTTTGCACTTGATGCAGGCCTCCTAACTCTTGTCCTCTGCTAGGCCTGCTGAAATCATCTACCATAAGAGTACTTAAAGCCATGTCAGTGTCAGACTTAAGTTGTGGTGTGTATAATAAATACTGTGATCTGTAGTGTGTAAAACTAGAGCTAGAGGATCTAGTCTCACTCCAGCCACCTTGGTGTCTGTGTGTGCTGTATAGTGTTTTGTACATATACATAGGTAGTGATAATATTCTCAATGCAGCCAAGTATGTGTGTGTGGATATTACTTAGTGTTTTACATTAGCCTATCATTGGAATGTAACAAGCTAATGGCCCTAGGGCCCTTATAATCCTAGCCAACTTTTTACATCATTTGGAGATTCTATGACTGCACCCAGTCTGCAGGTATCAGCAAACATTGTCAGCTATAGACATTTATTTTCTGCTTGCACTTCAGAGAAATGGATTTCAAACAGTAAAAGACCCAGGACCAAACTATGTAGGACACCACTGGTTGCAGCTCTGCTACTGGAGGTGGATTCTCCTAATTTGATTACAAGACTTATATCAGTGAGCCAGTTAACAATCCCTCTAATGATATAAGGGTTGAAGCCTAGTTGGGTGAGTATGTCAATGATGCCTGAGTGGGGATATTGTCAAATGCTATGTATAATTGCAGGTAGGTAGTATGCACACATTTCCCATCAACTAAGTCTTGGTGACTGTCTCAAATAAATCCCCCAGGTTTAACAGGCATGATCTCACTTTGACAAATTCAAGCTGTCAACTGATTGGAGATTACCTACATCTTTCTTGATAATGACCATGCTGATCTGCCCCATGGCCTTGCAGATATGGCTAATCAGTCTAATAGTATATAGTTTCTGGGGTCAGTGGGTGCACCACCTTTGTACAATAGAATAACGGTGGCTGTTTTTCAGTCAGCTGGGATGAAGCTGGTGGTTACACTATGAGTGCGAAATGTTCCCAAAGGTGTTACTAATTCATGTTTAGAGCCCATGTAGGATGCATCCTGGGATTTTATCAGGTCCCATAGATGCTGTGTTTTTGTCCTTATAGAGGCCATTTATGACCTGCTCTTTAGAGATACAAGATAGAGGACAAGTGGTAGGGATATCACAGTGTATGTGTGGGGGGAACAGAGGAGTGACGTTTTTACAAAACCTGTTGGCTAAAAGGTTAGATATGTCTACAGCCCCAGTATATGTGGTGTCAATAAATATGAGTTTGGCACAAATCTGGGCCTTTCCTTTTAGGTTACAGATGTAACTGTAGAATGTCTTGTGGTTTTCCTTTGTGGAGGAGGCTAATTTAGACCCATACTTTGATTTGGAGAACTTCACAACAATTGTTTTTTTTTTTTCTAAAATCTCTTTATTTGAATTTTCAGATATTAACAGCGATACATCCAATAAGACAAACAAAACAAACAGTACATACTTATTTGCTTATTTATGCTGAATGAAGAGTGTTTCCATTTTAGGTGGCTCCCTTCCTCCTACTCTTAGAACACAACGTCTTCCTCTTATTGTAAAGCTTGTGAATGGCAGTCATCCACCAGTCATGTTTGCACTTCCATGAGGAGCTTCTTTTGCACCTATCAGGTACAGCCAATTCAGGTGTTTGTAGAAAGGACTGGTGTAGAGCTTAGCATAGTTGCCAGTTCTATCTGAGGGAGGAGGTGCAGTGAAGCTATTTATACCATCCCATAAGAGGTTATAAGCTGCTTTGGTGATATTTCTTATTTTATTTTTTGCAAGGAGGAGTGTCAGGTTGATATTTACTTTGAATTAAACCAATTATTTCTCACATCTCACCAGGGAGGACCACACAGTGGGGGTGCTACAGTGGTCCCCCATATTGGTAAGCACCCCATCCTAATGTAGGCTTCCTTTGTGGGGGTGGCAACCAGCTGCTCCAGGGCATTTTAGTTAATGAAGTTGAAAAATCTTTGTGCACGAGTAATATTCACAGTCGGTGGGTCATTAATGTCACTGAAAACCATGGTGTCCAGATCTATCTTGATAGGCTCAAATAGATACAAATAAGCAGCATGGGTGTCCTGATTCATGGAGGGGCTCCTGTAGCTGGCAATTACTTGAATAGCTAACCTAGAAACAGTCAATAACATCTGGACTGTCTCCAGGGAGTCATACTGTGTAAACAATCTGGATGTGCATCCTTTCTTAATGAATATTTATATGCCACCTCCATTAGTTTACATGCCTTCAGTTTAAGGTCTGCCCATATGGAAGGAGTTGTAGCCTTGTATGGCTGTGTTGCTCTCCACAGCCTTAAACCAGGTGTCTATGACTGCACAAATGTCTGCATCTTCCAAGGTGAGGATAGCTTCCAGATATTGAGTTTTGTGTTGACACTCCTAGCATTTAGCAGCATAACCATGAGGCTGTTTGTAAATGGGCTTTTTACATTGGAAATGTTGTCCTTGGGACACCACCTAAAAAGGACACTATTGGGGTGGCAAGAGCCTTGGCCAGTAGCCAAAATCCCAGGGGTGACAGATGAAGACCATCTCTAACAAAGCATCAAGGTCTGTTGAGCATGTCATCCCAGGCTGACAGATAGTGGACTTCCTTAGAATGACATCAGATGCTAAGCCAATTATTGAAGGCAATCATATTCTTTTCATATTGTGGCATCATCCCAGCCGAAGCTAAAATTAAGCTAAAAGCCATGCACTTTCCAGCCAAGACTGGAATACCTGGTCAAGAGGAGAAGGTCAACACTTGCATCACACCGCATGGAACACATAGCCCTCCAGAACACACACCAGCACTGCCTTCACATGAAAACACAAACCACACACCCACCTTCGTGGAGACTCTCAATAAAAATCTACCCAAACAGCCGAGACCTCCAAGGCAGAAAGGTACTAGACCACCACAACACAACACTAATCACGAGACACATAACTCTCCTAGACAGTGTGCCATTCAACCAAAGTCCCTCAGGCAAAACAGCATGCCCAACACATTAGTCATAGGTGACTCGATAGTGAGGCACACTGATGTCCCACTCACTAGGTTCAATAAGGAGAAAGTAAAAGTCAGCTGCCTGTCAGGTGCCAGGATCCACCACATAATGCACGTCTGCACTTAGGTCCCTTTACAACAGGTACAAATATGACTCTGTCATTGTACATGTAGGTGTGAATGACCTGAGACGCACCTCCCTGGACTACATGAAAAGAGACATGAAGGAGCTCTTGGATTATGTAGCCCAGATGGTTATGACCCTAGTCATGAGCAGCATCCTACGATCACCTAGAATCATACCACAGTGCAAGCAGAAAATGATTGAGTTCAACAATTGGCTAAGTTTCTGGTGTCATTCTAAGGGGTTCCAGTATCTGTCTGCCTGGGATGACATGATTGACAGACCTCGATGCTTTGCCAGAGATGGCCTGCATCTGTCAACCCTGGGCTTCCGGATGATGGCCAAGGCTCTTGCCACTCCTATAGTGCCTTTTTTAGGTGGTGTTCCAAAGACCAAATTACCACCATAGCAGCTACAAACAAATGCAATCTGAGGGTTATGCCACTCAGTGCTAGAAATCTAAATCTCAAAATGCACTCACTCAAAGCACTCCTTAAAATGGAGAACATCAACATTTTTGCTGTAACAGAGACTGATTCAAGGCAGCAGAAAGCATGCCTGCAGTACCAGGCTATAACTCATTCCACACCTTTCGGCCCCAGAACCTGGACCAAAGCTCCAAAGGCAGTGGTATTTCTATATTCATAAAGGATGCACACACCTCCAGACTGGTAGCTCAACATAATGCATCAGAGATACTTCAGGTGCAGCTAACATTGGGTAAGACAGCAATTCAGGTCATAGCCTGCTATAGGTCCCAAACCATGTCCCAAGACTCACACTCCACATTCCTAAGCACCCTGGAGAATATTAGGGTCCAACCTAACACTTTCATACTGGGTGACTTCAACTACCCCTCCATTAGTTGGGAAAACTACTCATGTACGAATACACTTGCCAAACGTTTCCTGGAATTCATCAATTCCAATGCCCTGGACCAGCTTGTTCTTAACCCCACTAAAGGTAGCAACATCCTTGACCTGGTCATAACTAACATGGGTCACTGTTGCTCTACACCAATAATCAACTCCTCCTTGGCTAGATCCAACCACAAACTAATCACCTTGGAAATCCACATCCCACCCACCCACTGCAAAGGTAACCACCATGAAAAACTTCTCCAAAGCTAACTTTGGGTTCCTAAAACAGAGGTGGCTAACTTCACGGCACCCATGCAAATGGAGAATATTTGCATGACCTCCAAATCATACACCAATGCACTGTACGAACACGTACACAAATGCATGGATCTTGCCATTCCCAACAGAACCAAGGCGCTCTCCTCCAAAAAAAAGGAAGCCAATCTGTTGGTCCCCTGCCATAAACAAACTCTACAGGAGAAGGAGGAAACTGATGCAGAATAAGGTGAAGTCCCAAGACTGGAAAAACTCCCTGATCAGTCTCAAAGAAAAGTTGAGATCCCTCATCAAATTCTCTAAAGCTAGCTATGAAAACAGAATTGCAGCAGATAGTAAAGTCTACCACAAGGTTGTCATATAGTTATGTAAAGAATCTCCATGGCAATACCCAGATTTGCTCTGAGCTAATGTACAATGGTACCTCCTATACTGAACCAATAGATATTGCCAATATATTGGCCAACAGATTCAGTGCCAACTTGACCCCTCTCTCACTCCCCAAAGGGCCAATCCCAATGCCAGTAGATTACCAAGCACCCAGTATTACTGTTGCACAGGTTAGAACAGCACTATCCAAGGCCAAGAATACAGTTTCTATGGGTCCTGACAATATCCCTGGCTGTGTTCTACATGAACTACAGAGTGAACTGGCACCTCACCTGTGTGCCTTGTTCAATCACAACCTCACCTCAGGCTTTGTCCCTGCTGAATGGTGCACTGCTACAGTCATCCTTCTCCATAAAGGAGGAGCGACTACAGACCCTGGGAATTATTGCCCCATTAGCCTGATGAGTCTGATATGCAAAGCTATGGAATGCATCATCATGGACCTAATAAACAAGGATATAGGGAATCTCCAAACTCTGGAACCCACACAGTTTGGTTTTGTGAAGGGTAGATCATGCCTGCTCAACTTGGTTGACTTTTTTGAGTCAGTCACCAGAGCTATGGATGAAGGCAAGGTGGTTCGTACAGCCTACCTTGATCTGGCCAAGGCTTTTGATACCATTCCCCACTCAGAAATCATGGAAAAACTCAATAAGCTAGGCATCAACCCTTATATCACTAGGCGGGTTGCAAACTGGCTCAAAGATAGAACCGACAGTGTGAAAGTAGCTGACTCCAAGTCAGACTGCTGACCAGTCATGAGTGGAGTCCTACAGGGTTTAGTCCTGTATACTCTCCTGTTTGGTATCTACTTCTCTGAAGTCCAAGCCAACATGAAGGGACTGTGGCTGACAAAGCTCTCAGACAATTTCAAGTTGGGAGCTAGTATTAACTCCCCAAATGATGTTGACATCCTACAGAAAGGCCTCACTGAGACCAACGACTGCTGTCAGAACATGGCCTTAAGCTCAGTGCCAAAAAATGTGTCATCCCCTTTGGGAAAAAACCTAGTTCCCATGAATTACCACATCAATTGTAGTCCACAGAACACAGAAGCCATTATAAGAGATCTGGGAGCACAGGTTGACAGCAAACTCTCTTTTGACCACCACATTGCCACTGTGGTCAGAAAGTCATTTTATGTGCACATTTCATTACTAAGAGTTTTGCATCCAGGAAAAATAGGTCATTGTCTCCCTCTACTCTTCCCTCATTAGTCCAGTCATTGAGTGCAATGGCCCATTTGTCATGTACTTCACTAGACACCTGCAACAACTGGAGAGGCTGCAAAAGTATCTCACAAATAGGATCCTAGGCCTTAAACACTTGTCCTATATGGACAAACTCAAAAAACTTCAACTATTCTCTGTCTCATATTGCGTACTTAGTGGCGATCTCTGCTTGACTTACAAAGCCATGTCTCACCCAGCTCTGTTAGAAATGTTACATCTAAAGAAATCCAAATCCCTCTGCACCATATGCTCCAGAGAACTCAGCATCATTACCACAATCAACATAATGTGCTGGAGGGACAGGTTCATAACCCAGAGACTGTCCATGCAATAGAATAGACTTCCCATACATGTAAAACAGAGCACCTCAATGTCCCTCTTCAAGAGAAATCTTGATGAGTGAATGGGAAATAGAAAATTCACCCTGGGGATCACTCCAGTGGCTCTACTCAACAGAGATACTGGGAACTAAGGTCAGGTGGCACAATGCCAGGGTAATCCTATGGGCTAGGCTTGTAAAGGCTCCAGGGCCATTAGCCTAGCATATGCCTATGAACCTATGAAGGCCAATGGCATACTTGTCTGAGACACATAATACAAGAGCCCAGTCATGTCTCTCTTCATACAGTTCATAGAGGTACATGACAAGTCGTAAACACCTACAGGAAATATGACTTAGTCATAACAGTACCTACCGTTGGCAGACTTGAGTGCATGTGTGATATGGTATATCCTGATACCTCACAGACAGCTAGCTATGACCTTTCCCTTATGTAGCCTGGTGTGAGGGACATCACTGTGTTTCATGATGTAATAACCTATTACTAATACATTTGATTTTGTTTTTTTGTCTCAGGGGTTTGAGTGGTGAGACAGTGGTGCATGAGCTATTATGGTTGGGAGGGTGGCCTAATGGTTAAGGTGTTTGCCTTACAAACACAAGGTACAGGGTTTGAGTCTCACATGGGATAATTGGCTAGGCTTAAAATGTCTCGCAAGGGCAATTAGCCTAGTACTAATCTGTGAACCTGTGAACCTATGTGTACTGTTATGCAGAGATAGTATTATGTGTAACCTGTGTTTATGTCTGTGAGGTGTCTGGTGTGTAGGTATGTTTCTGTTAAGGACCTCTGCATAGCTAGATATGTGTGATGTGGGTTTGGGTGCAGTAGGAGCTGAGATGTGCTGTTGGCAACCCGCTCATTGTCCTATATACCAACTGGTGTGTGAGGGAGCATGGGTTCAAGGTTTCCAATATAGTTGCATCCTCACATGTTGTGTTTATGTGGACTAAAAGTAGAGGGTTGGGGATGCTGTCCACATTTCCTCAACATTCAGTGATAATGCCATTATTAATAGATTATTGCATGTGTATATATATATCACAATAGGCCATGGTTAGGCAGTGGCTGACAGAGGCTATCATGTAACATGTTCTGACCCTCATGGTGTCATTCTAAGGTAAAACAGTACCTGAGAGTGTGGGATAACATGGCCAATTGAGTGTGCTGCTTTGTCAGACATGTGGCACTTGCAGGGAACAATAATCCTGTTATTAGGCCTTATTACTCCTCTGCGGGCATGGCCACTGTCAGTGGTCTGTGGCTGACTAAATTTGCTGATGATTGCAAATTAGGAGCTATCTTTGAATCTCACACCAACACAAATGTTAACCAGGAGGGGTTGGCACAGACATACAGTTACTGTCAGAGCCATGTACTGACAGTAAATGCCAAGAATTGCATAATACTATCCTTTGGGGAGTCATCCACCCATGGTACATATCATATTGACAGCACACCACCAACAATTGGCACAATAGTCACATAGACTCACCGGTAGTGATCTAGCCTTTGACTGTAATGCATTTGTAATATTGGGGAAATCATTCCATGTTGCACAACCTATAAACAAAAGTATGGCAGGTAAATCCAAGGAAGCCATTGTTCCACTGTATTCGGCATTTATCAGTCCTATAATTGAGTGCAATGCCACCTCTGTCATGTTACCAACCAGGCATATCCGACAACTGTAACATCTGCAGAGGTTCCCAGTAAACCATTACATGGTGTACATAACATGTCCTATGCAGATTGTGTCAAGGCCCTATCCATGTATTCTGTCTCCTACATGCTTTGTAGGGGAGGTGTATGGCTGCTATAGAGGCTGGTGTCAGACCCCACTGTGGACATCCTGCATATCTATGAAATGGCTATCAACATAATTACCTGTTCTCCAGACCTACACCTTGCCTGTGGTATAAATTGGACATGCTGGAGAGACAGGTATATAACCCAGAGACTACACCCTATATGGAACAGGCTCTCCATCCATGTGAAGTAGAGTTCTGCTCTAACACAAATCAAGTGCAAGTTACACCACTGGATGGGGAACAGGACAATCATACCTGGTGTAGGACCAATGTTTCTAATTAAGACAGGGAAACTGGGATGGTTCATCTCCCACAGCCTGGCCTGTAGATGTTTCTGCCCCCTAAACCCAGCTTACACTTATTCAGGGAATCAGACCTTGTCAGAGTTTAGGGATTCATGGCTAGGCTTCAAGACACTCTTGTGTTTGTTAGCCTATTAAACACATATGAACCCATCAACCCATGAACCTATGGTGTTTTACCTTTCTGATGACATTGTTATTTTGTGCTGACACTCAATCCTGTGCTCTGACATTGGCGGTTTGATTGTAGATGTGTAAGCATATGTGTGTCCTACAGAATCATGAAAGTGAATTGTAAACATTTCCATGAGACACCTTTCATTGTGTGACTACACAGCCATTACAACAGCATCCAAGGTAATGTGCACACATTATGATTTTAAGCTGATTATAAATGGCAATGTACAATATCTGTAAAGTACCAGTACAAGTAGCATGTGAAAAGCCACAAAGGATGATACAAATTCATGTTAGTTTTGATAGTCATCTTATGAATCAAACAGATAGCTTTATTTCCCGGTGTCCATGAGAAAGATGACAGGGATGTGGCGCAGGTATCATCACTAGCGCATGGTGTTGTGTGGGGGTGCAGGATGCAGGAAGCCTAGGCTGACCCAAAAGGTTGACATGCATGTGTGAGTCAGGAAGGGAAGCAGAGAAGATGGACCATCGAAATGTGGCATATGTCTGTCTCTAGGTGACCTGAATTTGACAGTGGTATGTGAATGTGTGCATGCACACAGCCAAGCTCAGTGCTAACCCTACATGTCTGTATGTTGGACGGCTGTGAGTCATGCATGGTAGAGCTGACAGTTCATCGTCTCCACCCTGAACATGTGGATAGGTTCTGCCAGGAGTTGCACTGGCACCTCCATGCTCAAGGCCAAATGCTGTGTTACTACCTGAGGGTGACTGCTGTCTGCTGGGAATGTGTCCTCCATGGGAATGCCCAGGACCATGAGCCCATGGTCTGCCATGTCTTGGTGTGGACAGCACATTCCCCTCTGGAGCTCTGGATGTACTGCCAGCATGATTGTGCATGGCCACATTGATTCTCAGCAGATGTAGGTACTGACCTCCATCCATGAGGCCGACTCTCAACTCCAATCAGATGTTCCATTACAGACAAAGTGCATTCTAAGACAGATATTGTGTGATCTGTCTCAGACCAATGCCTTTCCACTGCATCAGTCAACCATTCCAGGATATCAGCATCATTGTAGAGGCAGTCACAGATTTCAGACTGTGCTGTATCCATAATCCTGAGAATTCTTCAGGAGTTCCTTTTGGAACATGCCTGTGCTTCCATGACAGCCCTAAACATATGCCGAGTTACATGTAATGAGACACCTGCAACAGATGGTGGAGGGACAGCAGGCCTCCTGTGAGCACCTCTATCAATCCGCCTGTGTGGAACCTTGCCCACTGTTTGGCTATGGCCAGTATTGACACTCACTGTAGCCACTGTAGCCACACTTCCCTGTTCAATGTCACCACCATCTGACTGTGCCATATCTAAGGCACTAGGGGACTGGGTATGTGTAGGCATACTGGCTGTGTACGGTGATAATGACAGCAGATGAGGGATGGCAACCTCTGTGTCAGATTCAGCCCCTGCTACACCCAGCTGTACCTCACTTTGCCTACCATTATCATCAGAGTCTGAAGAGACAATGACATCAGGTTGTGAAGGGGACAGAGACCAACCCCCCAGTTCACCTGTGAGAAAAACAGAAAAGCACTACATTAATACCTGCACTTCTATGTTGAAATATATGTTAAACTGTATACACTGCTGTCTCTATTACAGACTTGTCTAACCCCAAACCTCATATAGTAGGACATGAGGGCATTTTTGTCTAACCCAAATCTGTAGGTACTTGCAAATAAAAGCTCTTTAAACAAGAATCTCATGATCAAGACCTAAATGATGTACAGTGTTAACATTTGGAAAAACTCTGCACAGTTGACATATATGTCAGTCTATAATATCCTGACAAAACTATCGAATCTATCATTGTGGTCACACCTACAAAGCACAGGTATGAGTCTAAACTGTGTACAGTCAGAAAAAATCTGTACAGTTGGCAATCATGCAGACAGCACATCATACCAGCCAGCAGGCCTGGGATGACACTTTATTGAATACATTGCACTAAATATGCATCTCTAACAAAACAGTGTTGTGCTTACCAGGAGCAGGAGAGGTAATGTAAACAGCACCACATGTTACACTATAACAGGGTAATACATCCAAATATCTCACATTTACAGTAGCTACTATGTTAACTGGTATACTAGTTAAAATCTGAGTATGAGACTTAAACTGCAGCTAACCTCCTTCCCCGCCAAAAAAACTAACATCCATGTAAAACTATGTACACCCTGACTGCTACAGTATTCCAATGATGATCCAACTAAGCATACCTGGATGCTCCTCTTGCATGGAAACTGTGGCATCCACATCCATGACATATTGTGTGATGGATGCCTGGGAGCAGTCCTGTGTTCCTAAGTTCACCAGGAATTCCTCAGTAGCCGACAGTGGTTGTTATGCAGCAGACCCTCCACCAATGATACCACAATCCCTTGCCACAGACGCTTCTCTTCTACAAGCTACGTAGATCACATTGGTGGCAATGCACCACACCTGTTCATATGTCCTACTCAGGTGACTGACAGCATTCACATTCAGGACCAGGTCAGCCCACAATGCTGCCTGCTCTTGTCTGTTTGGCCTCCCCTGGACAGTAGCACTTGATGATGCTGTCACAAATCCTCCAGGATGATATAACTATCTATCTCTGTAAAAGGGGCTCAGTGATGGGGATGCATATTTCCTGAAATACAGCAAAATCAGAACTTATCAGGATCACATACATGGGAGTACAGTATGTAGACATACATCAATATAGGAAAGCTCTCAGTATTAAATGCTTGATTGCACACCTCATATTCAACAGTGTGCCAAACATACAAAGGGTGTGGACATAATTAGGATAGTAGCAATAGTCACCTCTTCCTGTTTGTGCCATAACACACAGCACTGGAGTCAATTGTAATGTGCCCCATAGGAGTAACCCCCTTATAATCTATAAAAACAACAGTGTCAAACAGATAGCAGTGTACTATTACAACTGCTATCAAGGGAAGTATCCAGGAGACCTGTATACCTATTTAACACAAATCATTGTACCATTACTGCACTTTAGTTCATCTGTAGGTGTAACACATCTGAAGATCAATGACATGTCATCAGTACAGTTTTAATAAAGGCTTACTGATGTAATCTTCATTCCCCTAAGTATATTCCAACATATGCATCATGTTGGAAACAATATGGTTACATACCTGATATATTACAATACTCCTCTGTTGAAAGATACTGCTCTGAAACTGCTGTGTCAATGAGAAAAGAGAAAACCATGTAAGTCTCATACACAATGGTTCCCCTAGCTAGAAGTTTGCCTTTTTAAGATGGTTCTCAGTAGCAGGTGATTACCTCTGAACTAATCTGTATTTGAATAATACTAAATGAACCATACACATACACAGATGATTTATGGTGTAATCAGACAATCCCATGAAACTGTTAAAGGAGATGTAAGGCCTCAATGTAAAATCCATCCCCTTTCTCATATGCTGGGGTGGAAATGCTGGGCAAGAGATACTACTTCAGCACTATGTCAGCACAGAGAGGATGTTTGCAGTACGTACTTATTACATACACATGTGTATGCTATAGGCTGAAGTTTATGCTGCTGCGGACAGTAAGCATAGTGAGAGAGGCTGCAGAATGTGGAGGACAATAACAATTATGAGTAATGGTGTGACTAGTGGCAGCCCTGGTATACAGCCAAACCCTTATTAAGGGATCCCACAAGTTATTGAGGTATGTGTTTAAGGTAAGTATGTTAGCCAAAGATATCACTAACTCAGTAAAAGGCAATATGCTTGGGGTGTCCTAGAACAAGGTAGGGGGTACATTAACCATTATGTCAAGGAGTTGGACAACTGCCAAGTCAAGTGTAATATCATGGTAGTCACCCGTAATGTGTGTGCTGGCAACCCTTGCATCTACCACAACCTCCATACATGTATGTTACTTGTGCAGCTGTGGTTGTCTATAATCTGGCTAGCAAATCATTGTGGGCTGCAGTCTGATATTACTGGGCCTCCCTTGCATTGCATAATTTAAAATTCACTGTGATTGCATAGTACTACATGAACTGACACACTATGTACTTTCTGGAGTTGTAATAGGAATTTGTCAACTGTGTTCTTATCTGCAGGCCTTTGACTTTCATCACTGAACAGCACACATTCCATCTGAAATGCTTTGGGTGGATAAATAGTTGATTACACAGTCATTCATTACAGAATTCACAATGGTGATGTACACATACATCTATTTTAAATGCTAGACACCACTGGATTTGAACTCAGGACAACATGTACCAAAATTTAGTGTGGTCAAAGCATTTAACAGTCTGAGCTACTGAGTCAATTTGACTGCAGCTATATTTTTCAACATATAATTGCACACTGTTCCATACCTCATATATATCCATTACTATGTGCATGGCTTTATAGGGATGCATTTCTCCACCAGAGTCTCGTTTAAACACCTACATTTCCATTAATGTTTTAGCAGGTGTATTTTTAAATGTCACAGATAGAAGTGCACATTTACCTGCTGTTAGAAACCTCACTTACATCCACTATTCTGTGTCAGGCTTTCTAGTGATTTATTCCTACGCCAGACTCCAAGTTGCATCCTCTTTTATTCTCAGCTAAAGCGTCTTCTGTGTGGAGACATGCGTGAATAGGCATACCCTTGTTGAAGGTTGTGCATCAGGGCTGGCAACTCGGCATGTAAAAATCTACTGCCAATCACTAGCGGACTGGAGTTCCACTGTGGCGACCCCTAACCGGGAAAAGCCAAAAGACACAACAACAACTATTTAAGCAAATTTGAGCAACATGGCATAATGTGCAGCACTGCTTAAACATGCTTAATGATTTGAAAATGGCAAGTACTATGTTTTACTTAAAACACCTGTGTTAATTAACAGCAGTGTGGCTTGGCAGCTTGATGCACTGGGCTGCAGGTGCAATGGTTGTGCATTTTAATTAGGGTCCAGGTGTACATTTTGAATGTGATTATTATAATTTCACATACATATATCAATGTAGCACTACTTAGCTTAGCTTAGTGGTGCTGTGCACCACACAGCATCACACAAAAAAATCTTTAAAGAATTGAAAAATGTGGAGATAGGACAGTGGTGAAATGGAGTGCAAGCAGGGGGCAAAACATAGTGAAAGGCACCTATGTATGAGCAGGAAGAGTGTAGAAAAGAATTATAGCTATCCATTTCTTGTACAGCAACAGCTGTGCACTTTAACAGATTTTTATCTGAATTTGGACTATCACCCTCAGAGTGAGGCTGAGGACAACAGAAGTGTGTTGTCAAGCCAGTTGGACTAAATTAAGTGTGTCCAGTGGACATTTGTGTGAAATGGAGAGCTATGTATGGGACAATATATTTATTTTGGGGAACAGGTGTCCATTTGTTTTTTAATATGAGAGTGGAATGTTGGGGAAAGTGAGGAAGTTTTTGCAGACAGACAAGATACAGAAGACAGCAGATAGGGTTGGTGTTTGACACAAGAGGGGGATAAACATCTTTGATGTGGAAACCCAGTCCCATGGACATCAGATACTGCAGCCATGTGACTCAAGCCCTCACCCATAGGACTGCCAGCACTGTACCTTCACTGCTTCTGTAGATGCAGTGGTTGACACTGCTACTTGGGGTGAGGCTGGCCCATCAGGATCAACAGCACACTCTCCATCTGGTGCAAGCATGCACCGAAGGTTCGGCGCAGCAGCGCAGGCACAATTTCTGGCAGTTCCTCACTGGTGACATAATCACTCCCTCCACTTCCATTCCCAGAGGGGGGACCAACCCAAGCTTCTGCGGCAGAACTACCCAATGGCCCACATAGTGCAGGGGCAGCAGAGGGGGCTCCATCAGACTGCAGCCCAGATATGCTGAGCCCCAGTCCCACGGCAGGGGAGCCAAGGTAGGTGGATCAACTGGAACCAGCCTACCCTATCATACTGTAGAAAATTAAATATAAACATAAGGTAAAAATAAATATAACCAAACAATTGTTAGTATTAACATAATAGAAGATAATAACGATTAGCCAAATGAAATATAAAAGAATATAATGAGGAACACAATAATAAATAACATAAGTGAAAGTATATTAACATCAAAGCAATATGAAATTATACATAAGACCAATATAAGAGGTAGTTACAAATAATATATTAATATCAAATCATAATAATAAATATAAATTAATAAATTGAAGAAGAGAATAGGTAGGGTGAGAGAGAAAAAAAAACATTAGTAACTTCACCGGTAATATTACAACACAAACTACTAGTACATACGTCTTCATATCTAAGATTTCAGTTGTGAGTACAGTGACTGCAAATGTTGTATAGATGATGTTGCACATACATAGCTCTCAACCTGTTAGCATGGGATAGTATGGGCCAAGCCCTTCCAAATTGTGGTACAAAGGCAAAACAACAGGGAACATTTTTACATAGCATGTTCATACATTAGTAGCAAGGTATTCTGATAATGGATTTGCCAATAAATTGCATTCCGAATAATGTCATGCATCTGCTAAGTAAGGACCAGACATATGAGGCATTGTGCAAATTGTGATTACATTGAGCAAAAATCATCACAGTTGAGAGTTATGTTTGTGTACACTAATTACACTAGACAGCTGGTAATTTCTCAGTTGGCTGCCATGGGATTAAAACCCACAAGCAGTAACTACAGGAATAATGTGCACTTTATTTGAATATAATGAATTTTTAAAACACCACCTCCTTTAAGACTTTTAGTGCAACATTTTCTGTGAACTCGCACATATACACACATGCATAGCTGTGTATGTTATCAGATTGGAAACCAAATGCAGTGACAACATGAATAATGACCACTTTATTTGAAAACATTGGTTTATCAAAGCACCATCTCCTTTTACACTGTAATGCTTGATGTTACATGAAATCTGGCACTTACACACAGGTATGGCTGTGTAGGACATCTGTGAACTTAACCATATACCCCATGCATTTACTGAGTGTTAGCTGCAGCATATTTAGGAGAAAAGTATCAGAAATGAAGCTTGAAAATCTGGGTATTGCACTACATTTATTTGTGAAATTTGTTGCTGCATTCTTTATTAGTTAACTATGTAACAGGTGACTGGTGGATTAGAACACACATGCACTACAGGAATAATGAACACTTATTTGAAAACATTACTTATCAAAGCACAATCTCATTTTAAACTTTATTGATAAAATGTTTCTTAAAATCTGGCATTTAGAGCCATGGATAGCTGTCCAGTACTTCAGTTGACTTACCCATATACCATATTCATTGACTGAGTGGAATATACAGCATTATTTCAGACCAAATGAGCAGAATACAGGCTTGAACCTTAATCTGGGTATTGCACTACATTTATTTGTGAAAATTTTCCTGCATTACTTATTACTTAATATGTAACAGTTGATTGCTGTTGGATTAGAACACACATTCAGTGAATACAGGAATAATGACCACTTATTTGAAAAGATTACTTATCAATGCACAATCTTGTTTTAAACTTTATTGATAATGTTTCTTCAACTCTGGCACCTAGACTCATGGATAGCTGTCCACTACTTCAGTTGACTTACCCATATGCCATGTTCATTGACTGAGTGGAATACACAGCATTATTTCAGACCAAATGAGCAGAACACAGGCTTGAATCTTATTCTGGGTATTGTGTCACATTTATTTCTGACATTTTTTGCTGCATTCTTTATTGTGTATTATGTAACACTTGACTGGTGGCAGATTAGAACACACATGCAGTGAATACAGGACTAGTGAACACTTTATTTAGAAACATTAGTTGTCAAAGTACCATCAAGCTTTACAATCTATTAATTAATATTGCTTCAACTCTGGCATGTAGACCATGGATAGCTGTGTAGGAGTTTTATTAACTAATCCATATACCCTGTGCATTTATTCAGTGCAGGCTACATTAAATTTCAGACAATGACCAGACCAGAAGAGTGACTCTTAATCTGAGTAGACTCCAACATTAACTGATCTTTGGAAGCTATAATATACATTACTGCATGCCTGCTTCCTTTAATTTGCCTTACCATTTCATGTAGGAAGTGACACATTAATAAAGATGTAGGATGTCCCAGGTATGTCATACCTGACTGTTAAGACTGCAAACTCTGCAAGTAATTTATTGTATAATTACATTATGCATTAAGTTATTACCTTGATGCTGCCTACTTACCACAGGATTGCCTCATCCTGGTCAGGGGCCCTGCACAGGATTGGACACTGTGAGCTCTGCCTTCTACAGCTGTGGGAAGAGAAACAAACCAGTATGTATGCCAGTATAGCACACATTTATCTTGTATATTTCTAAATTAATTGCAAACATACTTACATATCTGTGAAGTTTCCCAGCCCTAGCCTCTTGGAACCAGGTTTCCAAAATTCCCCTCTTTCTACGCTTCAGGTCATCGTAGTGGTGACAATACTGCTCACCAGTGCAGGAGATACCAGTAATACTGGAAAGTTCCCTAGCCAACCGATCTCAGGCCTCAGACTTATACTTGGAGCCTTGGCAATTGCCTGCAGCAGACAGGGTTCATAATTCTTGACCAGGAGTCCAATAAAGACTCTAGACTCCTGCACTCCCCACTTCTGCACATGAAAGCCACTCCTTCTCCAGCAGAACCAGGCATATCCACAGCAAAGTTAGAACTCGTATGATGTGAAATTACCACCTACTGGCCTTTAAAAAGACTGCATTCCCACCTTTACATGTCATGCTGTCACTTTCAAAAAAGCACCATGCCACTTAGCATCGAACAAGCTCGCATAAGCCATGTGTAAGTGCAGATCTGCAAGGTGCAAACAGGAATAGATTGTTGACCGTGTTTAAGCACTGCTTAGCATCGCTCAGCTTTATCTAATGTAAACTTTTTTTAATTTTAAACTAAACAATGTTTTCATCATCTGATACATTTTCACAGCACTAAATATAAAAAAGTATGACTGCTCATAACTCAAACCCAGGACCTATTATACTGTAGGTCATGACTCAACCTATCTAGGCACTGGGATAGTGAAGGGAACTCATATATCTTCACATATACTACACAGGTGCCTGTGGGTGTAGCACAGCTTCGCTGCCTGGGTTTGCACGTTGCTAAGCACCACAGAGCTACAACAATTGAATACATCTGGATTCTATTTTTAGATGTCTAGTGAACATCTAATGTAGCTGTAAGGAAAAGGTAGCATAGCTAACTGCCATGCAAACAAGTAGAATACAAAAAAAAAAAAATAGAAAAAAAATTAAAATTGATTACATCTGGTTTCTATTTTTAGCTATATACCAGATGTCTGCTATATGTGTATAAGTGCTGCTCAGTATCACTAAGCACCATGCCGCACCACTCAAACAGCACATAAACATAAAAAAAAATAAATTGCAGTTTCATGTAGTAAAATCTATTGTTCACCTTTTGGTCCAGGCTAAAATGCCAAAAGGTATTGTGCTGTGCTACCAACTGTCCAGAATTTGTTTTGGACAGTCCACAAGTATGGGACAGCCTCTACACTGCTGCTTGCATGGATTCAATATCTATGTTACTGTGATCTCCCTTGGCACTCGGCCAAGGAAGGAACCATGGCCATGCGCATGGATAAATTCCATGTAGGCTCTACATGGAGCCTACATGGATTTTATTGAATCCTGGGGTCAGTCCTTTCCACTTTCTTAGAAGGTGTGAAAAATGTTGTTACCTTTAGTTTGGTACTGACTGAAACTTGTAACCTCAAAGAGCTTTGAAGCAAATTGTCATCTGTCTGTAGGTTTTATAGCTTATGCTTAACTGTGTGATGGAATAAGCGTCAGTGACAATTCTCAGATCAGATTACTACTACTACTGTACCGCTAGGTGTGTAACATTATCTGTTCATGTTTACATTAATAATTGCAAAACTGTGGTATATAAACAGCATTAGAAAGGATCCCATTAAAACTTGCATGATGGGTAGTCCAACCCCTTAACGCAATACACAGGTGACTCCACACTCATTTGCACATCTAGCAACATGGTACAACTGCAAAAAAGTATTCAGGAAGCTTTAAGTGCCAATAAAATATGGCTTTGTAACTCACAGTTTATGTTCAACACCCCCTCTAAAAAACAAACTGCTACTTTTTTCCCAAAAATCATTCTTACATAAAAAGCAAAATTTAAAGTCCTTTCTCTTGATACTACGACCACTGAAGTCACTTCTCATAGCAAATAATTAGGGATGATAGTGGATGATAATCTTAAATTCGACTTGCATATGCAAAATTGCATTAGAAAATCTCATCAAAAACTAGGGATGCTTTATATAGCCAGAAACTTTCTTACCAACTACCACTACACTTGCAACTACTTATTTCTTCCCCACACTTTTTATCATGCTCTGATCCTTACCAACCTCCAGTCAGCACAAAAATCAGAACTAAACAATGCTATAACAAAGTTGCCAAATTTGTAGCAAACATCCTTCTTAGAACCCATCACTGTATAGCACAAAAAAAGCCTAAACTGGTTAGAACTACCCCATCAACTGACATATACACAGCTCCTTACGTCTATAAAATTATCCAGCATCCATCTGTTTGTACAACACTTAATATCATTCTAAACAATTATGTTCCCTTTTGGACATTATGATCAAATGACCAAAACTTCCTGTCTGTCCACAAACCTATCAAATCTGCTAGGCATTGTCTATAACTCCTACCATATTACTAAGGCCTAGAACTCCCTTCTGTACCCATTAGGTCAATACCCTCCCTCCCATCCTTCAAAGCCATTCGGAAAGACTTCCTAGCTAAATCTGTTTCTGTTCTTGCTCATCACCAGGATAAACTATATCCTTAAATGCGTACAAATACCTATTCATACTTTATATCTCCTTACACTCCTTCCCTCATTTCCTTACTTCATTCAGTTTCTCTTTCCTGGCTTTCCTGTTAAATATACCATAAACCTGCTTTTGCTCTCACTTCATGTTGCAATTCCTGTTTATGTTATACTAACTTACCTTTAATTTCTCTATAAACTGGCTAAAATTTCTTTAAATATTAGGTTGTATCTATTCTTAAGCAATGTTTTCACATTATGTGTAATATATATAATTATTTAAATTGTAGATGTTTTTGTATTATTTTTGAAGATTGAAAAAATATTTTTCTTAAAATGTTCTGTAATACTTAGGAACTTTTCTCCCTGGGCCTCTGCTGAAAGTGGGATCCTTCCCAGTCAGACTTTCCAGGTAATCAAATGTCAATAAATACATAAATAAATAAACAAACTATATTGACACTTGACTTGTATATACTGCAGCTAAAGAGACTAAATGTCAATGTGATATAGCATTTATTTATATCCACATTATGTTAATATAATAGCATTTGCATTTTCATATTTCCCTAAATATCCTGGCCAAACAACATGGACAGAAGTGCTCACACTCATGAAGTCTCACAGCTGGAAGATTAAACAATGCTGCTGACAAGAGTGTATATAGGTGGAGTTGTTACTAATGCTAAACCTGGCATGCATTACAAAATACTATTGAGTTGTGTTTTATACATCTGGAATGTAAAGTGTGCTACCTCTGTAACAATTAGGTGCTGAGCAGCATGACAATTATACTCCTTTTATTATTACAGCAGTAAGAACAGTTTGGCAACTCTGGGAAAATAAAGTGATGTTGTCAAAGGCTCAACGTACAACCACTGGAAGGTGACAATACCACATAATTTAGTTATTCATTGGAGGAAATGAGGTGAGTCAAATCAGATCTGACATATACATTTTATTATGCCGCCCCTCCCACACCCACATACACACACACACACACACACACACGCACACACACACACTGACATAATGCTGTAAATTCAAGTTAGTTGAATTATTTTATTAGAGTACTGATCCCACTGGACCTATCACAGCCTTCGAGGTTTATACACTGTGATTGAGAAAATGCAATCAATGCATGCATTATATACAGAGTGAATATCAGAGTTGGCCTTGGTGTACAAAAACACTAGATGCATGACATTATATACCCAGGAGTGTAGGTAAGCATACTCAATGTACTCACATTAAGACAATTTTGAGCATTTATATTAAGGCTCAAAGAGCACAGAAGACTCAGAATTATCTAAACTAGAGTGTGCTGTATAGAACTATACAAAACTTCAACTGTGAGTGGACAAAAGAAATGCACCAAGAATCAGAATCGCTTTCTGCAGAAACAACAGCAGAAAAAGTATTTTTTTCCATGGGACAAGTTTCCCTGCACTCCCTGATGTTGTGGGCAAGCCTGTTTCACCCCTTCAGCTTACATATACCAACTCCATGGTTGCACCAACTCAAAGAAAGTGGAAATTACCTCGAAAAAGGCATCACTGCTGGTACAATTCACCAACAGTGATTTCCTATAGAGGAACTCTGCTAATCAGTGGATTGAACCTTGAGCAACTGAATCTTCAGAGTTCAGTTATTGTCTCCTAGTAGTTTAACAATACAACACATTCTTGCTTGACAGAAATGCTCTTCTAAAAATAGTGTTCTGTGGTTATAACTGGCAATAACTGACAGCAGCTGCGAATACTGTATCCTTTTCCAAAGTACAGAGGAACAACAGTTTAAAGGATGAGTACAATTTTAAATGGTGGTGGGTCAGGGGAGGGGGCAACAGCGTTAAGTATAAGCACAAAATATACTTTTCTGGCTACACTCCTGTATATACAGAGTGACTGACAAAACACTAATAGACATAAAAGATTTTATATGAGTTATGTAAATTAAATATGGCTCCCCAGCTTCCATTTACTATTGCAACTACTATTTTATGTAACAAGAATACTAGCATTAATGAGCCTGATACAAAGTACTTTTTCAAGAAAATAGACTGTTTTTATTCTGCAATTATTACACCAACAAAATGACCATGGACAAAATGTAGACAAGACAAGGCAGGAGCATCAACATAAATAACTGTGATGCAGGACTTATCTACCAAGGTTGGCATGCTTTTGCACATCACCTTGGAATTTTATGCTGATCATGAGGTAAATAAAGCCATCTAAACACCTGCAAGGGTAAAAAGGATATGAAAAGGGGCACTGAACTGCTGCATTTTATTTAGTCATCTATCCCAGCAAACATGCTCTGTTCCAAGCAGAAGTGGCAACTTGACTGCTTTTATTCCTAAACAAGATAGAGTGACTGCAAAGTTCCTAAGAATATTGTTGTTTCGGATTGATTTGTCTCATAGTAAATCACACTTAACCTCTAATGCTGTGTCTCTCTTGAATTACAGAATTACAGAACTTTGAACTGTGAAAAAGTGAACTAAAACATTTTAAGCAGTGCTATATTTTCTGAAGTGCCAAAAATGAAGCTGAACTCTGGAACATTGTTCAGCGATCAGAATTTTCTTACAACTGACACTTGCTTAAAATGTTTTTATTCACACAATCAGATAATAAAGAATAAAGCTTAACAGTTATTTGGCTCACATAGCCAAGCATGGGAGAAGCAAAAGGCTTATTTTCCCTGATGACAACTGCAGACAGTAAGTCAGCAGTATCAAGTTACATTAAAGGCATACAGTGACTAATACAATCTTTTTCAGTCATTTACTGCCTATTTCCACTCCAGTATACTGCATTTGTTCACCTGCTGAAAGGAAGAAGGAGAAATCGAACAGAGGACCAGATGGAAGACCACATCAGCCAGAAGAAAGGGAGTGAGAAAGAAGGACTGGACCAGACTAAAAGATCAACAACATTTGCACGAATTCCCAGTGATGAAGCCAGTCATATGTATTATTTATTTATTTATTTGACATTTGTTTACTGGGAAATTCTGTCTGGATATGAGCCCATTTTCAGTGGAGACCCAGGGAAAAAAGCCGCACAGTACACATTAAACAGAATTAAAAAAATCAGACAATAGTTATAAATATT
Organism: Protopterus annectens; assembly: GCF_019279795.1. Classification (NCBI taxonomy): domain Eukaryota; kingdom Metazoa; phylum Chordata; order Ceratodontiformes; family Protopteridae; genus Protopterus; species Protopterus annectens. Next base: position 1,165,630,003 of record NC_056727.1, read on the forward strand.
AATATGACAACAAAGAAGTACAGCTTTTAAGACAATAACACAATAGTACAATTTATAAATACAATAAAAGAAAATAAGTAAGATATAAGGCAAGTAATAAAGTTGATCATACATTAGACACAGGGTAAAAGAGAGTTCCTAATATGCATGTGACATAATGATGCATGAAAATATATAACAGAATAAGTAATAGTATTAAAGTTTCAGGTAAGGACACTGTGGAGATCTCAACAGCATACCAAGAGCACAGCAACAGTCTCAACCGAAGTGTCCTCTGTTGTATTCAAAGTGAGCATACCACTCTTGTTCAATAGAGTTTGTAAGCAAGTCTGCTAATAAATGTTTGGTCCCTCACTGTTACTATTTAAAGACAATGTTACAGCAGCATGGTTTAAAATTGTTAACCGGACTCAAGAGCAAAGCTTCTGTTATGATAATGCAAATATTTTTTTTTACTAGAGAGAGTAAATATAATGCTATATGTAAAGCGTTTCTGGGTTTTCACACGTATGTGTCTCGGCAAATATCATATGCACTCTCTGAGGCTGACAAATCTGAATGAGTATGTATATTTCTTGTTAGTAAAGAGGGCCATGACTCTTTAGATAAGATAAAACAGAAGATTAATCAAGCTGATTCTTCTAAGTTATTAAATAAATACGATGAATATGTTACAGACTGGAATCCTGCTAAAAAAAGATACTGACAAAGCTGGAGTGATTGCAGTCTGTAACATATTCATTATATGTACAGACTGGAATCATGCTAAAAAAGATACTGACAGAGCTGGAGTGATTCAGAAATTTCATGATTTTTTTAAAGTAAAGTTGATATCAATATTAATGTTCTTACATCTAATGTAATTACTGCCCATTGCACAGTACTAATGGCAATGACGGTATGCTAAGAGAAGTTTATTTCAGAATTTGGAAGTATTTGAAGATGAGTATAATAGAAATGCAGGAAAAATCCAGAATGATGACATATGTGAATGTTAGACAGTTTATATTCTGAAACACATGAAGACTTATACAGAATCATATGCTTTGCCATAAGATAATACTACTCTAAGGCTGAGAGCAGGGTTACATGTTTACACAGATAAAAATGAGTTTGATCCATGTCTGTCATATTATTTTAAAATTACCAGATATGACAACATCATGGAAATGCTAAGCTTTTCACACAGGTGGCTCGAGTTGTATGTACTTAAGATCTAGATGAATTACACGAACCAAGTAAAAACAGAACCTGATTGAAAGTTTCTTGTAAAAAATAAACCGCCTGTACAATGTTATTAAATTAAATCCAAATCAAACTTTTCAAACACAGAACAAAGTTGTAAGAAGAAAATATAATCTACAGAAACAACTTTAGTTAAAAATAAAACTTTATTTCATCAATCCAGTAATTTATCTATTCAAAGTTTTTGTCTCATAACAGAATCTTCATTAGACCGATCATTCATAAACACTGCTTATATAAGAGCCTAAAAACACATGTGACAATAAATCATGTGAAATAATCACATGGCCAATGCTTCATTCTTTTTCTCTTTTAAATAACATTTAACATTTTCCATGTAGTTTAGCCCATGATAACAACATGCATTTAATTGTAGCTGCCAACTATATTCCTTCCAGACAAGATCATCTTCAGCATCAAATTGGAACTTAAAATTCTTAACAGTATCAATTGCAGAAATAATAAACTTTTTGCTTTGGGACATACATTCGCAAGCTTGCATAATGCATCACTACTGTCATTATATGAAAGTGCACTTTAACTCTAAAACTTAATTTTCTAGTAGCTTTCCCTATACAGAAGGCATTACGTTTTGTACAAATAACAGCATATACTTCAAATCTGGACTTGTAGTTAAAATTCACTGGTGTGTTTAGGTTACTGCCATTTCAAGTTATTACAGGCACTCCATGATAACTATACTTGGCAATAGTAAAATTGCATAGCAGACCTATTATCCAGTTTGTTTAGAAGCATGCATTTTAAATTTCTACCTCTATTAGTAAAGCTCTCTGTGTCTGGAAAACCAGTAAAGAATTTTCCAGTTTTGTTTCACCAAAACTTTCATTGCTGTCACATCCACAAATTAACATTATAATATAATATGTTATATTATGTTATATATTATGTGTTATGTTATATATAGTATATAATATGATTAACATAGCCATCTTATATTTGATGTTCTTATACTTATTCTTAATGTCAAAGGGATCCACTTTATGTCATGTTTTGAATATAGTACTTGTATTTTCTCTAACTTCAGTAAATAATATATCTGCCATACATGCCATATAACCTCTGTAATACACAAATAAAAAAACAAAAACTTATTTGAAAGTCTCATACTTTCTTGAACAAAAAGTCATCTTCATCCATCAGCCTACTGGTTCTCATAAACTGTCCTTTAACAATAATCTTTTTTAAAACTCATAGATTTTATAGTTCCCTAACTCAAATGTGCATTGCTTTGCACTGACTTCTTAGCAATTTTAATTCATAGGTTCACATGTAAGTACTAGGCTAGCTGCCTTTGTGGGCCATTTTAAACATAGCCAAAAAAACTATCCCATTTGGTATAGATTGGTCTAACCCATCACATGGTTGATTATTATATATTACCCCTAATGAGAATAACTGGGCTCATACCCTAAATAATTTGTGGGGACTCAGGCATGGGATAAATAATTTAGGAGCTCCCTCTGTCCATTAATAGTGCAGGGGGCATTCCTGGGGTCAAATTTCTGTTTCCCATCCATAGGTTTTAGTAGTGCTTGAAGACAGACAGGGATGAACTTTGTTTTATGTGGATGGGGAATCTGTTCCACAGCAGCAGAATCCAATGCAAAATATACCTTTCCATCCAAAATGTTCTGTTAATGTTTCAGAAAAGGTTTAGATCCCTAGACCAAGTATTTCTGATGCCATTTGACTTGCTGATGTGCAGTAAATCCATCAATAATGGGTTGGGGAAGCTTTGTATGCCAGACACAGGTCACCTCTTAGCAGTCTGCAAGATACTGACTATTGTGAAAGGACTTTGAGCTGGTCCATGTAAGACATATTGTGTAGGGCTTGTATCCTTTTAGTAAGGTATCGCTATTGGTGTTCCAGTTGTTGCATGTGTCTGAACAGATACATGACAAATGAGGCATTATATTCAATTATTGCTCTAATGAGGGATGAGTAAAGGGGGGCAGTGACATCACTAGATTAAACACAATCCTTTTGTTTATAAGTTGTGCAATATACAAATATTTTCTTACAACAATAGACATATGCTGGTTAAAAGTTAGGTCACTGTCCACACAAGTTTCCAAATCCTAAACAACTGAGTCAACTCTTAGAGGAGTACTAATAGTGTGGTAATTCCTTGGGTGAGATGACTTCTCAAAGAATTCAATAATGCATTTTTGGCTTTAGTTCTCAAATGGCCCTGGGTTTTATACATTTCCAAAACCAAAAAAATAATGGCAGTAAGACCATAGACATAACTAAATTTTAAATAATTTATCACTTTTTTTGGTTTTAATTGCAAGTCCAAATTTGTGGTATATCCTGCTATTTGTACAAAATGTAATGCATTCTATATAGAGTAAACTACTAGAGAATTACATTTTAGAGTTAATATTATGCTTAAAATGTTGTCACAGAAGGGCTATGGAACTGCAAATGGAAATGACTTTTCATGATTTTAAAACAGTAGGAGCCACTGTTATATCAAGTATGACAAAAAGCACAGAGATAATAGCATTAAGACTGTGCATGCAGATCGATGTAAGTTAATAAATCATGATGTTCACACTGAAAATACTAATACTGTTTATTTTTGTTCCAGATTTGTCATGATGAATAACAAGGCAAATGTTGACATAATACAAAGAATTTCAGATGACCAGCTTGGGCCAATAGAAAAAAAAACTTGTATCAAACCAGAAAAACAAGAAAACGAGCTGCAGTTTCTACAATTACAGAGATGGTACTTGTAGATAAAGTATCTGCAAATAAATGCATATTTACAGGTATGTGTATTCACATTTTTATTACATAATCAAGCAATACATTTACATAAAAGAGATAATCATAGAAAAAATATGTATGCAATATAGTGGTTTGTGTCAACCAGACAATATACTGTCATGCAACCATTTTTTAGCGTGTGCTTTCCTATTACATTTTGTCATTTTCTATATATATAGCTCCTTTTGACCAAGCATATAAAAACAGTTCAGTTATAATATAGATTGGCATAATGGGTTAAAGGAATATATATATATATATATATATATATATATATATATATATATATATATATATATATATGTGTGTGTGTGTGTGTGTATATATATATATATATATATATATATATATATATATATATATATATATGTGTGTGTGTGTGTTATATATAAAGAGATTATATATAGATGTATAAAGATGCAAATACACAGATATACAAGCATATATTATGGTGTTAACACTTTTATTTTCTCTTATATTTGTTTTCATTAAAGTGAGTATCACAGTCTAGTGGCTATGATGTGTCCTTATTCCAGGCCAGCAATCAAGGAGACTCAGTCCTCACAAATGACTCCAGTGAGGGACGGTCACTAAGAGCAAAGATGGATTCACATAGTATTTTCAGATGCAGCTGCCTGCACCAAGCACAATTTCCCTTAAGAGCACACAGGGAGCATGCTCCAGAACTGGGGTTGGCTTTTATTCTCTCTACAGATCCGCACAAAACTCCACACTGACTACTTTGGGTCTTTGTGTTCCTGTTCCCAGTAGCAGACACACATGCTTGGATATTTGAGTTTCACATACACACAGACACACTTGGGAAAAGCTGGCACACATTTACTAGCTGTGCCCCTTTCTACCCAGAATCTGAGTTAATCAAGCTGCCTCCAGCCTAAGACACTTACAAAGGCTACTCAATTATACTGTGTAAAATTAATACTAATGCAAATGGTATAGTGTGACCAAAGCAGCAAGTCTTTCAGGAGCACTCACAGAGTCACCAAAACAAGCAGAAGTACTCTGAAGATGTTAAAAGTATTCTCTAAAGGATCAACCACAATGAAAGTTATTAAAATATTTAATGATAAATAATAAAACAGAACAGGTGAATACTGAATACAATAAACAACAGAGTTTCAACCTTAGAGATATAAAAAAATACAGTTGGATAGTTTCTCACAGAGGCAGAAAGCAACACTAAACTATATCTCTGACTAACTAAAGAATTGCTGTTCTCTCACTACTTACTAAAGCAAGACAAGCTGATGTGTGCTGTGTGCCTTACCACTGCAAATGCCAGATGATTGCTCTCTTTGTCTGCGTGGATGTGTAAGATATATATCCTGCCAGAAATCTTTCTCGTCATTTGCCAAAGTGCTGCTGCGAGAGTTCCAAAGAAATCAGATGTTGGTTAGAGGATGACATCACCTCTGGTCACCTGATTCTGGTACAATGCACACATGCTTTGCTAAGATCTGTGGCAGCATCTGACAGCTATAACACAATTTCAAACTTTCCAAACTTCCAGGATTTCCTGACAATCATACATATGAGATCAGTTACAACAATACAACCTAATATACATACATACATATATACATTCTTTCTGTCCAGCAGGACATACTGCTGATGCTGTTTTAACACAAGTAACTTTACAAATATATTTTAAATTCAAACATCTGTACAAGTCAGTGTGCTAGTCAAATAACATATATATTTTTTTTTTTAGTACCATCTGTGCCTACTTGCCCTGGCACAGATGGTACTACCTCATAACATCAAAGTGGTGATGATCAGAACATTAATATAACTATAGTACACTTATGTAATCTTAGTACACAAAAGAGAATGGCACATAACTGGAAAGATTGGAAACCTCTGTACAAAACATTTAGGAAAATTCAGTATACATATGCAAGAACGTGTGATGTTACACAGTGCTCGGTTTGTACACGCATACCATTGGCAGGATGGAATAAACTATTGTTACCCTATTATTTGAGCCAAGGAACCATTTATATAATGATAAGAAAACCCCTTAAATTAAACATTTTCTGAAAATATCAGCTCCTGATAAAATACAGTCTTATCATTCTTATTATAGGTTTCATATGTTTACAGGTAGCACAATACAGAGAAGCATACACACAAGGAGAACAAGAAGTGTATATAAGCAACAATACTTGTAATGATATAATAACAGTGCTCATTAGGAAATCCTATAACAAACTGGTAACTAAGTTATTATCCATCAGGATTAGATGGCACACTACTGAGTGCTTTTCCTTGGATTGTTTATGTTGCCCTAGTTAAATTCTTTGTGATATTGTTTCGTGGTTTTCAACTGTTATTCTGTTATTTGATCCAGTTGTTGTTTTGTTGTTTTATATATATATATATATATATATATATATATATATATATATATGATATTAATGTTTGTTAATTTATTTATTTATTTATTTATTTGCATTGTTTTTCTGGGAAAGACTGACAGAGAAGTGCCCTTCTTCTGTTAAGGTCCAGGAAGAAAAGCTGCACTATACAGAAATCATGCACGTCATTTGCATAGTTTCATCATTTACAGTCAGTTATATTCATGAGCATCTGTTCCACTCTTCAGACATCCTTAACATCAGTTACATAATTTACAGTCTTGATTATAAATAAAAGGGTTGCATATGAAAAAATATATATATATATATTATTTTTTTTTTGTTACAGAGAGGTATATGTAGTGCAATATCATCATTATGCCTAAATTGTCAGGTTTTATGTAAGAATATTAGTTACTATAAAGACTTGTTCAAAATCTGGGAGAAATGAAGATATGATAAAGATTTAGAGCAGTACATAGAAAGGTCGGAGTGGAGTGACATGCAAGAAAAATAAAGGAGATTAGATGAGAGGAGGATAAATTTTGCTTGGGGTGGATGCTAGAATCCAGTCTTGGATAGATTCTTTAGATGTGACCTTCTTAATTCTTGTTGGAGTCTTGATCAAGCAAGAGAAGCCATGCAGCTGTATTCAATTTGCAGTATTTTGTATGGCTATCTTTAGCAAGTCTATGTTAATGTCTGCTAGCAAGATGGTTTCCTGTCTTATGTTGGCCAAGACCCAGGAGACGGTTCCTTCCAGGATGGGAATATTATTATTAGGGGGTATTATTGACCTATGATGGCTAGGGATTTGTGAAAATTCCATTTAAGGAGTGAGATAAGAACCTCTGCATTGATGAAAGTAGGTATAATATCATAGTAAGTGGAAACATCTAAAACATTTCTGTAGAAAACAGCAACTCACCAGGATTCTTGTTAGTTCTAGCTAGTCTGAGTATATTGCAACCTAGTGGAAGTATTTCTGTATCTTTATTAATTGGCTTTAACCAAGTTTATGTGACTAAGAAGAGATCAGGAGAGTAGTGGATCATACAGGTATGAACTTCTGTGATTTTGGTTTAGAGGCTTCTTAGGTTACTGTGTTGCATTCTCAGTCCTAGGTGGTTGGAGTAGTAGTCTGTTGCTGTTTTGGGATGTGTGGGAGCTGGTTTGGTGGGGTCTGGGGTTAGATGAGTGTGTCCAGGATTGGAATGCATATCCCCTCCCAGCATTATTGTCCATTTAGCAATGTGGCTGTTGAAGGGCCACTTATATTTGGGCTTGAGTTTATAGACAGTTTTGGATAATGGTAGAGCATGTGCTGTTTGCTTTTGTTTCAAGGTGCTAATTTAACTAATGTTGAGGACATATTTGAGAAGTGAGCTGGTGTATTCTAGTTTTAAGTATCGTGTGATAGGTGTAAGTAACAGTGAGAGTGAGTCTTGTGATTGCTGGTTGAGAGTGTGAGTATGGTGAGAAGTGCTAGTGATAAAAGATAAAGCAGTAGCATATTTGAGATTTAGAAGGATGTATGGATAAGTGATAGTGTAGTGAGATGCAGTTACAGACCGCAGAGATTAATGGTATGAGTAAAGTAGAGTAAGATATTAGGTAGGGCTGATAGGTTAGTATATGGATTGAAAGGTAAGTATAGGTAAATATTGATTTGAATGATGAGGAATTTATATGGTGAGGATGTCTGTAGTGCGACAAGGAAGGGTAGAAAGAACAAATACTTATTTAATTGTATACGGATGTAGAGAAATTAGACAGAGAGGAATAAACCATATAGAGAGATATAAGGGAAAAGCTGAGAGATATTATAGAGGAAGAGAGAAGAATAAATAATCTAATTGCAGTATTTGGGAGAGGACTGCAGGGGTGAAAGACAGCAAAAACTTTGTGCAGGAATGAAATAGAGGTACAGTTGGCAATGGGTCTGAGTAGTAAAATATATAGTGCAAAGCAGTATGGGAGGAAAAATGGCAGGTAAAAATGATGCTAAATGTTATGGGAAAGTAAGGAATTGGAGAATAGAAGCAGTAGTGCTTCTTTGATAGTAACAGTCATTTGGGAAGGTATAAGGAGTGGTTGACATGAGTCACAGGTGTATGTTGGAGGTATAATGGTAGAGTTAGGTGGGTGGGAGGAACTGATGGTAGGGCTGAGAAGTGAAGTGCAGTTTGGCATAGTGAGGGTGAGCATAGTGGGCCCCCTTTGGGCTATTTATTACAGAGAGCAATCACTTTATAACTGGCGATCAATATTTAGCAAAGAGGCACAAATTAGATCAGGTTTATTTACATATTTGAATGCAGACAAGAAGCTATGGCAAGGAAGTGACTAGCTTACACAGTGTAATCTAATGGTTAAGTGGCAGAAAAGCAGCTAATTTGGTAAGTGGTCTCCAGATTGTAAGGACTAGTCCTTCAGGGAGAATCTCACAGCCCCTTTCCAGCACAGGGCAGGCACATATTTGACTAGTTAAATGTAATATACAGCAAGGCTCTTCATTTTAAACTTACTTACATTCATCAGTGACAATACTCTCAGTGAAAACTTTTGTAAAAGAATATAATGTTTTTTCAAAAAAATCTACACATATCACCCAATTCAGTTAGTGTGTGGAATATTATTAATAATTACATTAAATCATCAGGGATTGAATCATACTTTTGCACTTTAATGTCATGATTACATTTATGCCAGTATTACTTAGGAATGGTTACTACCTAATTGAAAAGGTTCACATTAGATAGGCTATATAGTACCAGCAATACGACACATACCTGACTTATCTAAGGATGTACTATGAAGCCATAGAGTAAGAAGAGATATGGATCCCCTATAGTAAATCCCTTTGGAGCAGCTGACACTTCTAGACTACATGCTAACATGGACATAAAAGGCCTAGGTGATTTATAACTCATTGATGGGACATTAGAAGGAACTAGCCTTTTTCCTTTTTATTGGGTAGATAAAGTTCTTTTGGAAATCAAGTGTTTTTTAAGCTGCTTGACTCTCTAGCAAATAGTGCTTATGAGTCCATAAGAGATATAACAAATAAAATGAGATTTATGAGAACAGTCATTCTTCTGTAACACAAATAACAGACAATTCCAAGGCATGACATTTAGAATCTTGGTTTAAGTTGCTTAGCAGTTTCACTATATGTTGGACAGGAAACTTCTTGCACTTTTTTTTTTTGGCTGTTTTAGTCATCATTTTTATTATTATACTTAGTGGGATTTGTTTTACAAAATGTCTAGGAAGTATATGAAATCACTATCAAAGATGTTACTGCAATGTGAATGTATTAAGCAAGCAATAATGTCTGACAGGGTGTGTGTTAATGTGTAATTACACCCCTGGAAGGGCATTAATTACACATTAACACACACCCTGGAGGGCATTAATGCTCTTAGAGAATGGGATCTCTGTAAAATTGTTGTCTTTTACTTAATAATGTATTTTTTAAGTTCTGTTTTATTTTTTTAATATATTTTTGATGTAAGATAGTTCCTCCTCCTAATGTTTCATACTTGCTGTAGTATATGTTAATGGTGTTGGAGAAAGCATTTTATATCCAAACGACATTAAAAAAGTTAAACAGTACTTAAAAAATACATAAGTAAGTAAAACACAATTTTACAGAGAGGCCATTCTCTATGGGCTGGCAGAGATCATTTTCTCTTCACTCTTTCTCAGATGCTACAGGGGATCGTTGGTTCACTTTCACACTTCACTTACTCTGTCTCCCTCTCTCTCACTCTCTCTCTCTCACACACACACACACACACACACACACACACACACACACACACACACACACACTCAATTGAGCATGCTCTCTCTCTCTCTCTCTGTTACTCTCATACATGCATACAGTCTCCCACACATGCTTTATTGTTTTTTTCTTTTTTTATTTTACACTCACTAAACAGCAAAAGTGCTGCTTAGCGAGTGTAAAATAATGGTTTGATCACTCTTACTTTCACTGACATGCATGCATATACTCACGCACATACACAGACACACAGACACACACACACACACACACACAAACACACACACACACACATTTTTTTTGTCTTCTTTTCTTGACATTTTACACTTACAGAAACGCTGCTTAGCAAGTGTAAAATAATGGCAGCCGTTTTGTTCTTCTCATTCTGAGCTCCACGGCGGTTTGCTAAGATTGCCATGAAGTGGTGGGCTTGTTTTTCACTGGGCATTACTTGTACATTAATACCCTGCTGGAGAATGTTTATTTTCCTATCAGAGTACTGATGTACAGTAAGCCCATTCTCTAATAGAATATAAATCATAGTGAAAATAAAATATTGTAACTTATTTATATAAATGAAATATGGTTCCCTAGTTCCCATTTTGCATAATAACTAACATTTTATATAATAAAAAAGTACTGACCTTAATGAACTGTGACTGAGAAGTAATTTTTATGAAAACAGAATTTTTTTCTTCAGTTATTACATGGGCAAGATGATTGTGGACAAAATGGAGACAAAACAATGCAAGAACATCAAAATAGTATGTGATACAGAACTTCAGCAATCACGAACAGCATGTTTTACACATCACCTTGGAACTTTTGTGGTGCTTATGGGAAAAAGAAAGCCATCCAAACATCTGAGTTGAAAACGAAGATATAAAAAGGAAAGTGGGCTACAGAAATGTGTTAATCATCTAACCCAGATAATTTAGTCTTTTAATGGAATCATTGACAGTTTAATTGCTTTTATTCTTGAGCAATGCAGTGTTTGTGAAGATTCTTGGGATTTTGTTGTATCAGATCAATTTCTGTATTAAACACTAATGTTGTCTGGCTCTCTCTCTCTTACTCTCAAATAAACTATATACAATGTCCATAACAAGTAAAAAAGCAATATACATAGGAGAACACTTACTATTTCTCTAACAGATTAGACAATTTTGTCCAAACAATTACATGATGAGTTGTGTTATTAATCCTTGCTTTTATAGTATCAATCTCATTCTTACAAATGTATTTCACAAGATAAATAAACTCATCTTTAAAGACAGGAGTAGACTGGGATTTCCAATTTTTAGTAACAATTTTCCTTCCTATAGAGAGGATAGACCATAGTAAAAATGTTTGTTTTTTAGGACTTACTTCAGGAACATGGACATTGAAATGGATAAGAGAGTTAGAAATTATACAGCTGTCATTCCAAAGAGCTTTACAAAGATATTTAAAGTCTAACCAAAATGAGGAAATTATTTTGCAATTAACAACCATATGTATCCAGTCAGCATTGGGGTGTCCACATCTCCAGCATTTCATTTCATCTTTATTGTGCATTATTGCTAGTCTATGTGGGGTGAAAAAACATCTGTGTAAAAGCTTCCATGTATATACATGTCAGAACAGGGAAGATGTGGATTCCTTCACCGACTGTAAACAAAGTTTGGTGCTTACGTATTATCGCAAACACATTTCCGAAGTCCCCTAATTTGTAAAGTTTTCAAAAAAACATTTCTGTTAACCTAACAAGGGGTGTGTAAAGTGTTAAGTAGTATTATGTCAGATTGTTTTTCACACAGGAAGAGGAATAACAGCAAAATTCCTCTTCCCTGTTAGTTTACTTTCTCAACCTATATACCTGACTGCTGCTTCTCAGTTGTCCTTAATGTGACAAGTCCTGAAAGTCACCATTTTCCCAACAAGACAAGGATTGGGGAACATGGCTTGTTCAGATAAAGTGACTCACTTACTTTGAAAGCTCCTTTTGCAGGTATCTTATCAGTTGTCACACACCCCTGTTATAGTCCGGTCTCTTAAAACGTACGTTAATTCACTCTTAAGTCCGAAGTACTAACTTAAACATTTAGTTCTCTTTGCGGAAGTTTGCAGAAATTAGTCACTAACTTTTTTTCTGTAATGATATTTTTAGTTGCTGCCTATGAAACCAAACTTATTAAGCACTCTACTGGCTTTAAAAAAAAGTGAAACACTTTTTTTTCTTAACTGGAAGTATACATGCAACCCCATGCATTCCAAAGAGTTATGACCGGTAATCTGGAATGCAGGATTGCTAAAGCAGTGTGCCTCTGTGGAGCTCAGAGAAAACATGAGGTGTGCCATGGAGAAGTGCAAAATTTCATTGTTATTCCTCTTGCTGCCTCATAGCCACTGTGACACGGTGACACTTATTTGTTTACACACCCCTTTTAAGGTGAACATAGGTGTTTTCGCACAAACATAACGAATTATGGCATTTTGGAAATGTGGTTGCGATAATACGTAAGTACCCAAAATTTTTTACCTTTTTCTGAGAATGCTTGTCTATTAACTTCACTTGAATAATTCCAAAAAGAAACATCTGTTTTGCTAAAATCATTTCTGAGAATTTTATAAATAATGGATATGTATGAAGTATTCTTGGGTGAGTTATTAATAATTGCTGAGATAAAATCCAAGACTTTTAAGTTATTCTTATTGCATGCCTCTAATGAGGGTACAAGCTTAGTATGTATAAAATCCTTACAAGTTTGGATGTCCAGCCAATTGCAATTTTGCAGACTATATCTGTTGATCAAATAGTCTCCAGAACTTATTTTTATTTGCTGAGAGAAAATGATTCCAATATAATAGTGTTATATTTTCTGAAGTGTACGAAAGTTGAGTTAAACTGTGGAAGTTTTCTACGTAATCAAGATTTTCATACAACTGACACTTATTAAAGCTACTGCTGTTCCAACTGATGACAAGGAAGAAGAATAAACATGGCTTGGAAAAATACATCAGGGACAGAGTTCAGTAAAATATAACTTGTATTAGGATGTACAGATAACAATGCTAGTGTTTTATTTTATTTTTATTCAGTTCTTATAGCTGGATCTTCGACTGGCAATAGGGAAGATAAACATGGCATAAAAGAAATAATCACGGGCAGAGTTCAGAATGTGCAAGGCAAGAAAAGAATGTTTCTTCACTGGGAAAATCGGATTGGGAAGGGCAAGGTATCAGCTGGCATTGCAAGTGCCTCATGGATAACATTATACAACTTCTAGCAACATGAACAGGAAGACATTGCAGAATGTGTGATAACATAACAAGAAGACATTGAAACAAGTCTGCAGCAGACAGCAACTTTAACACATGAAGCACGTCTTGGAGATCTAAAGTATTTCTCTGATACTATAGAAGAAGCCATGGAAGAGGCATTTTCAGAAAAATACCACCTATAATTAACTGATCCAGTAACATGGTTGCTATAAATGATAGTGTGAGCCAAGTATATTTGTATTACAGTCATATACATCCCCCCAGGCAACAACATACCCATCTTAGAAGATGTTCTAGTTTGGCTATCAAATAACATAAATAATGAGACAATCATCCTGGGTGATGTAAATATAAACTAGAATGATTTCTCTGGTCAGTTTCCATCTTCTAACATCAACCTATTCAGTTTTTCTAAACTAATAATAGATATAACCCAACACAACAGAAATAAACACGCCAGCTCATTTCTTAACTGGATACTAGTGTCAGACCCAAATAAGATTTCAGCAACAGGGACACTTTCTTCTAATATTAGTGATCACCTACCAGCCTATATACTTCACAAAACCAATACAGTACCCTCCCAACACCAATATAAACACAGTAGAAATCTAAGCAACTTTAATCCATCAACTTTTAATGATATCTTAAGCAATTGCAATTGGAACATACTAAAACTTCTGTCCCTTGATGAGGCTGTTGAGTTTTTCAACTCCACATTCTTTAATATCTTAAACAAATTAGCTCCAGTAAGAATAAAAAGGGTTAAAAGTATGCTTTTTGCCTCTCTTAAACCACCAAGAAAACATGACTGTAAGAGACAAATGTGGAACAAATGACAAAGAAGCAAGAATCCTTCTGATCTCATAGAATTTAGAAAAATCTGCAATCATGCTAAGTACCTTGTCATGTCTGACAGAAAAGAATATTATTTAAATCTACAAAAATATCACAAACAAAATATAGGAAATTTTGGAGTTCCATTTCATCAATAATCAATCCTGGTACTAAAACCAACCCCTGCCTTTTCCCAGAGAAAACTGCCAGTGAAATAACTGCCCTCTTTAACTCATATTTCATTGATACTATAGCCAAACTCGCCACCACCTTTCCCCAAACCACTTCCAATACCAACTTAACTTCACGCACACACTCCCCTCAGGATACAGCCAGCCCTTCCCCACCCTCCTTCTCTTTCTCCCCATTATGTATCTCTCCCCATTATCTATCTCCACCATCACCAAACTTCTCCTAAAACTGAAACCAGGCTCCAGTGCCCACGACAGCTTACCCCCTGAATACCTCCAAATGTCAGCCAAATCCATCGGCTATCCAATCTGCATACTTATCAACAGATCCCTCCAAGAGTCGTATGTTCCCAATATCTGGAAAAAAGCCTATATTCTTCCCCTCCACAAAGGTGGCAACAGCTCCGACATCTCTAAGTTCTGACCTATAGCTATTCTCTCCCCTTTCTAAAATCTTTGAAAAATGCATCCACTATCAACTTCTAGACTATCTAAAAACTAACCAGCTCCTCTCCCCAACTCAACATGGATTCAGGCCAGGTCACAGCACCATTACTGCACTTATTTCCTTTATGGACACAGCCAATCAAGCCAGAAATAATGGCCAACCCATATCCTCACTCTTTCTTGATCTATCAAAGACTTTCGATACAGTCTCCCACCAACTACATCTCAGTAAACTCTCTAACTTAGGTATCTCCCCCAACCCTTAATTAGTTCACCAACTATCTAACAGGCAGGCAACAATCTACTAAATGGCTTGACTCTTTCTCCTTATTCCTTGACTCTTCAACAGGTGTTTCGCAAGGCTCCATCTTAGGACCCCTTCTCTTCAGTCTCTTTAAAAATGACTTTCACTCTGCCATTAATAACACATCTGTAGTACAATATGCAGATGATTCAACCATTATTTGCTCTGTCAAATCAATATCTGAACTATTGTGACTAACTCGGAATGCCTTCACCATCACTGAAAAATGGATGGCCAGTAATCACCTAGCACTGAACCCTAATAAAACTAAATTAGCAATATTCACCCCTAAGAAAAACCTCTATATTAATAAGACAGACTTTACCATTCTTTTTCAAAATAATTCCACCATAGAGAAAGTTAGCCACACCAAATTGCTAGTTGTTATTCTTGATGAAAAACTGACATTTGACCTCCACATTTATAATACTATTAAAAAAAAATCAAAAACTAGGCACCCTTTACAGGCACAAACATTGTCTAAACAGCTTGGCCAAGTGTACTCTCACCACAACCATTCTCCTTCCATCACTCCTGTATGGGGCTCCTCTTAACATCCAGTCCTCCCAAAAAAACAGGCTCGAATCTTCCTACAACAAAGTGGCAAAGTTTGCTACTATCAAAAAAACACTCCTCACACCACTGCAACTCTTTGAAAGAGGTCAACTGGCTTGAATTCCCAAACTATATAAACTATTTACAGCTGACCATGGTACATAAAATGATTTATAAGCCCTCATACTGCCCAGCCCTTTCATCTATTTTATCCCTCTACCACCTCAGTAGGCAACTCAGATCAGAAAATCAAGTCCTTCTGCAAGTTTACAAACCAAAACTCACAGCTGGTGACATGCTTTACTCCTTTCCTGTTGCCAAAGTATGGAACTCTCTCCCACTAGGCATCAGAACTACAAGCAATACTTCCTCCTTCAAAAAAATCATTTCACCAACACCTCTCCACCCTTTGGATCTGCAGATGCTCCAAGTCCCACTCACCTATAACATGATCACCATACCCTACATACTACTGACCTTATAATGCCACTAAATGCTGAATTTCCATTAATTACTTCCTACTATATATTTATTTATTATTTCTTTATTTCAGTTTGATGACCACTGGGCCAAGAAGAGCCCGTTTTCAGTGGACACCCGGGGAAATAAGCTCCAATGACAAATAACAAACAAGTAAATTACAAATATATACAAAGCAGTCTGATTAGTTACAAAAGGGCGGCTGCGGTGGTGCAGCAGTTAGCATTGCTGCCTCACAGCAAGAGGTTTTCTGGTTCAATCCTCAGCTAGGGTGCCTTCTGTGCAGAGTCTGCATGTCCTTCCTGTGGTCATGTGGGTTTCCTCTGGGTGCTCTGGTTTCCTCCCAAAGACTGCTGTAGGTGGATTGGACACTCTAAATTGGCCCTAGGCATGAGTGTTTGTGTGTGCCTTCTGTGGAAGGTTGGGCACTAGGCTGGCAACCCAACACTGTAAAACTCCACTGCCAATCATGAGTGGATAGGTGATCCATTGTGGCGACCCCTAACTGGGAAAAGCTGAAAGAAGAAGTGTGATTAGTTACATCAAGCTGAGAATACAGTGTAATACTTATGAGGCATTATACTTATAATACATGCAAGGAAATACAGCTAATTGAACAGTGATGGAAAGTTTTTGTAAGTACACTGTATAGTACATATTATATGTAATAAAATCACAGTTTTAGATATAAAAGGAGATCTAGCAAGGTTAGCCACAGTGCAGCAGGAGACTGTCCTTTGTAGGTAGTGGAAAGTAATAGTAGGCAATGTAGTGGTACGGGAACTGGGTGTGGTGGGGATGGGAGTTAAAATAGTTAGGGGAGAGATTTATGTAGGAGTGCTGCATGGGCATGTCCATTTTGAAGCAAGATGTGAGAATAGGAGAGATTTGAAGCTGGTGTGGTTTGGGGTACTCCACAGGGAAGGAGGTAGAGAGTTCCATAGTTTGGATATTGAGCAAGATAGCAGGAGATGGCCAGGGGGTCATGAAGGTTTGTAGATTTGTAGGAGGTTTTGGTTTTCTGATCTGAGTGAGTGGTTAGGAATGTGGGGAGTTAGGTTGGCAGTGAGAGATGGGCAATAGGAAGGTTTGAAGATGAGTTTGTGGGCAGTGGTAAGTTTAAGAAAGCTTAGGTAATTGGGTAGTTCGAGCCATTGCAGGATATGGAGAGAGTGGCAGTGGTGGGATGATTTTTTGAGTTGTTAGCAAATTTGCTGATTTTATTGTTGCAGGATTCAAGTTTGGATTGTAGGCTGAGTTGGAGATTAGTTAGTAGAGGAGCACATACATAAGGGAGGGGAGAAGGTAGGAGGAGGCAAGGATTTTTTCTGGCGGAGGGGGTGAGATAGTGCTTGTGTCTGTACAGAAGTCCTAGTTTTTGGTGTTTTTTTATGGTAGTTTGGATATGAGTGTCAAATTTTAGATGTTCATCAATGATAACACTGAGCAGTTTAGTATTTGACACAATTTAAATGGGGACGTGGTTCTGGCTGAGTATAGAGACTGAGTTTTTGTTGATAGAGGAGTTTCTAGAGGGGAAAAATCATCAGTTTGATTTTATTAGGGTTCAGGGCCAGGTGATTGATTTGCATCTAGGTTTCTGTATTAGAGAAAGCTAACTGGGTTTTTAGAAGCAGGTCGGTGGGGGAGTAAACTGAGCAGATGATTGTTGAATCATCTGCATATTGGATTAGTGATAAATCAGGGATGGTGTGGTGACAGTTATTGATAAATATATTGAAGAGTAGGGGATATAGAACAGAACCATGGGGCACATCATTGGGGGTGTGTAGGAAGGGAGAGGTTGAGGCTTTGCATTGCATGGCTTGTTGTTGTTCAGAGAGGTAGATAGAGCACCAGGATATGGTGGAGGCAGAGAGGCTGAGAGAGGAGAGTTGAGATATGAGTATGGGGTGAAAGACGGTATCAAAAGCTTTGGCTAGATCAAGGAACAGGATAAATATGAGTTTGCCAGAGTTGCATGCTTGGTTAATGGTCTCAAGGAAGGAAAGCAGGGCAGTCATGGTACTATTGCCAGTGTGGAATCCATGTTGAGTGGGGGAGAGAAGATTGTTGTGTGTTAGATATGACAACAGTTGTGAATGAAAACATTTTTCCAGGATTTTAGAAAGCTGGAAAGGATGGCAATAGGCCTGAAATTTGTGGTGTTTATTGTTTTTGCCACCCTTATGTAGAGGGATGATATATGCATGTTGCCAGATAGTAAGGATGTAGGCTTCTTGGATGGATTGGTTTATTAAGATAGAGATGGGAAAGGCAATGCTGTGTGGAGCTACTTTATGGAAAGCTGATGGTAGCTTGTCAGGTGCGTTGTGACAAGGTTTTAGTTGGTGGAAACATTTTTTTATTGTACCTGTGAGGATGGGTTTTAGGCTAAAAGTGGAGAGAGAAGATTGCTAGTCAGAGAGGTGTGGGGAGCAGGTGGGGATGAGGTTGGGGGGTGGGGTGGGGAAAGAGATTGATAATTTAACTATAAAATCAACAAAGAAGGAGTCAAATTGGGTGGTAGTTTTGAGGTCAGTAAGATTGGGGCTGGGACAGGGATTATCTTTATTTCCAGGGTGGAGGAGAGAGGAGATTGTGTCCCAGAATTTTCTAGGGTTTGGTAGAGTACTTCGATTGAAGTTTGGAGTAGTACACTTTGCAGTCTTCGGTTATTCGTTTTTTTATGGTGTTTTGGAGTTGTTTGACTTCAAGTAGGGTGTTAGGTTTTTTGTTTCTTTGGTATTGCTTCCATGTTTTGTCTCTTTGGAGCATGATTAGTTTAGTTTCTTTTGATAGCCAGGGTGAGGCTTTAGCTTTGACATGTTTGGTTCTTAGAGGAGTGTGGTTGTCGAGTAGGTTTAAGAAAGTTTCACTGAAGTAGTTAGTGGTAATGTCGAGGGGTAAAGGTTTTAGGGGGGGGGGTCCATTCAGTAAGTTTTAGACATTTGGTAAAAGTTTGAGGGTTGAAGTGGGAGAGGTTATGAGTTTGAAGGTAGTGGTGGTGGTTTTGAAGAGGAGATGGGTGACGGTCAACAAAGGCAGGTAGGTGGTCACTGAGAGGGTCTATCTGATAATGTATCAAGTCCACTCTTCCCTGTATCTTCTATGATGCCTCTGAATCCTCAATGTTATTACAAAAATCTGTATGCAACTGTTCATCTCAAAACTGTTCAACAATAGCTCATTTGTTTTAAAATGTATACGGTAATTGATATCTGTATATACTTATATATACATTCCTCTATTCTGTTGTTTTGTTTAATATTATGTATCTATTGCTAATACTGCTCATATCATCTATCTATTTTTTGAATGTTAAATACCAATAAAGTCTCTATCTTGTGGAGTTTTTCTCCCTAGGCCTCCACTGAAAATGGGTTCTTTGGACCCACTGGACTTTCCCAATAAACAAATGTCAATAATTAATTAATAAATAAATATTTGGTAGAACGCGAACATGATCAAAAAATTCTGACTTTGCTTCTGAAGATGGAAGACATTTCTATGTGGAATGGCTTACCAAAATTCTTCCTAATGGACAAAAGCTGAAATACATGTAAATAATGTACAGCATAAAAAGGGAACTATATTGTGCTTCCCATGTTTGTTATTTATGAAAAAAATCAGTCTGGCAAACCAAATGAGAGGATTTCATGATTTGTATTCAAGAATGCAAGATCACATAAAAATGCAAGGGAATGTTCATCTTACAGACCTATATCTTTACTGAATGTTGAATATAAAATGTTTATGGCAATACATGTGGCTAGGATTAAGCAACTACTTCCATTATTAATAGATGAAGATCAAACTGGCTTTATAAAAGATTAAAATACATATGATAACATTAAAAGAATTATATCTTTAATTGATTACATTCTTTTTCTTCTCTTTCGGCTGCTGTCGTTAGGAGTCGCCATAGCGGATCATCTGTTTCCATTTCTTCCTGTCCTCTGCATATTGCTCTGTCACACCAACCACCTGCATGTCCCCTCTCACCATATCGATAAACCTTATCTTAGGCCTTCCTCTTTTCCTGTTACCTTGCAGCTTCATCCTTAGCATCCTTTTCCCAATATACCCAGCATCCCTCCTCAGCACATGTCCAAACCAATGTAATCTTGCCTCTCTAGCTTTGTCTCCAAACCTTCCAACCTGGGCTGACCGTCTAATATACTGATTCCTAATTCTGTCCATCCTTGTCACAAGCAGTGCAAATCTTAACATCTTTAGCTCTGCCATGTCCAGCTCTGACTCCTGCCTTTTTGTCAATGCCATTGTCTCCAACCCATATAACATAGCTGGTCTCACTACCCTCTTGTATACCTTCCCTTTCACTCTTACTGGTACTCATCTGTCACAAATCACTCCTGACACTCTTCTCCTCCCACTCCATCCTGCTTGTACTCTTTTCTTCACCTCTCTTCCCCACTCACCATTACTCTGAACTGTTGATCCCAAGTACTTAAACTCATCCACCTTCACCACCTCTACTCCTTGCATCCTCACCATTCCTCTATCCTCCCTCTCATTCACACACACATATTCTGTCTTAGTCCTACTGACCTTCATTCCTCTCCTCTCTAGAGCATATCTCAACCTCTCCAGGGTCTCCTCAACCTGGTCCCTACTCTCACTACAGATCACAATGTCATCTGCAAACATCTTAGTCCACGGGGACTCCTGTCTGATCTCATCTGTCAACCTGACCATCACCACTGCAAATAAGAAAGAGCTCAAAGCAGATCCTTGATGTAATCCCACCTCCACCTTAAACGCATCTGTCACTCCCACTGCAGACTTCACCACCATCACACTACGCTCATACATATCCTGTACCACTCTTACATACTTCTCTGCCACTCCTGACTTCCTCATACAATACCACAACTCCTCTCTAGGCACTCTATCATTTGCTTTCTCCAAGTCCACAAAGACACAATGCAACTGCTTCTGACCTTCTCTATATTTCTCCATCAAAACCCTCAGAGCAAACATCACATCTTAGTGCTCTTTCCCGGCATGAAACCATACTGCTGATGACTAATCATCATATCCCATCCTTAACCTAGCTTCCACTACTCTTTCCCATAACTTCAAGCTGTGACTGATCAGTTTTATCCCTCTGTAGTTACTACAGCTCTGCACATCACCCTTATTCTTAAAAATAGGTACTAAAACACTTTGTCTCCACTCCTCAGGCATCCTCTGACTTTCCAAGATTTCATTAAACAAGCTGGTTAAAAACTCCACTGCCATTTCTCCTAAGCACTTCCATACTTCCACTGGTATGTCATCTGGACCAACAGCCTTTCCATTTTTCATCATCTTCATAGCTGTCTGTACTTCCTCCTTGCTAATATGTTTCACTTCCTGATTCACTATTCCCACATCATCCAACCTTTTCTCTCTCTCTCATTCTCTTCTTTCATCAGCTTCTCAAAGTATCTTACCATCTGCCCAGCACACTCACCTCGCTTGTGAGTACATTTCCCTCACTATCCTTTATCACCCTTACCTGCTGCACATCTGTCCCAGCTTAGTCCCTCTGTCTAGCCAATTGGTACAGGTCCTTTTCTCTCTCTTTATTGTCCAACCTTACATACAAGTCTCCATTTGTCTTATCCTTAGCCTTCACCACCTCTCTCTTGGTCATGTTCCTCATCTCCTTATACTCCTGTCTACTTTCTTCATCTGTCTGACAATCCCACTTCTTCTTCACCAGCCTCTTCCTCTGTATACTCTTCTGTACTTCCTCATACCACCACCAGGTCTCCTTGTCCTCCTTCCTCTGTCCAGATGTCACACCAAGCACCTTTCTAGCCGTCTCCCTTACCATCTCTGCTGTAGTTACCCAGCAATTCGGTAGCTCTTTACTGCCCCCCAGTGCCTGTTTTAACTCTTCCCTGAACTTCACCTCACAATCAGCTTTATCACCCTTTTTCAACTTCCACCATTTGATCCTTGGCACTGCTCTCACACTTGTCTTCCTCTTCTTGATCACCAACATCATCCTACAGGCCACCATTCTATGCTGCCTAACTACACTTTCCCCTGTCACCACTTTACAGTCTCCAATCCCCTTCAGACTGGCCCTCCTGCACAGGATATAATCCAGCTGTGTGCATCTTCCTCCACTCTTGTACGTCACCCTATGCTTTGATTGATTACATTAATCATGCAAAAAACATGAACATAGTAAGCTTAGACATAAATAGTGCTTTGATTCTGCCCACTGGGTATATCTACGGTCAGTTCTAGAAGAATATGGATTTTCTCAAAAATTCACACTATTAATTAAATCACTTTATGAAAAATCTTTAGCATACATAAAGATTGGATCATGCCTTTCTAAATCTTTAGAAATTACTAAAGGTACAAAACAGGAATGCCCCTTGTCTCCATTATTATTTATCTTAGTAATCAAAGCTTTTGCAAATTATATTTGAATGGATAAGAAAATTAAGGGTGTACAAATTGACAGTAGTCTAGAAATGAAGGTTCAGTCGTTTGCAGATGATATTTTGTTAACTTTAAAGGTTGATAACATGTCTCTAAAAACTCTATTAAATTTAAATGAACACTTTCAGAAACCCTCAGGTCTTAAATTTAATGAAAATAAGACACATATTACTTATAAATTCTAAAAAGAAAAACATAGATAAGGATTTATCTAAATATATAGCTGCTGCAATAAAATAAAATACTTAGGGGTTACATTAACAGGTGAATTAAATAAGACAGTAACAACAAAATAATATTCTAAATAACATTAAAATACTCATTCAAAAATGGAATAACTACTTTTTTGCAATGGGCGACAGGCACTACATAATTAAAATGATTACGTTTTCAAAATATTATACAGGAGGACTCAGTCTTCCAGATATAGAAATATATGGAGACTTAAACCTTGACATGGTTATTAATAGAACGTGCTGGAGGGACAGATTCAACACCCAGAGACTCTTGTTCAAGAGGAATCTTGACCAATGGATGGGAAATCGCAGATATACCCCAGGGATTACTTCAGTGTCACTGCTTGACAGAGGTACAACAAAATAATAAGGCATAGTTTTGGGCAGATAGCCTAGTATGAACCTATGAACCTATGAACCTATGTCCCAATAAACCCAGAATAGCTCTGAATCATCATTTAAATGACTGGTATATCCAGTATGAGGAAAGCAGGCACAGATGTCATATAATAAACAGTTTATTAGCACAATAAAACACAGTGCAAAGCTTTCGAGTATAGTGACTTTTTCTCAATGCAATAGGCTTAATGACTGGGAAGCAGGAGGACTCAGTCTTCCAGATATAGAAATATATGAACTATCATCTAATACAAAAACAATATTATTATGGGTAAATAATGCTTATTCTACCAGATGGAAAAACATACATGAAAAGATATGGCTAAAATCAGGTCTTACATTACCATCTCAATATACTGAGTTGGTATCAAATAATCTTTTGAGGATGAAGAGAGAACATCTTACAGAAAACAAAGGGAAGCACATAAGTTCTAAGTTTATAACACACTCTCCAAAGCCAAGAACACAGCATCCATGGGACCTGACAACATCCCAGGCTACGTTCTACACGAACTACAGAACAAACTGGCACCCCACCTAAGTACCATGTTCAATCATAACCTCACCTCACGCTATGTGCCCACTGAATGGTACACAGTGACGGTTATCCCACTCCACAAAGGGGGAGCCACCACGAACCCCAGTAGCTACCGCCCCATTAGCCTGATGAGCCTGATCTGCAAGGCTATGGAATGTATCATCATGGAACTTATAAACAATGACATTGGTAATCTCCAAACTCTGGACCCCACCCAGTTTGGGTTTGTAAAAGGCAGATCATGTCTCCTAAACCTGATAGACTTCTTTGAAGCGGTCATCAAAGCCGTAGATGAGGGTAATGTGATTCACACAGTCTATCCAGATCTCACCAAAGCTTTCGATACCATCCCCCACTCTGGAATTATAGATAAACTCACTAAACTAGGTATAAATCCCTATGTCACAAGATGGGTTGCCATCTAGCTCACTGACAGAACCCACACTGTGAAAGTAGCAGACTCCAAATCCAGCTTCAGACCATTGACAAGTGGAGTACCACAGGGTTCAGTCCTGGGTTCTCTCTGGTTTGGTATCTACTTCTCTGAAGTACAGGCTAACACAGAAGGTCTTTAGCTAATGAAGTTTGCAGATAACTGCAAACTAGGAGCCATAATCAAAACTCCAAAAGATGTGGACATCCTACAAAAGGGCCTCACTGAGACAGATGCTTGGTGTCAAAGCCTGGTGTCAAAGCCTCAAGCTCAATGATAAAAAGTGCATTGTCATCTCTTTTGGTAAAAACTCTGTACCCATGAACTACCACATAGGCAGCAGTCTACTTAACATGGAAAGTGTGATAAGAGACCTTGGGACACAGGTTGACAGTAGTCTCTCCTTTGATAATCACATCACCACAGTAGTCAGGAAATCCTTCTATGTGGCACACCTCATCACAAAAGGTTTCTCATCCAGGAATAAAGAGGTCATTGTTCCCCTCTACTCATCACTCATTAGACCCATTATAGAGTATAATGCCCCTTTTGGTATGTACCTTACAAGACATCTACAACAACTGAAAAGGCTGCAGAAATACCTCACAACGAGGTTTACCAGCTTCAAACAGATGCCCTACACAGACCGTCTTAAAAAACTGCAGCTTTACTCCATCACATATCGCCTACTCAGATGTGATCTCTGCCTAACACCCAAAGCTATGTCAAACCCAGAGATTTTAGACATGCTTCACTTAAAGAAATCCCAATCCTTCCAAGCTACATGCTCTAGGGACCTAAACCTTGTCACCACAATAAACAGAACATGCTGGAGGGATAGATTCCTGTCCCAGAGCCTTCCCATACTCTGGAACAAACTACCTATCTATATCAAACAAAGCTTCTCATTAGCACTCTTCAATAAAAATCTTGATGATTGGATGGGAGATAGGAAATTCACCCCCGGGATCACTTATGTGGCTCTGCTCGATAGTGGCACAGGAAAATAATTTTCTTGGGTGGCGAAAGCCAGGGTACCTTTTGGCTAGCCTTATATAGGCCCTAGGGCCAATAGCCTAGTACCTACCTATGAACCTATGAACCTATGAAAACATATTAAAAGGATATAAAACCTTTATGAATCGGAATCCCAACATAAAAGCTTGGTCATTCTTGCTATATCCTATTGCATGCACACAAAATAACATAACAATGTTTGATATAGATATAATCAAGACTTTCTGAAAGCATGAACTGATTTATTGGCATCAGTTACTAGACTCTGGAAAAGTTTTAATACTGGAACAAACAAGGAACCCATTTTATTCAGGTAATGATCTATGGTTAAACATACAGGAAATAAGA
The DNA here is from genome assembly GCF_019279795.1 of Protopterus annectens. Lineage (NCBI taxonomy): Eukaryota > Metazoa > Chordata > Ceratodontiformes > Protopteridae > Protopterus > Protopterus annectens. Next base: position 1,165,655,732 of record NC_056727.1, read on the forward strand.
CAGTACATTTTAGACAGAACAGTGACAATGCAATTATCAATCAGACAAAACATGCCTACATTTATAGAACACGTGTGCTTTTCAACAACACAAGCTGTTCATGGTAACGTTTACTTATCAAACATCTATAAAATAATTAAGAAAGCTAAATATATCATACAGAGGATCTTTGGGGGTACTGTAATACAATAAATAATCAAATGCCAAATGACAATGACAGGAAAATAATATTTCTTTCCAAGAAGCTAACATCCATTTCATTGCAATGAAAATGGAAATGGTTCACATGCAAATGTATTCACAGGTCCTTTATAACACCACATACAATTGAAATAATGTTTAAACAACATATAGGATGCTGGAGATGTAAAAGGAACTTGAGATCACATTGGAGGCCTATGTTTTATGATTGTCATTTACCTATACCACTTTGGGATAAAGTATATTTCTTCTTGCAAATAGATTTTTAATGATAACAGTAATTTCTCTAAATCTTTGATTTTATTTAATGCTCCCATATTCCAATGTGTTGCTAGAACAACGTTTTCACTGTTATGGACATTACTGGCTATAGTATGCAAAACCATTGCTAAAAATTGGAAAAGTGAGACTTTACCCACATTTAGAGAATACAGAAACGTTGTATTGGGGTCTATATTACAAGCTCGAAAACTTTAAAGAGTGAACGCTCTTTTATCGAGCTGTAAACATCAACACCACTAAAGAGCGAAGACATGGAACAGCGATTTTTTTTCCCAGGGAAAAAAATCACCGGGCCATTTTTGGGACTTTGCCATTTCCTCCACTGTGGTGTGATCTTGGAGTTGGTATATTTAAGTGGGGGGGGGGGGGTAGGGGGTGAAGCCTCACAGTTTATTTTGTGTTTGCATTTCTTTTTATTTTTATTTTTGTGTAGCAGCGATTTTTTTCCCTGGAAAAAAAAATCATCATTCCGTGTCTTCACTCTTTACTGGTGTCAATGTTTTCAGCTTGACAGCTTTCGAGATTGTAATATAGACCCTTGTATTGAATGCATCATGAATGGAAAAGAGAACAGAAAGAACCACATCTTATTGCAACTCTTGGAAGAAAGCGAATGAAATAACGGAGATGACTGTAATATCTAATGGAATGAAGTTTTAAATGTAAAAATGTGGAAATCATGTAAACTTATAGACACCTCTGCAAAAAGTTGGCTTAGATTTCATAGGTGTTGACTGTATATAGTTGTTATCCTCTGTAAATTATGTTTTATATTGCAAATTTATGAAATTACATTAATTTTGTAAAATCTATAAAAACATTTACACAAAAAAAAAAAAAGAATACAGGCCCACAAAAGCTCTTCTGAACACAAACAGCATTAGGTCATATGGAAGAACATGGAATTTCACATTAAATTACAGGTCATGATACAGTCAAATAATGAAAACCAAGGAATCTGAAAGAAAGAAGTGGAAATCTGCTCTAAAAATTAGTTTGAATGCAATAATGTTTTCTGCCAAAAATAACCTGAGTATAATTGAGCAGCAGCATGAAGGTATGTTCCTCAGTTCACTGGAACTAATTAAATATTACAGTACAGAGCTTATACAACTTAGCAGCAGCCTTATAAAGGGATCATTATCTTAATTTTCACCTGCAATCAAAAACGAGTTTATCAATTTGCAGCATTCTAATTTGAGAAGTAAGATTCTTTCTTACATCAGTAATGTGATTGTATACCAGATGTGTGAAATTATAAAATATGTAAAAGTTACATCTGGTGGCTGTACTAAGAAAGAAGTTTTATCAGTTTCATTAGTATCACGAATAAATAAGAGCTGATATGGTATCAGAGATAGAAAATAAACTAAAGAAAGATGGCTTAAATATTGTTAATTGTCATGGTCCAGACTATGACAATGGGACAAATATTGCCATAAAGTATTGTGGTGTTCAGACATTAATTTTTGAAAACAATCCTTATGTCAGATTTGTCCCATGTCCAGGTCATTCTTTAAATTTAATTGGGTATTATGCCTCCGGTGTGTCTGGAAAGATGATAACATTTTTTGGTACAATATACAGGCTATTTACTTTTTTTGTTGGTTTCGTAAGTAGATGCGACTTGCTGTCAAAAGAATTACAAGTAACACTAAGGGGTCACAGTGACAGAAGATGGTCTGCAAAGTTCAGAGCAGTGCATTCACTCTGTCTTCAGCTACCTGTGGTCTTGGAAATCTTGCTGGATCTAGCAGCTGATACTACTAGTGCAAGTTGCAACTGACACTGTTGATAGACCCACTCTCCAACAAAACAGAGTGGCTTTGCTTTTATATGATGTTGAATAATGTTGAACAAAATACTTGGCGTAGTTTATTATGTGAACCACCATCACCAGAAGGTAGGATTACCAGTTGATACTACTGCAAATTATGTCAAGGGACTTGTATATAAAATGCACCACGTATATGAGGATGTTTCACATAACATAAAAATGCTAAAGAATATTCAAAATGCATATCAACTGAAGCAGCATTACAGAAAAAGAGGAAGAGGAAAAAGTCATTTGCATCTGTGAATGCTACTGATGAAAGACATCTGCTTTCACATGAGCAAAACTTCCAAGAATAATACAACACTATTCTAGAAACTTTACCACATGGCTGATGTAGATATATGAAACACTGTCAGAAGTAGCTTATGATTTCAACTTTCTATCATATCGGGTTTCTCTTTGTCGGCTATGGCTGTTGCTGTCTTAAAGAAATGTGTGCTGATTTGGTGTTGAAGTATTCAGAGGATTTAAATGCCATAGAAATTGTACATGAGGCAGAAGCTTCAAATTTCAGACACCAGCTCTATTATAAGAGTTTAATAAAGCCACACTGCTTATCTTGTTTAATCTAATTCATGAGTTAAGTTTTGATACATACTATCCAAAGATTTAGGTTGCTCTCAAAATAATTTAGACTCTGCCGGTCACCATTGCATCCTGTAAACTTACATTTAATAATCAGATACAGTATGGGGTAACAAAGATTTTTGAATTGTGCCTTATTATCTATCAAAAATGATATGGGCAGTACAGTAGGTTTTGAAAACGTGATTGATAACATTGTTTCATTCAAGGCAAGAAAATCAACTTATGATGATGTGGATGTGTAAACTTTCTGCCCGCATAGATAGCTGAGATAACAACCTGAAGGTCAGTGATATGCTGAAAATCAATTCAAAATGTATAAAGCCACAAGACAGATACTTTTGGCTCCTTTGACAGCCATCAAGTAGAGATGTTTGATTCATTTAAGGGCCACAAAAAGAGACTTCTGATAAGCCTCAGAAAAGGGAGACTAAAATGAACCTTAGATTGCATTTAAAAAGTATAGAAATATAAAAAGTATGTTAGAAGGACAAATACCAACTTTGGGGTACCAAATAAACAGCAAAAAGGGTACCTATAAATGTGGCACTTGTAAGCAGTACAAATTTATCATGAGGGGTGACAAGCTTTATATACATGGAAATGACTGGGTTAATAAGAAGAGCACTACATCTGTAGCTCCAAAAGAGTTATATATGTGGCACATTGCCAACATTGACCCAGTTTTTATATCAGGAAAAACAAGAGGTCATTAAAAGAATGTGTATGAACACACATAAGGTTAAAAAATATAAATTCATTTAATGCTTTGGCTAGGCACTTAATTCATTTTCCAGAACATAATTTTAAATTTAGGTTTTGGATTCCATCAATGTTGATTCAAGATGGGGAACCTGGAGGTTGAAGTTAGAGGTTTTAAAGTTGAAATGGCAACCTATGACAGCTGTTGGTAGGCGCCCATAGTTGAACAAAATTGTTTATATTGATAGTACCCTTAAATTGAAACAGATTAAATTATAATAGTGATTTTTACTTATTTAAATGTAAATATTTTAACATGGTTTGTGCGTGTTGTGATATATACAATTTTTTTTTATAAATGCAGTTAATAGAGTCAATGTTTTAAATTATTATTAATTTAAAGTTTAAATTGCATGTGTTGCTTTAAGGAAATAATTGAAGCACTAGCATTTTGTGAGATAATGATATTTAAATGGTGGTAACTTTCTAATTCAGTTGTTCTAATGAAGTCCAGGTGAATTTATGGATGAAAGCACTTAAAAGTTTTTAGTTTGGTTCATTTTGTTATCCAATAAACACGGCTGATGGTACATGTCAGGGACTTGTGTTTTTTTATTGGTTCTGAGCTTTTTGTCGATACTCCCATTTGGCTTTTTGTTGGATTTTGTTTTTTTTTTTTTTTTTTCATAAAGTCACCTGCAGCCAGCATGGATCCCCCAGCCATTTCTCAAATGGACAGACAAACCAACATGTTTTCATTAGTTGGAACCCCACATTACTAATTCAGCAATTAACACAGCAGGTTTCCAACCTTGTTCCTACAATCAACTTTGTGGAGCAGTGTGTATATGTAGTAATGAAGCTACCAGTGGAGTGGCGAATAGGGAGATGAATATTTCTATCACTACTGCCCTGCAAAATGCATCATCTTGGGTGAAACATCCTGCCTCTACAGATGAACACTGTAATTGTCAGGTGCTGGGTTCAACTGTGGCACATTCAACATGGATGACTGGCAGTACAGATGATAACCAGAATCGGGTACACGAATGACTGGACAATAACTGGGTATTCCATTTGTGGAGAAACCAGATGGCGATATTTTGACAGGAGTTTAAAGCAGTATGAACACAAATTATCCAAGTATCATAGATGGCAGATGAAGAATGCCTATTTTAGGGAGTGTATTAAGATTGGACATATCCCTAAGGATCTACGCTCATGGAAATTCCCATTTGGACTAAAAACAGGTACTGAACTGCACAAGCTATTGTTAGCCCTGTTTGACAAGCAGGCATATGAATTAATGAAACGTCTGATAAAGTTTAATTTACAGGAAATGGATGGACTGGTCCAAGACATTGAATATATAGACAGCCGTTTAAGAGGAATTTGTTATTTGATGCATATTTGCACAAATATAACAAGATTTTTATTGACATTACTATATGAGTAATGAGATTAAAAACAGAAAAGAGAAAAAAATTATTAAGGGACAAACAAGAATATGAAAGTAGAAGCAAAACAAATAATGGAATTGAAGGGGTTGGTCATGTCAATGAGGATGTGTTGTATGTTCACAAATGTGAAACAGAAGATATCCCTTTAGATTTACCCCAGTACAAAGATCAGAGAGATTAATTAATGGGATGGGCTTGGTCTCCAAGAACAGGGACAAATGGGTCCAAGTTCAAGTAATGAGAAGACAAAAATCAAGGGATAAGGAGGGGAGAGATGTTTTTATATGAAAAGGAGTTGATTGGTCCAAGTATCATATACAATCACATGAACAAATATGTGATATAAAATTTGATGAAAGACATGCAAATGTGTTGGAGAAAGATTTTAATTTTGTACACTGTAGAAGGGCAAAAGTGACAGGCCTGTTAATCAATTTGAAGATTTTTACTAGAAAGTTAAATTTAGCCATCCATTTTAAAGATGGAAAACAGGTTAGGAATACAACATTCACTGAGACTAGCTTGTTTAGCCCACCTTTAAATTTAAGTATACAATTGTTTGAAAAATGTGTGAGTTTGATATCAGGAAGACACTCAATAGTAGAGTTTCCAATATATGCTATAACACAAGTGGAGATGAAAAAGAAATATTAACCCAAGATATTAACAATAAATGTATCAGGGTTATAAAGCCAGATAAAAGTGGAAGGTTAGTCATTTGGAATGCCTTAGATTATATCAACAAAATGGATAGCATTTTAAGAGAGGATACTTACCAAAAGGTTTTGATAAGGAAGTCAACACTGCTTATTCAATAATAGATCAAATTCTCAATGATATGGTTTTGCAGGGGTAGGTAGATTATAATTTGTATTTGGTACTTAGAAATGAACAAAGTAATCTTTGGTATTCCAAAGATCTATATGGATTTGTGAGACCCCACCACCACCCCATTAAGACCTATAGTTACTGTGAATAACTCCAAAACCTACTCCTGGCTAAATATATAGATTACAATTAAAGACTTTATTTCAGAGAAATCGGTATGTTTTGAAAAATTCCTGAGGTTTTCTTACTAAAATGAATCCATCGTTGTATGATTAAAATTTTATTTTCATGACGAGCAACGTTAAGGATCTTTTTTCTGTTATTCTCCAATGGATGGGGGGAATGTTTGAAAAGTATTTAAGTGAATTTGCAGAATTCATTAGCCAACCAATTCATTGGTGGAACACTTTTATGGATTTGATGATGAGAAATAACTATAATTTTTTGAAGTTTTTTTTTAACCATCAAAAACAGGTGTATTTATTTATATTTATTTAACATTTGTTGACCGGGAATGTCCCACTAGGCTCCACAGAGCCTGCTTTCAGCAGAGACCCAGGGAGAAATGCTCCAGATGCATATCTTTGGAATGTGGGAGGAAACCCACGCGAACACAGGGGGAACATGCAAACTCCACACAGAAGGCACCCCAGCCAAGAATCGAACCGGAGAGCCTCTTGCTGTGAGGCGACAACGTTAACTGCTGCACCACTGCGCCACCCTGTGAGAGGATACTTAGCTATCTGGGCCGCTTGTGCTCCCATGTTTACCAATGTTATTATGGCACACTAGTAACATAAATTTGTATTCAGTCCCCCCTTTAGTCATTATTGGAACTCATATGTCTGATTTTTGGATATTTGTATTTTTGGAAGGGTAGCGTTGAAGAATTAGGACAATTTGTGGCCAATATTAATAAAGCTACTGATTTTTTACAGTTTATAGGTTCATAGGTTCATAGATTAATACTAAGCTAACTGCCCTTGTGAGCCATTTTAAGCCTAGCCAATTATTCCTTGTGAGACTCAAACCCTGCACCTTGTGTTTGTAAGGCAAACACCTTAACCATTAGGCCACTCACCCACTACATTTACATTTTGTGCTTCTGATAGTAATGTTAGGTTTTTTTTGTGATGTTAGATTAACTAAAGATTTATGTAAATTAACTTTGTTATTTTAAAAAAATCTACATATTTCAATACTTTGTTACATTTTTCTAGTTGTCATCCTTTTCCCCAGAAAAAGGCAATAATTAAAGAACAAATGGTTGGATAGTCAGAATGACATCTGAAGAGAGTATGTTTTTGGAAGTAACCAAATAGTTAACAGAAATGTTGTTGACCATAGGTTACTCTAGGGAATTAGTTGATGAGGTTTCAGTGGAAGTAATTAAATAAAAGAAAAGAGAGGATTTATATTCCCCTGCTGGGGACCAATTCTGAAATTTTTAACCATAGCCAAAGGTCTATGATAAGAAACCCATAGAAGGCAATTAATTTGTCTTACACCTTAGATATGAATGAAATAAAAAATGTTTTGTGACACAATTGGAATATTTTTGAGTAAATGAAGAAATGTGTAAAATACTAGGTAATAAACCTAAGATTGTATTTTAAAAGGATAGAAATATAAAAAAAACACATCAGAAAGGTAAACACCAAATTTGGGGTGTCAAAATAACAATAAAAAGTACCTATAAATGTGGCACTTGCAAGCAGTGCAAATTTATTATGGAGGGTGACACGATTTATATTCATGGACATTATAAGGTTAATAAGAAGGGCTACTACAGCTGTAGCATTAAAAGAGTAATATATGTGGCATGTTGTCAGAAATGCTCTAGTTTTTACACTGGGAAAACTGAGAGGTCATTAAGAGAATGTGTATGAGCACACATATGACATTAAAAAATAAATTAATGTAGTGCTTTGGCTAGGCACTTAATTCTATTTCCTGAACATAATTTTAAATTTCAGGTTTTGGATTCCATTAATGTTGATTCAAAATGGGGAACCTGGAAGTTGAAGTCAGAGGGTTTACAGTTGAAATGGCAGTTTATGGCAGCTGCACATAGGAGACTGGGGTTGAATTAAGCTGTTTCTGTTGATACTGTCCTTAAACTGAGACAGCTGAAATTATAATTGGGATTTATTACTTATTTAAATGCAAATATCTTAACATGGTTTGTGTGTGTTGTGATATATACTATATTTAGTTTTTTTATAAATCCAGTTAGAGTCAATGTTTTAAATTAGAATTAATTTTACATTTAAATTGTATGTATCACTTTGAGGAAATAATTGAAACAGTGATGTTTGGTGGGGTAATGATATTTAAATGGTGGTTAATTTCTTATTCAATTCTTTTGATGATGTCTGGTAAATTTATGAATGAAAGTGCTTAACAGTTTTTACAAGTTTGTTAATTTTGTTATCCAATAATGTGGCTGATGGTACATGTCAGGGACTTGTGGTTATTAATGATTTTGAGTTTTTTGGTTGATATCCCATTTAGATTTTGTTGGCTTTTTATGCCTGGTTTATACAGTTTATACCCCACATGGAGTGCTACAGCACTCAGGTCTTAGTAACAAAAAAATATATCTTTTATACTGTAGCATACTGCTTGTTAAAAGTGTTGCAAAAAGTTGCTACAGTTTATACACACTCAAGTTTCAGTTGCTACAGTTTAGACACACTGAAGTTTCAGCTAAAAAAGATTTATTTTTTTACTTTTAAATTGTAGTAAACTGCTTGTTACAATCAGCAAAGCAGTTGCTAACTTTTAGGCCATACACAGAGCACTGCTGCACTTAGGTTTGACCACAAATGCAATACTGGCTTTTAAAAGATGTTGTACATTAAAGAGTGATTGGGATCAGCTGCCCTAACTATGCTAATGACACAGGGGTGTCCAACCTTTTGGCTGGCTGGGGCCGCATTGAGTGAACAGAAATGGTCTTGGGGCCGCATATAAAATATATCATATAGTTAACTCTTTTGTTTCTCCGGAAGACCACAGTCGACCTCCTGGCAGTACTGTAGGTGCATTTGAACAATGAATAAATGTAATAAATGCCTAATATATCCTTAAAATTCTAATTCTCATTCTAATTCTAATTCTCTAATATAACAGTTAACTCTAACATCTTAGTTAAAAAAAAAATATATATATATATATATATATATATATATATATATATGTGTGTGTTTTATTTTTTATTTTTTTTTGTACAAATAAACAGATATTCACTACAGCACTAGCATTTCTCACTGGGAAAACCATTCCAGCAGTCCAACTATGTAAAATGCCAACATCAGCAGTCCTACAATACTATAATCCACAAAAATAAGCCAACAAATTTGCAATAAAGTAAATAATTCACATTACTGACTTAATAAAACAATTCTGAATAAGCTACAAAAGGGTCTCACCCAAACAAATAACTGGTGCCAGAAATATGGCCTCAAGCTAAATGCCAAAAAATGCATCATCATCCCCTTTGAGGAGAGTGATGTCCCTACAAATTATCACATTAATAACAGTGTTGTAACCACGCAATCAATCATATGGTACTTGGGCACCCAGGTTGATACAAACCTGACTTTTGACCACCACGTTGTCTCCGTTGTAAGGAAAGCTTTTTACATGGCCCACTTAATTAGTAAGTGTATCTCATCCAGGGACAAGGAGGTCATAACATCCCTGTATTCTTCCTTTACAGGAGCCATTATTGAGTGCAATGCCCCTTTTGGCATGTGCCTCAGCAAAACACCCTGCCAAAACAAAGACTACAACCATTTCTGACAAAAAAGGTCAAAGGACTAAGTTCACTTAGTTATCCAAACAGACTAAAAAGCTTCTTGCTTTCCTCTGTCTCTCACTGGCCCCTATAAATTTCATCATTGGCTTGCTTTCCAGGCTAAGAAAGATCCTGCCTTAAGAAACTTCCTCTACATCAGAAATACTGGTTATACTTAAAATGCTCACTACAAAGACCACAGCCATCACTGCAACATAAACAAGCCACTTTTTATGAACAGGTTCTTGACACAAAAACCTTCAACTTCTGTAAAAAGCTCCTCTCATTATCAAACAATGTAGTTCAGCAACACGATGGCTGGATGGATAGCCATAAACGTAGTCCTTGGGTAAGTAGCATAGCCTTCATCAAACCAAATGGAAAATCCACATACTAACCTTTCCCAGCTGGATGGCTAAGATCTAATATTGGTTACTCAAGTCTAGTTGCCCAAGAAGAGGGGCATGTTTAACTAAGAATTCCATTTGCAAAATTATATTCAGTATACATATTAAATCTCTCTCTCTTAAAAACATATACACACACACACACACACACACACACACACACACACACACACACACACACACACACACAATAAAGCCCCTACTTGTAAAATAGGCAACCTCAGTAATCGCATGACACCCACTCACTGAATGAAATTGTCTGGAAGTCAAAATATCTGAAAAAAAAATCATAATAGAGATGGATTCATCCATGTAATTTCCCACCACCAAAAGGACCATCAATAAATCAACAAACAACTGCAGCAAATAGTAAATCAATAAGAAAACCATAAACTATAATGCTACATACTGGTGTAAACATATAACTTGTGTCAATCCCCAGGTTTATCCATACCAAAAGATTGTTTCAGAACTTTCTCCTAAAACCTTAAATCATTGATATTTGCCTTGCTGTAATTATAACTGTAAAAAAATGTTTTTAAGTTTATTCTGTACCTCAATGATTCTCACTGTTACGAGATGTAATCTCTGCCATATTGTATGAGTACTATATCCATAATTTGCTGTCTCCCTCTCTCTCTCTCTCATGTATTGTATTATATTGTTTTATGTTATTTTTGGAGCTTTTCTCCCCGAGCCTCCGCTGAAAATGGACCTGTGTTCAGTCAGACTTTCCTAGTAAACAAATGTAAAATAAAATAAAATAAATAAACTTCTCTCCAATCTAAAGCCATTTGACATTCAGACATTTTAATTTGTGCAGAAGTTACTCACAGACTGACAGTTTACTGAGCTGTAATGCTGGCCTTCACTTTTGAAAAAAACAAATTCCCAGACTTTGTCAATAGCTCAAAGTGTAGAGAGGATTATTTATTCATTATATATTTATTTATTTTTGGAAAACATCTTTAAAACTGTTAAATTGATTACACATCCATAAACACAGAAAAGTTATTTTGATTATGTAAACCACAGACTGCTGCAAGAAATCAAAGTCACATTAGCACTCTATGCTTATGTCCGAACAGATTAATCATACCTGTCAATCCAAAAGAAGTAAAGTAGCTTAATAAGAAGGTTATTTGCAAGGTTACATGGCAGTTTATATTGGAAATAAGCAGAGATATTAAAAAGGCTCTGTTTTTCATAATTATGCCTAAAAGTCTTCCAAGGTAAATACAACTTCTGATTTAGTATGGAACCATACCTCTCAATCTTAGAGCAAAACATCTGGACAAAGCGAAAAATGAAAGTGGGACACAGCCCCAAAAATAGTTATGCATCACAGACACCATTGAAACAACTGTAGCTGCAAACATTATACATCACTTATAATCTTTCTATTCCATCATTGTCAAACATTATATGGCTCATTCAGTCATGCCTTCTTTTGCATCAAAGAAATCTATGCTTTGTAATGACAAATGCATTAAAAATAATAAATAAAACACATTGCGTCAACATCCTGCAACTTCCTAGAGAGAGTGGCCTAATGGTTAAGGTGTTTGCCTTACAAATACAAGGTGCAGGGTTTGAGTCTCACAAGGGATAATTGGCTAAGCTTAAAATGGCTCGCAAGGGCAGTTAGCTTAGTACTAACCTATGAACCTGCAAGCAACCACAAAGCTTTCACTGAAACTAAGGCTGCTTGTTTCGCCAGAATGACAGCTCTCCCTAATTAAGTCTAATGGTATACAATCTACCAGTATCTGGACTACCTGAAATAAATTAAATTATGGCCTGTAAATTGAAAGTACACTTTGTTTAATTAAACTATATTTCTAAGCCCACTTACTATATTTTTTCAGTAACATCCCAATATCCATTTCCAGGTCACTTTACAAGACATTGGCTGTTGTAGACTTGGCATCCTTCAGAACCCCACAGGCCCACGCTAATACATTGTCCATTAAATGTAAATATCCATCCACTGTAAATGGCAAGAAGCTGCATACCCAAGTATTAGGTTTTGAAACAAAGAAACATATTTTCCGCAGTCTGTAAGTCTGTCTTTAATAATCATCTAATGTTGCAGCACTCCCAACACATAACCACACACATACACACTAAAATCCCCAACATTTAAAAAATGACATTGTGCCCACTTGATTTGCCAGTATTGATGATCCGCCAAAGCTATGCTTACTGTTGTCCAATCTATCACTGCTTAGAACCCACCAATGAAAAAACAGTACTAGGTGCTTTTTTGTTTGTCTGAAAAAAACAATACAACTTTATATGCTACAGTCCTACATAGTCAGTCCACTACTGACCCATTAACCCTAGGCTGCTGTCTCATTCTTACTCCCTGGAACTGCATTACCTTGGATGACTACTTTTATTTCCTAAGCAAAAGACACAAATTGGAAGATGAGGCAAAAATTCAGACATTCTTTGAACATCCATACAGTTAAGAGGTATGAGTTCATGTTCAATACAACACTCTCCCTGTCAGGAAAGCCACAATTGAATGAAAGTGTACTCTTAATGTATGATATATTTGTGAGCTAACTTGTTTGTGTTCAGTAGGTAGAATGATCATTGTTAGCCTCTTTGTGCATGTGCCGCTCTGTCATGCACACATATACACACATATACACACACACTCTTCTTCTACTTTCACGCACACAATTCTGCTTTCATGCATGCACTCACTCACTCCTTACTTACCTATTAACACAGGTAATTGCTGTCCCTTTCAAAGGCAACAGCGGCAAATCCATACATGAGTCCCTCATCAGCGAGAACACACACACACACACACACACACACACACACACACACACACACACACATGCACACACTGATTGTTCGGCGCAAAATAATGGTGTAAACACACTGACCCCTTTTTGGCTCAAAAACAAAACTAGAAGGGTGCTTTGGCACATGCCCACACCGACATTAGTGTTACAGGTCACGGGAGTGAAAAACACAAAACAAAAAAAGTGTTTTGGGGTATGTGTACATCGATGTTGCAGTTAGAGGTTGAGGGCCGCATAGAAGAGCTCTGAGGGCCGCATGCGGCACGCGGGCCGCAGGTTGGACATGTCTACGTGACTAGAGGAAAAACATGGAAAATATATATATGAAAAGTAACGCATTCAAGTATATTTAAATCAAATCACATCTGTCTATATAGGACTCATTGCAATGTTGCTGTGCATAGTGCAGAAACACACTGAGGAAAAGGATGAAAAAGCTTAAAGGAGCACACTAGGTAATAGCAACAGCACTCTTTGAAAGGTGCTAAGAAATCAGATGCCAGGAAACAGCCTGGTTCCATCTCATCTCACTAGAGAAAAAAACAATTTCCCAGCAAGATTACAAACAACAGTGTGCACCTATCACTTAGTAAATTGCAGAGAAACACTTATCCCAAATCCTGAGGTACTTGTTAATGCAGTCAAATATGGTAAATGATGTTACAATGAGCAACTTTCAGCTCAGTGTATAACAGCCCAGAGCACAATAGTGCCAATTCCACACAAGCATGCTCAATGTATAGCAAGACAGAAAAAGGCTTATACTTTGAGTGTGTAGTATTGGTGCAAATTGTACAAACCTTTTACAAATGAGTTGTTTTTCTTAGTGAAAAATAAAGTTTTATTGTTTAAGAAATTGTAGTCATTAATTTAAAAAAGGTCTTCTCACATAGTGGTCAATCCTTGGATTCCTCTCAGTATATTGGTTCAGTCAGTATGCCCAAAGAGTCAAGCTCAACAGGGTCTTCTCTTCCCCCTGATTCTGCCAAGCCCATTCCCTTGGCTATGGTTTTGTTAGATAGTAGGTAGGGACACTGGAAATCTCATTCATCCATTCATGTGTGTCACTAATTAGATGATGAGGCTCTTGGCTATCTCAAGAGAGTCATTGTTACTCCTGCTGTTTACACGCGCTTCATTGAATTTCTTCACTTTGACATTTGGAGCACCTGGCATATTTGGAACTGATTTTATTAACTTTAATAATTGAATCTGCTTGCAGACCATTAATAATGAGTTTTTACATGTCATCTGATCACTTGTATTGCACTTGATTGTTTCTTACTGTTTCCTTGCAAAATATGTAATCCTGATTTTATATTTAAACTAGTCTCATAGAATTTTTGAGATAAAAGAACTAGTTTTAATTCAGTGATTATTTTGAGTTTACTTTGTATTTTATTTTTATATTTTACATGAACAATCTGATTTAGTGCACTAGATCAACCGTTATTGTGATATGACTGAAGAGACTCACAATTTGTAATGCATTTAGTATGTCAAAATGAAACAACACATCACTCCTCCATTGTAACACACTCAAAGTGTTAGATGCAGTCTACACTAATACAGCTTAGCATAACAAGCTTATGTAATTACAAAGCATAAGCTAAGAGCCATGAAAAGATGTGTATCAAACAGTCCAAAATTGTTTCTACTGCACAGATTTTTCATGCGATACTGTTTATCTTAAAATACTATAATAAATGTTTTTCATGATAAAAATATGATTCTGAACTCAATATTTTCTGCTGTTAAAGATAAATACGGTCTGCATTTTCCACAACAATTTTTTCTTTGCCCCTATGAGCCTTCAGCCTAACATCAGCTACTAAACTTTCAATAATCTAGAACTCTGTGACAAATACAATCACATCCTATCCAATATAATCCTATGGGATATCCTATTGTATGAGTGTGGCTGCCCTTTACAAAGGTGAAAGGGAATGAAGAAAGAATAGGTGGCTAGCTGGTTGGCTTGCTTTTTGACTGGCTGGTAACTCCTAATAAAGGCGAGTACAGGTGAAGTGGGAAGATGAAGTGCAGACTGAAATGTGGAAGGCAGAATGGGCCTAGAAGTCATGCAGCTCCATCAGATGCCATCTGGATCATAGTTAGGGCTTTATCCCTCTATTCTATGGAGCTGTCAGCATTTCTCTAAATGGTAAAAGGAAATGAATAACACAAACTCAGTTATTTCTTAAAATGCCACAGAGTATATTGAGAACCTCAGGAGATGAATATTTTTCTCTGAATAGAATGACATTGCTATACCATAATTGTAAATTAATGGTGCGAGCATAGGCAAAGCTCCCGAGCAATGCAAAGCTGCATTCTGTCTGGCACATCAAAGCTGTAACAAGGGTGAGGTGAAGGGGAGTGTAGCAAGCTATTAGCATGCATGATTTTCATTTGCTGATGGTGCAGGAGGACATTACTGGCATTGATTTATGAAGCTGCATGAATGAAAGCTGGCACTGCATTTGTGGCCATGGCTAAAGCATGGTAGTATCCATTACAGTTGTTGCAAACCTGCTACATTTGAGCAAAGAAGTTTTTTTTTTTTTTGCTCTTTGAGTTGACTGGGGTGCCAGACTGGGGAAATGTACACAGTGATAAATGACCAGGTACACAGGGCCATAAAATATGAATAGATACAGCAGGTTAAAGAAACAAGATTGCATGATCATAACTGAATTCCATCTACTTTTAAGAAATTAACTTATGTTACTATATTCATAGATGGCAATAAATTCTGAGTCAGTCAAAAGACACAATAAACTGGCTGTTGCTGTATGTCAGGGTGTTGTACATCATTTTTTTTATTTATAAGTTCCTTCTGCTGATGGTATGGTTTACATTGGAAGAAAGTATTTAAAGCAGACATATTCCCTGGGATCTGGAAAAGTTACATACATGGCAGTGGCCAACCCAAGTCTGTTTACTATGGGTGCACAATAAGCCCCAAGATTCATTAAAAATTTATGAAACCAGCAAGTGTATGTGATGTTCAGCTCCTTATCTCAGCAGGGACCTGTGGGAAGACCATGTTTGACAAAGTTGTGGTCACAGAGAAGTACAATCACCAGTAGCATTCATCCTTCAAGCACAAGCCTCAGGGGCAGTCAGAGTGAACCCCTGTGCTTAATTGGTTATAAGGTTTATGTGCTGATTGATTTTTGTTAACCTGAGGATTCATATGTGTAGAGAAGATACTTGTGGAAGGCAGTAAAGGAAGTATGATTAAGGTAGGGGGGTACAGGAGGTAGAAGGGCCACACAAACAAATAAACTCGCACATAACATAGACAAAACTGCAAATAGAAGTGGTAACACAATCAGGGATGTAAAAGAGAATGGAGAAGATGCATGAGACATACACATAACTATCAAACTCAAGTAAATAAAGTAAAAAAAGGTAAAAAAAAACACATGATGGATGCTATACAGAAAAGTTACAAAATTATTGCTCAAAAGCAGTTACGACATCAGCAGTCTGATCACTGTAGCTGTACTATAATGCAAATGTCATGAAATGCAGCACCCATTCAACTTTTTTTACTTAGTTTTTACCAAACACTTCATTTACAGACTGAGCAGTGGAAGCAGTCATGCTAAAGCTGTCAGTGAAGCTCATAGCAGGCGATCGTTACACAATAGCAAAATGAAAGAATAAAGATGAAAAAAGTATACAGGCCAGATGGGACTTGAACTCATATTCCACTCCACTTACACTATACAAGACACTTAATTTACAGGCTGAGTTTCTGAAGGTGGTAGCTTTACCTATGTTGTATGTGCACACTTCTGTGCAATGATATTCAGCTCATTTGCATTACTGATGCCAGCTGAGGACAATATATAATAAATGACAGTAGCACTTAATTATTACCATATAATGATCAGTGCCAATCCTCGTTGGGTGTGTATGGGCATTGAAGGTGCCCTTCATAACCCATTCCACACAGGACAATCACAAGTGTTAAGGTATTTGGAAGCCATGGATGTACTTGTGTGAGGAGTGTTTATTTTTGACTTGATTAAAGGTTGGAAATAGGTGTGTACAAAAGGGGTGGGGGTTGGCATAAAGGTTAAAGTATTTATCTCACAGACCCAAGGTATCGCCTTTGCAGGGAAATTGGCTAGACATAAAATGGTCTGCAAAGGCAACTAGCTTAGTATTTAACTATAAACCCAAGATAGATGAAAAGTTAAACAAGCTGAGAGTAGAACACAAGATAAGCAACCAATAAATGAGCAGGATGGAGGTGAGAAAGGTGAAGTCATTTTTGTTTTTGAGGGGGACAAGTGACCAGTTTTCATGCATAAAGAGAAGGTACACTGGGGAAGGAAGTAAGGAATGTAAAAGGAATGTAACAGGGTTAGGTTAGGTAGCAGGAGAAGGCAGTCATGACTGACAGGGTGTGAGGTAATGCAGTGGAGGGGATACTGTGGTGAAAGAGACATCAGATAAACAGAGGGAAGACAATAATGAAGGGAGGACTGAACAAAAATAAGAGTGGTCATGGACACAAAAGATAGGAAACACCAGGTAGGGGATATGATGGGGTATTTGCTGCTGCAGTTTCTGACAGCTAAGACCTGATACCAGATAACTCACCAACCTGGGCATGTTATCCCTGTGCCCTATCTGAGATGGTAAAGTCAGTTCTGAATAGAGCTGTGACTCAACAACTCATTAGAGGTGGTTTTCCATTTGGCCATTATGGGCATCCAGTCTCTTGTCGATGATCTGCCCCGCAATGTCTGCCAGCTGTCGATGGGTGACAAAGATGTCACATCCATTAACACTGTAGCCAGTGGGTGCAACTGTACAGCGTCCTATGCAGGACTTCCTAAAGTGGTTGCTGCAGGTAGGGCAGGAGGTGTGGAGGTAATTATAGTAGGCTGGGACCCAGATCTGCTGGGTGCTACTGGTGATGGTGATGATGATGGCAGTGCTGCTGTCCCCTGTGGGGGGCTGATAGGCCTTGCATATTAGATGGGTACAGATCATGCTACTGCTGCATATAATAACAAAATAAATGGAGAGAATCAAAATAATAAACACAATAAATGTATGTAAGAGAAAAGACAGCAACAAAGGCAGAAAAAGAAGTACAACTGCAATGAAAACTGAAGCTCATATATTCACTGAATACGATGCCCTTAAACACAGTATGCTTCTTGAACCACAAAAACTTCACAAGCTAACAAGGCTGTTAGCATGTACAACTAACAGGGGGGCCTGAACCAACAGCCATCATCACATGTAGTCTGACACATAGAGGAATGACATGATAAGCTACTTAGACAGACTAACAGGACTCTTTAGTCCAATATGTAGTAATGATATCTGAGACCAATGTACACATACAAAGGAAACATGCTGCAAAGACATACAATTCACTCGCAAGTTATATGTAAAGGAAACACCTTCTCATTTATATTGAAATATGCCCACCCAGCCAATAATGGTGATCATGTATATTTGCCTCATCTAATGTTGCAGTGATATTAATAAGACAGAAAAATAAACCTTAAATATTTTGCATGATAATACAGCTGGCAGGGACGGGGGATTGGATCCACAGTGGTCATCACAGAGCTTTAACAGTCTGATCCACTTATACAAGAGGATACATACACAAACATACAAAACATTGAAAAATTGTGTTGCTACCTCTGAGCTACAGCAGTAATGACAGAAGTGGGACTGTTGTATAACAGGTAAATATTTCAGGAATGGATCCCTACTATTATTTGTATTAAAAGCAAGAAAGTCTAAAGAATGTATAGCCACTATGGCACTCAAATAGGTATTCATGTCTTCCACTGTGTAGCTGCCAATTTACTTCAATATCTTCAGAGACTATAGAAATACACAAAACACTGTGTAATATTTGTGGATGGCCTACAGTGGCACCTTAAATGTGTAGCTAAGCTAAGTTCTACTTATAGTACATAGGTGGTGTTTGCTATTTAATTTCATCCCTTCATTGGCCAAGGAGGTCAGGATGACTGCGCCACATGTCACTGTTATGGCAATGCCTCTGTTCCCTATAAACAGGATGCCAATGGTAAGGTTGACAGGCTGGGCTAAACTATTCAAGGTATCAATTTTATACTGCAACCCTTCATAGCCCTCATGCATGAGCCTTTAGCTGTAATCTTTATGGATGAGGTAAAGAAATATCTTAAGACTCCTCCACATCATACCTCTGTACTCTAATAAAATTAGCACTATCCTCGCTTTCTCAAGTTATGATGTCTCACCTTGAAAACTCTCAGAGGAAAATGGGAGCAAATTTTCCAAATTGGGTCTCACATATCACATAAGATGCACAGTGATGGGCATCAATGGACACCTCATTCGTGGGATGCATGACAAGCTCAGAAAATATAGGTACTGTATTACTATGGTTCATAGGGACACTTTTAGATGTGAAACAAGATAGTGGGCCGGATTCACGAAACCTCCGTGTAAGACTTAATATGTCTTACTCGGAGGCTGCAGTTGAACAGTATGATGTCAGCATGCCATGCATATGCATGAGGGCATGCTGAATCATAACCTAGGCTAACACGGTCCGTGTAGGAAAGTAGGGGGCGTGTCCGAATGCCGAGTACTGCAAAGGGACAAGCCCCCAGAAAAGTCAGAGGCCTGAAAGTAAACACCCACAAGTGAGTCCTTAGAAATGTCAAGGAATACAACACCACACTTCCCCACAGACTAAACCCTACTGAAAAATGTGTAAAACGTAAAAATAGCAGTTTCATTTTTTTTTTATAATTTCAAAAATGTTTGCCCGCATTTGTGCTCATTTGCACAGGTATGCCCTTCGCTCAGCCACAGTTAGTAGACATTGAAAAGCATATAAGATCTACATATGCAAATTAAGCCAAGTAGCAATAGCGTAGTGGTAGAGACGTTGGCCAAAGAGGAGGTAGTCACGGTTCGAGCCCCCGCAACATCATTCACCATTTTTATTTAAATAAGTATGAAACAATCCCCTGACACACATATATCTATATATATATATATATATATATATATATATATATATATATATATATAACTATAATTTAAGTAAAATGCAATGAAATGGGCCATGTATTTGTGAAGAAATCCGACAGAATAATTTATAAAAAAAGGATTATAATTGCCCATAGCTGAGCAGCGCTTTAACATGCTGTATATGAGTGCCCGTAGGTGAGCAGCACTTTAACAAGCTGCATATGAGTGCCCGTAGGTGAGCAGCACTTTAACAAGCTGCATATGAGTGCCCGGAGGTGAGCAGTGCTTTAACAAAGCTTAATATGAGTGCCCGTAGCTCAGCAGCACTTCACCCAGTGTAATATGAGTGCTCATAGCTAAATAATGCGTTACCCAGTGTAAGCCGTTTGCGCGGAGCTGCGCAGCACGCCAACCAGCTCACTGGCGGGCAACATTGGGCAAGCTGTATCAAAGCCGCCTTTACACAGACACACCTCCTAGCCTGTCTAGACAGTAGTAAAATAAAAAAAGCAATGCCAAGGGTCGAACCCGGGATACTGTGCACCATAGTCAACGTACAGAACCACTAAGCCATGACAGATGTACTGAGCAATACAGTATTAGCATATATATAGGAATGAATGAATGAAAATAGAACCATGACAAAGCAGGTTTGCTTTAAGCTGATAAATATCCAAAATGGCCAATCAGAGATAAGTGTGGGAAAACTGGCATATATAAGCCCCATAGGCGGGAATACACACCATAACTGATTGTGGTACCCATTTGTAGTCAGGATGGCAGGTGCAGGAGAGGGAAATCACTTTAGATCACAAAGGTGGGGTGGTGAGGAGTCAAAATATATGGTTTGGCTCCTAGTCCATGATCATGAAGCACAATTCATGCAGGGCCAGGTTCAATGGGGAGCGTACAAGGCACAGGCGTGGAACCGGTTGGCACATGATCTCACAAGTGCCACAGGCATTCCGAGGACTGGTGAACAGGTCCGTCACCACCATGCGGACCTGAAGCGACGTAAGGAGGACCAACTGAACCATTGGATCCAGGAGGCCCGACAAATACCCAATGCCCCACTACTGAGTAAGTATCCATGTAATTACGTATGTAAAAAATGCTATCCTAGCCTATAGTATGGAGAGGTATGTTCCAATATTCCTTCGTTTATATTACAGCTGCAGGTGTCCGTTCAGCGAATCGGCGAGCCTATGCTGATAGGCTGCTGAGATTGTGCCACCAGGCAGGTTAGTAGTTATTTAGTTGGTATTGTTATAGAATATAAGTGAAGCAGATTGTAAAAGAGTTCATTGTTGTAACCCAGTAATAAAGGTGAAATAAGCCTAGAATAAAGATTCTGCTAGTATTATATGATTAGATAAGTGATGCAGCCTGGAAAAGAGTGTATTGCAATCCAGTAATAAAGATTAAACAAGTCTCAAATAAAGTTTCCACCTGTATTGTAATATCAGATAACTGCTTCAGCCTGAAAATGAGTGGTAATCAATCAACAAAGGATAGACAAGTGTCGAATACATCCTTGTAAATTCTGCCATATGAAATAAGTGAGTCATCTGGAAAGGATTGTTGTAACCCAGTAATAAATGTTAATAAAGCCTAGAATTAAGTACCATTCTGAAATGTAAATATAAAATAAGTGAGAGAGTGTGAGAAAGACAGTTTGAAGCTACCAAGAAAGCTGTAATAAGTCTGGAATAATGGTATACTGCAGTTACTACATAATATGAAATGAATGAATGAGACAGCCACAACCAAAGAGTGTAATGTTTTAAATAAAGTACAGAACCTGGACTGTGTCCGTCCCACAATTTGGATATGTTTCTGTACCCTTGCATTATGGAGATAGTATGGTTGTATGAAATGCTGAACATCCACAGTTGTCTAGACCCATTTAAATCAAATGTAGCAGGATGCTGTACCTGAACACAGCCAGATATGAACATATATGAATAAAAATGGAATGTATATTAATGTAGCAGTAACATCCCCATCACCAACATTCCTAAGGTTACATACAGGAAACTGTACTAATACATGTAGGGGATATATATCTGCATCTACAAGGAATGTACAGTATATGTATAGGTAGTGTAAGTTGTTAATGTAATATTTCCCCACCCTACCCTATTTTCACAAATTATGCCATTCCACACCAAACTGAGTATGTGTAGTCACAATTAATTCCCATGGACATTTGTCCTGTTGGTTCATACATATCTGCATGTACGCTGATGCATGTGCCCTGTTCACATATCCAAACCTGATGGCCTGTTGCCACCAATCAACCCTGCATGCTGTTGGAATGTGCACTGTTGTTCTAAATATGCATGTGTTATGCTTGCTCAATGTTCGGAATTCATGGGTGTTTGGTTAATGGGAATACTGATGCATGCTGGTACAACTAATTTTGAATGGTGTTGTTTGTTACTAACCCAAAATGCCATAGAATACTGCTAAACACAGGACAACAGGGAAGGCTTGTTCCAGTGGACCCACCTCACCCACCTCAGCTGGCGAGTGCACCTGGCACCAGTGCCCAGGCCGGGACCTCCTCCTCCAGTGGCCCTGTGCCACCTTCGGGTGGAAGTGCTGCAGGGGATGGGGCTCGTCCCCCCTCTGCAAGCGTGGCCGGAGGAGAGCCTCCACTCACCCTCTATAGGGTCTGGTCTGTGATGCGTAGTGAGATCAGGTGTTCTGTGACTGATCCCCTATGCCAGCTCGAGGCAAGAGTGGTGCAACTCACGGGTGTGCCTGCCCGTCCTATACAGCCCCCAGCACAGCCCCAGCCTGGGCTGTGAAGGCGCAGTGGTAACTGCCCATGGGTGGGGATCTCAGTTCCACTGTTGCCATCTGTGGGCTCATGGGCTCGTGATATCCAAACATCCGTCCCCGTCAATTGTGTTTACCCCCCACATGTCATACTCTGCCCCTGTATGCATCTTGTTTGTCTTGTCTGTTAACCTCCCCAACCTACCTCCCCAAATATATCTACTTCCTGTACCTCACATTCCACTCTCACCTGAAAAAAATATATAAAAAGGGCACTCTGTTCCCACAAAAAAATTACACCCCATACATAGCTGCCCAATTCGCACACATGTCCGCTGGACATGTAAATTGATAATTTTAATTGGCAGTACAACATATTTTGTTGTCCTCACCCATCTCTCAGGGGTGGAAGGTTTCAAATTTCACACCAAATTTCAACATATGCACAGCTATTGCTGATAAAGAAATGGGCAGCTATGGACCTTCCCTACATCCTTCCTGTACATCCCAAGCTTGTTTTCCTACTGTCCTACCCTCTTTGTGCCCCCTTTTTCACCACTTTCCTATTTCCCCATTTTCTTTTCTTTAAAAGAAAATAGCGCGGGTGTTAGCGGGAGTAAGCACTTTTAAGCAGTAGTCAGCGGGTGTGCGCTTGTGTGCACTTAGCTAAGCGTAGATAAGCATAGCTAAGTGTCACGCAAACTCGCGCAAACCCTCTTACAACTGCTTAAAAGTGTCTTAGTCAATCTGTATGACAAGGCCTGTAGTCTGCTCATCAGCAAAATAAAATACCCCTGTCAGTCTTGAACCCCGGAAACACTAGTCTGCATGAATTACCACTGAGCCCCAGCAGATATACAAGAACTTGGTGCTGAAAGAAATATATCATGAAATACAAGGAGTGAATGTAAAGGGAAAATAGGAAGGCCATTACACAAAGCTTGCTCTGTGTATCTTTACTGGCAATTCTTGTGGAATTGCATTACATTAGAGTGAGAAGAGAAACAGCCATGCTAGTAGGTAATAATGTTACAGTAGCACCTTACAAACACCACACAGTATCAGAGCAGGATAAACACCACCATATTTGAATAGGTAAGACACCAGACCTCCCAACTGTGACTGATTTACAAGGATGTCCCTGATTTGCAAACAACTGTTACCTGTGCCCCACTGACTCCCTGTGAAATGTACTAACAGTAGACAGAAAGGTGGGGAATCCCACGTAATGGTAACTGTCAATAAGTTAAAGTAGACACTACTTGTATGTCAGAAATGGTGTAGTAATACATATGCTCAAAATACGCCACAGTCACAACTGCAGAATATCTGAAATATATCACGGGTGTATCCCACTGATATGTACCTTTCCCTGAGGCTGGTCAAATATATACCTGAGAGTATCTGAGGCCTGAAAGTGTCAGAAATACACAGGCATATCAGCCTGATATTCATAATTGTTAGTACAATATACTTAGTTGTCATCACCCCTCTCTCAAGGGTGGAAGGTTTCAAATGTCACAGCAAATGTCGAACATATGTACAGCTATTACAGTTAAAGAAATGTGCAGCTATGGACCTTCCCTACACCCAGCCTGCACATCCCTAGCTGGTGTCCCCACTGACTTCCTGCTTCCTGCTTACAACTGTTTAAAAGTGCCTTATTCACTATGTATGACAAGGCCCTAGTACTGCTCAGTAGCAAAATAAAATACCCCTGTAAGTGTCAAATCCCAGACCTTGGGCTCACCAGACTGCATGAAGTGCCACCAAGCCACAACAAACATATAAGAACTTAGTGCTGAAAGAAATATATCATGCATTACAGGGAGTGAATGTAAATGGAACATAGGAAAGCCATAGCAACACATTCCAGTAAAGACAAATATCAGGCATTCAAGGAGTGAATGTAAAGGGAAAATACAAAAGCCATAGCAACACATTGCAAGAACAACTATTGTATGCCAGTTAATCCTCAAATCCCACAGGTAAGTACATACTCCCATGTAAACAGTGTTAGCATTAGCAGGTGTGAGTTAACATACACACTGAGAAGAGTGAACTGGAAGAAGCAACAGTCAGGTTTTAGTACAACATGCATTTCAGTGGCTACAACACAGCGTTAGATATGAGAGATATACCAACCTTCTGACTCACACAACAGTGTCCACAGCAAACCAGCATGGTCCTCACCTTGCAAAACTGAAAGGCCTACGCCTACCTAACCTATCATTTTATAGCAGTGTCTTGAAATCACAGTGAGAACTGCAATTACCACACAGCAGGCTGCATGCAATTACTAAATGCTGGCCACCAACTGGTACAGAGGCCATCACATGCACATGTGCAGATACCTACAAAAGCAGCCTGTACTGCCAGTCCACACATGCAATAATATCATTGCAGCAACTGGAGGGAGAGAGAGAGAGAGAGAGAGAGAGAGAGAGAGAGAGAGAGATAGACAGATAGAGAGACAGAGACCAAAAAAAAAATAAAAAGCAAGCCAGCAAGCAAGCCAGCAAGCAAGGCAGCAATCAAGGCAGCAAGCAAGGCAGCAAGCAAGCCAGCAAGCAAGACAGCAAGCCAGCAAGCAAGCCAGCAAGCCAGCAGAAAAATGCTGTCAGAGACAAAGGTAATGTAAACTACATAATCTAATAATCTACATACTGTGAACCCTCCATATGTGTTAGCAGTCTGTATCTATATGTATATGCAGATGAGCATAGGGCAAGGGACATACTGCAACTGTTAGTGAAGGCTGGACATACATATGTAGTTGAAGGTTGCTATGTGCACATATCAATGTAGGTTGTAGTGTATGGCATTGAAAACAGCATGCAGTGCAGGTATATGTCATGTGGTGGTGAACTTCTGTGGGACTGAGCCAGTGAGGCCTGCTACAGCTATACTGCCTGAGGACAGCATAATGCATTATGCACAACACTGTGCAATATCATTACAGAATGGTATGTTGCACAACTGTTTCAGAAGTAATATTCCCACCATGAAAGGTGGGTAGTCTATGTGACTACATGTGCATGTATATGTACAGCAATGGATGTTTAGAAGTGTGTGTATGTATATATATATATATATATATATATATATATATATATATATATATATATATATATATATATATATATATATATATATATATATATATATATATATATATATACATATACATATATGTAGATATGTATATATATTTACATATATATATATATATATATATATATATATATATATATATGGATATGTATATATTGATATATACATTTATATGTAAATGTATATGTATGTATATATATATATATATATATATATATATATATATATATATATATATATATATATATATATATATATATATATATATATATATAGATATATATATAAAGAGAGAGTAAGAGAGGGGGACATGGGGGCAGATGTACTGCAACAAGTGCCTGGTGACCAAGGCATGGACTGAACACCAGTGTTGATACTGCAGTATCATACCCCATTCCAAAACATGTTACCCACTAACTACCACATAGGTGGTTGCCCGCCTACCACTGGAGGTGTCAGAAAGGAACATGGGACACAGGTGTACAATAGCCTCCCCTTTGATATCTACAGCGGCACACTAGTCTTGCAATCCCTGTACATGGTACGTGTCATCACAAAACGTGTGTCAGCTAGGGAAATGTAAGTCAGTGTACCCCTCTACACCTTACAATGTCCTATGCAGTATGTACCTCCCATGAGAACTACAGCAAGTGGAAAGGCCACAGACATACCTAACAAAGACTGATGCCCTCAAACACATTCCCTATGCAGACTGACTCTCAAAACCACAGCTAGAGTGCCTTGCATACTTCCTACACAGAGATTACCACTGCTGGACATACACAGTTATGTCGCACCCACACCAGTTGGCCAACCATCATGGCAACACCACACAATCCGTCCAGCCTACATGACCTAGGGCCCTAATCCTTGTCACCGCACTAAACAGCACATGCTGGAGGTACAGGTTTCTATCACAAATATGCCATACCCTGGAGTAAACCACCCAGCATTAACAAACAAGGCTCCTTATTAGTAGATGTCATACATACCCCTGGCGAATGTTATGAAGATAGGTAATATGCCCTGTGAGTCACCTCTGTTTAACCGTTTCACAGGAGCAAGTAAAATCACATTACATGTGTCCCAAAGGCAGGGTAGCATATGGCTAGGCTGCCCTAGGCCCAGGGCCAATAGCATAGTACCTACCTATGACACAATGCACACACACAAGTACTCAGTGCAATACCAGCTATGTGACGTTGAATGAGTGTGACACTGATTGTGTGCAAGGTCTGTAAAGGTGTGATAGCTTAGTGTGAGTTCGTGTCTGTCATGGTAGTTGGTGTCCTTGGTGTGAGGCCAGAGAAAGATGTGTCAGTTATCGGGATGCAAACATAGTAGATTGGCATATGTTGTGCTGTACTTCCCTGTGTACAACTGCGGTGTCCCATCGTAGGCAGAAGCAATGCATGTATGCTCAGTAAGTGTTACTGCTGTTGAATCCAGCTCACATATGAACTGTTGTACTACCTGATGTTGTAGGCCTAAACACTGCAGTATGGTGTATGTTCACATTCCCTGGTAACACTGTCTGGTGTGTTTCCTGTAGTCTGCACAGATTACATACCTCATGCATAGGTATCTGTAAGTAGAGGTACACAGTACTATAAGGTACACAGTTAATGCTCATCTGTGTTGTCATACATTTGTGTGTTGTATGTATGTATAATGTGTGTGTAATGATGCCTGCACCATGGCCACAATCACGTGTGTTACAGGGTATGTGTGTGTACCTGGCAGCATGTATACTCTGTGACAGCAGTATGCTGGCTATAGTAACAACTGTGCACATATGTCAGGTAGGGGTATGGCATCAAAGACTAGGGTGGGTTACCGCTGAAACTGTAAATGTGCATTACATTCATTGCACGGGATGACAATATTCTTCATCCATTAGCTTGATACATACCCCCAGTGTGAGGTTGTGCATTGTATCCCACACAGTGTGCCGAGTGCTTGTGTATACTAGTTTGTTGTATGGAGTGTGGCAGGCATTGTCAGACAGTTGTGGGCTGAGCACTGATATGTGGTATTGAACATGTGTATCCCCTGATAGAGAGACAGATGCTATATATGGCAGTTATATCAGTACATTAGAATATTAAGTGTGCCACATGACTTGCTCACATATTTTTCTTTTCCTTCCAGGGTGATGGTGCATCAGCGAAACCCACCTTATACAGCAGCAGAGGATCAGGAGATCCACCAGAGCCTGGTGCAGAATTACTGTGTGCTGTTTTCCAGGACCAGCCAGAACCAACATGAGAGGGCTGCACTGTGGCAAGATCTTGTCCGTCGGGTAAATGACATAGGCATGCATAACCGGACATATGAGAAGGTATGCCATGACTGCAGTGATTTAATTAGACATGTCCGGCAGTGTGCGTCTGATATCCACAGACAACAGCTTGCCACAGGTGGTGGGGTACCTATCCACCCCCCCCTCACCAGTGTGGAGGAGCACCTCCTAAATGTTGTGGCTCCAGGCCAACAAGAGCAACATCCACAAACATGTGTCATCATGGAGGCCAGAGCCACCCAGCATGTTGAAATGGAGCGTGCAGGTAACATGCCATATCTGTAGTTGACTGTTCTCTGTACTGGTAGTTTATGCATGTGAGAGATGTGTAATGTTTGTGTAACTGTTAACCTGCCTATTCTTCTGCAAGATTGATATTCTGAGCATAATCTGTACACCTGTGAAAGCCACCTGTTGTACTACTGCACTTTATCATACTCACAGTATCAATGGCACAGTTGTGGCCACTGGCAATCACTCTCATATTTTTGCAGGTCCCTCTGGAGTGACAGCAAGGCAGCCAATCCATGCTGGTGAGTGTGTAATAACAATACTATTGCTAATGACATGTGCATGTCATATGGAGGTGTAGTCTGTGCACATGTAACACACCTACGCATAATGCATGCTGTGCATGTTTGCTGTGAGACTATGCATATCCCGTTATTCTCAATAGCTGCCTCACTCACATGCAATGCACAGAGCATGACACACATGTGTGGCAACACAGTACTGGACATTGTATAGGCATACCTGATACACATGTACACAACACACACATGTTTGGCATACACACTACACCTTAGCCTGCTACACATGTCCAATTATGACACCTGCTGTATGGCCAACCTTCAGTAGCCCACCTATCATCTACGCAGCACACATAATATACCTGAGGGATAGAGGCCTATCATGTCTTTGTGCAACAGTCTTGAACAAATAATACATTCATGTTAGGCAATGCTCACTATTGGCCACCTTACTAACCCATGTAATAAGTGGCTGTGTAATTGTGGATGTAGTCATGTTACTGTACATCAGGTACAGCATGCTAGCTGCCTGTCTGGCACACATTATTATTGTTGACTGACCACAAGAAGCATGTTGATCATGGCTCACGTTACTACACCACATCCAGTTCCGCCGACCACAAAAGTACACATAGCAGTCATTGGGTAGCACCGTCATGTGTTTTGTGTGTGTGTGTGTGTGTGTGTGTGTGTGTGTGTGTGTGTGTGTGTGTGTGTGTGCAAATATATGCACCCACAGCTTGTAACACTTGCACAACATTGTTATGTCCTTGTACACATTGTGTCCCAGGGTGAAGACAATCACTGAACAACTACACACAAGCATCAAGTACATGTATACTGTTATTAACAAGGGCTGTCTACACTTGCACTGCATGTTCCTGTGCAACACATAATCTGCATGCTGACACATGTGCAGTGATGTTTTTCCTTGTGATACTGTCACCCAAAACAGTATTGTGCATGTGTTGGAATAAAGGTGTGTCTGTGTCTATATCTGCTGTAATGAGGAGAGTGCCTGTGTGCTTGTGTGCCTGTGTGCCTGTGTGCTTGTGTGCCTGTGTGCTTGCGCGCCTGTGTGCTTGTGCGCCTGTGTGCTTGTGTGCATGTGTGCATGTGTGCATGTGTGCATGTGTCCATGTGTGCATGCGTGCATGTGTGCCTGTGCACCTGTGTGCTAATATCGTGTACACATTTGTAAACTGTGTTTCCTATCTTCTTCTCACAGGTTCTGATGTTGCTCTGGTGGAGTGCAGCAGGGAACCTGAAGCCACTGCTGGGGATAGTGATTATGATGATACATGTGTAATGGCACAGGGAGGTGTGACAGGGTCTGTCATTGGTCAGCCAATTGACACTACACAGCAGTCAACCCCATCAATGTGCACAGTCATCCTGCCTATACATCCATTGTCACCAATGTCCTTAGCTGAGGGACAGGATACAGTGGGCATTGACCAGGGTAGTGTGGTATCATTGGCACATGCATCCCCTCACAGCAGCTATGGCCAGATTCCTGACATGGTACCACACAGGCAGATGTCCAGGGGTTCTCGTGGGAGCATCTGTGGTCGTACTGCCCCTGTCAGACGTGCCCACAGAGGTCTTTCAACCTCAGCTATGTTCCGGGCTGTAATGCAGGCACAGGCACGTATGGAATGGTACATCAGACAGGGTCTGAGGGAGCTTAGAGCACATCACACCGCTATGAATGACACTATGTGTGATGTTGCATCTGCCATCTGTAACATCAGCGAGGTCATTGATAGACGTTGGGGGGACATGTTAGATCTCTTCCACAACTACATGTCCAGGAGCCAGGACAGTGCAGGACAGTTGAGGCATTGATGTGGACGTATGCCAGCAACATTATCAGCTGGCAGTCATCGCAGAAGACAACAAACTCGCAGCCACTCCCATAGTGCCAGTACCAGCCCCAGCAATGCTGGGTGTGTGCTGTCATTAGACCATCTGAGAAGACCACATGCACGTGGCTCTGGACAGTCCCAGCAGGGACATGTGTCCATCAACAACTCACTGCTTCTGATGACAGTACCCAGTCTGGCTTAGTACCTGATACTGTCCGTAGCACCCTTGCCAGGCACAGGTACCATGTCCGTGGCCAGAGATAGTGATCTGTATGACTTGGCAGGTACAGTCTGTGGCTGTTCGCAAACACCCGAATAAGGCAGCCACGTGGTGGAACTGTGTGCATGCATACACACACACATACATAATGCTAACACCTAGGGCTAACACATACACGCACACATTGCAGCAACATTGCCCCATGTTGTACTGTTGTCCCTCACTAACACACACACACACACACACACACACATACATGTCAATTGGATGTGTCAATGGCAGACTCTGGCAAACCAAGTACACACCCTGCGCATATGATGAAACTGTGCCATCTCCTGCCATCTGTAACATTGATGCAGGAACAGGGTAGCATGGTGCTGATGCACAGGGTGACTACATAGCACTGTAGTAATATTATCATGTTGTTAACAGTACAGTATAATGATATTGTTGTGGGTATATTTGAGGATGCATGATGCATTACCTATGTTTTTCATTGCAGTTTTGTATACACCACTGTTAATTCCCAAAGCATACTGTCTGCACATGTGCCACATGGCTGTTGTGTGTACCTGTGCCTGCATGTGTTGGGGTGTGGACAGCACATGTGTGATGTTTGCAGCACTGAGTTGCAGGTGTACATTTGTGAACATGGTTAGCATGGAACATGGCATGGTTTGACAGTATGCTGTGAGTGATATGGTTTCCAAATGTCAATGGTCTGCATTCTGGTAGCATACACAGCTTATATAGCCTGATATTCAGTGGTTATGACATGGTGTCTCCTCAACTGATACACAGATGTAGGAACCTGGTGTCAGTGATATCCCTGCAGTACTACACTATATTCTTACTGAGCTACACACATCCCTGGGAACAATAATCATTGACATATAGCAGTCTCACGTACATGCCAACACACTACAGATATGTCCATCCACGACTGCAAATACATACAGTGGCCTACAATGCATTCTACACATGACACACCTAACTACCACAAGGGTATCATACGGACAGATACCTGCTTTCCAAGCCATGCTGTATTGCTGTAACGCAACTGTGGCATTGGCATCGGCATGTAGTTAACATAATATTCCAACAGTATCATGTAGGTGGTAGCACCCATCATGTAGAACAGGTAATGGTGTGTACATGTGGACAAGTGTTATCTTGTCTTTCCTGTGATATTCACATTTCCAAAGGTATTCTGCAGTCCCTCAGTGTATCACCTAAGCAAGAAGGTGTCTGTATGCATATCGGCAACAGTTGCCATACACCTACACTGGGTGCCCATCACTCACAGACTTTGCTGTGTTTTAACATGTCTGACATATACTCCAGACATGAACCCTCAACCACATTAATCTATCAAAGCTTTCATTTTTGTGTGTCACATAGTTGGCCTAGGACACAGATCACTGCAGTAGCCTGAATTGTCACCAACATACATGTATGGCCTAAGGTCTGGTAAGCTGCGGCACATGCTGGCAAAGGTAACAACTCTATTCATATGGGGCAGGCTTCACACATAAGAACTTTTAAAGGTCACAGGTAAATATCTGTATGTGGCACACACATACCTGATGTCTGCATTGAAATTACTGTTATAATAATATGTCATACAATAATAAAAGCAAAACACACAACACATTGACAAACTGTGTGACAAATGCACACATGGCATTTGGAGGATTCAAACCCCTACCTAACTATGTTATGATATTTGAGAAAAACACATTAGCACAGCACGCTTTTCACATTACTGGATGATTTCTCTTCTCCTGCTGTATTTATTGGGTGCTGACATCATCAGTCTTTCCAAAGAGGAATGTACATCTTTTAGTGTGTTATCCCAGTCTTCAAAAAGGCCATTCTTTTTACAGAGAATTGCATACATATACACCCCCCCAACACACACAGCATTTGCAAGATTCAAACACCTACCTAACTATGTTATGATACTTAAGAGAGCCACATTAGCACAGTGTGCTGTTCACAATCTTGGACAATTTTCCTTCTCCTGCTGTATTTATGGGGTGCTGACATCATCAGTCTTTCCAAAGATGAATGTACATCTTTTAGTGTGTTATCCCAGTCTTCAAAAATCCATTCCTTTCAAAGAGAATTGCATACATACACATCACCCTATCTAATTATGTTATGATACTTGAGAGAGATGCATTAGCACAGCACGCTATTCACATTACTGGATGATTTCCCTTCTCCTGCTGTATTTATAGGGTGCTGACAACATCAGTCTTTCCAAAGAGGAATGTACATCTTTTAGTGTGTTATCCCAGTCTTCAAAAAGGCCATTCCTTTCACAGAGAATTGCATACATACACCCCCCACAGACACACACAGCATTTAAACCCCTACCTAACTATGTTATGATATTTGAGAGAGATGCATTAGCGCAGTGTGCTATTTGCATTACTGTATTCTTTTCTTTCTCCTGCTGTATTTATAAGGTACTGACATCATCAGTCTTTCCATAGAGGAATGTACATCTTTTAGTGTGTTATCCCAGTCTTCAAAAAGGCCATTCCTTTCACAGAGAATTGCATACATACACACCCCCCGCAATTTATAGGGTGCTGCCATCATCAGTCTTTCCAAAGAGGAATGTACATCTTTTAGTGTGTTATCCCAGTCTACAAAAAGCCATTTCTTTCACAGAAAATTGCATACATACACACCCCCCTACCTAACTATGTTATGATACTTGAGAGAGATGCATTAGCACAGTGCGCTATTCGCATTACTGGATGATTTCTCTTCTCCTGCTGTATTTATAGGGTGCTGATATCATCAGTCTTTCCAAAGAAGAATGTACATCTTTAACTATCCCCTCAGTATGGGGGTTAACAATATCTGTGCATTAACAGACGCCTAGTTCAGGGTCACATATGCACACTGGCACTGACAGGTTATGTTCTAAAGAATGCTTTGTGAACACAGGACTTGTAACACACAACACAAGTAGGGGGGTGTATCCATATACATCACAGATACACACACCTCTGGGTTGGTACCACTGCACTAAGCATGACAGGCCATACATATACAACTACTATTGTGCAAAACTCCCTTTTGGTTTGGTGTGTAGTTCAGACCACCCCCCCATACCCAGTAAACACACTTGGCTTTCCTGGGAACAGTGTAGGATATGCAGGTCTTCACACACACCATTATAGTGGTTGACTTCAGGTACACAAATATTGACTGGGGATACTACTCAGGCCCTTAACAACATCACCCTACAGTCACTACAATTTGTGAATCCATGTGCTATGGCACAACCAGTCACCACACCCACAAGGGGGAATACGTATTGGACCTGATCATCACCAACATGGGGACTCTATGTTCCACACCAGAGGTAGAACTGTCATTGTTAAGATCAGACCATAAACAACTTTCCCTGGACATCCATATCCTGTCCCCACCCCCAGCCAAGGAAATCACTGTAAAGAATTTCTCAAAAGCAGACTTTGCACTTGTGAAGACTGGGGTGGAATACTTCAAAGGCCCAGTGCTGGAGGATAATACAGCCCAATCTGCAGAATCCTTTTCAAATGCATTGTATGAGCACCTGCAGGTATGCATTGATTATGCTATCCCAAATAAAACCATGACTCCTCCAAAACAGGAGACCTGTCTGGTTGACCCCAGCCATATATAAGCTGTACAACAGAAGGAGGAAGCTACTACATAACAGAGCAATATCCCACAGACCCACATAGATCATAACCTCTCATTTGCTAATCACATTGACAGAGTCATTGCAAAGACCTTTATATACCCCTCCTTATCACATGGATGTTTGCATGTAGATCATGGGAGGTCATTGTGGCCCTCTACTAGTCACTCATCAGGCCCATGTTTGACTACAATGCCCCTTTTGGGGTGTACCTTACCCAACAACTGCGGCAACTACAGTGAACACAACAGTACCTCCCCAAGAGGATCATGGACTACACACAGATGTCCTATGCAGCTCAACTAAAGGATCTCCAGCTCTACTCAGTTGCTTAACGCCTACTCAGAGGTGATCTATGCCTGATGTATGCAGCCATTTCAAACCCAGAAGTAATGGACATGCTCCACCTCATAACATCCAAGACCCTTAGAGCTACACACTCCAGGGACTTAAACCTCAGCACAACACTAAATAGGACATGCTGCAGGGACAAATTCATTACCCAGAGGCTCCCCTTACTCTGGAATTGAATCCCAATTAAAGTTAGACATAGCCCCTCACCAACCCTCTTCCAGCGAAATACAGCCGCATGGATGGGAAACTGCAATTTTACCACTGGGATCTCCACTGTGTCCCTGCTTGACAGAGGCACAGCAAACTAGCCTTAAAGGGTGCCTTCTGTGACCTACTTTACAGAGGCACAGTAGGCTACTCTGCTGGGCAGGTGGACGCCAAATACACTCTGCCTAGGCTTATGAATTCCCTAGGGCAGACAGCCTAGTATTGACCTCTGCACCTATGTTTATGTTCGGGGTGCACAATATTTGTTGCTGCTACTGTTTGCAGTTCTTTATTGCCATAGCTTTCCCATTTTCTATGAACAACTTGTGTATCTGCGTAACATATTTGATCATGACAGGGTTCCAGTATATTAATATATGTGTCTGTTGTCATTTAACTTTGTGCACAGGGCAGATTGCTGGATCATGGGAGGTTCCTGGATTAACACACACAACTGCCAGATATGTGTGACTGACTGCTATACTCAGACATGGCCTAAGTGTGTGAGCATGCCCAGTTCAGGCTTTCCATTGTTTGTTGCCTGACATATGTCATTTATCCAAGTGTGTGAGCATGCCCAGTGTGACCTTTCCATATGTTGTGATCTGGAGTCCACTACATTTCTGGTTGTGTGTGAACATGACCAATATTGACATTTATACTGTGTGTGTTGGAAGTCATGTTGTGTTCTTACTGCCAGACTCCTTTGTGTCATAACTCAACAGGGATTATGCTGTGCCTGCAGGGTTTCCATGTGATAGTTTGCAAAGACTTGGCAACATTCTCTCATACTGGCTGAACACTACAATACTGTCATGGTGTAAGGTTCAGAACTTTTACAATGGTGCACAGTATCATGGTTTTGAGTACCATCACTGCTTTAAATGTTCATACTGAGCAGACCAGACTGGTTAAGGGCCAGTTGGGCAGCTATGAGCATGTTGCATTTTGTTCAGCTATGGCCTACTTAAACCAGGCTTGTCAGACATTGCTGTGTATTCACCAACTTGGGTGGACATTGCCAAACATTACTCCACATTGACCACAGTTGTACTAGTTGGTGTGTGTGATTCTGTTCATAGGTTCATACTAGGCTATCTGCCATAGGGCATTTATAATCCTAGTCAGAGTGTGTTTGGCTTTCAACACACATTTTAAGTGGAGTTTGCCATGACATTTTTCAAGGTTAGTATACTGTGCCTCTGTCTAACAGTGACATAGAAGTGATACCCAGGGTAAACCTACAATCTCCCATCTACTCATCAAGATTCCTCTTGAAGAGAGTCAATGAGGGACTCTGGCTAACCTGGAGTGGGGGTTTACTCAAGAGTGGGGCGAGCCTCTGGGTTATGAATCTGTCACTCCAGCATGTCCTATTTATTTCAGTCCTGAGGTTCAGGTCTCTTGAGTGCATAGCTTGATGGGATTCTGAGTTTCCAAGGTGCAGCATGTCCATTGATTCCAGGTTGGACATGGCTTTATACATCAGACACAGATTGCCTCTGGGCAGGCGGTATGCCACTGAGTGGAGCTACAGTTTCTTTAACCGGGCAGCGAATGGCATGTGTTTGAGCCCTTTGATCCTCCTGGTGAGGTACTTTTGTGGTCTTTCCAGCTTTTCCAGTTGTCTGATAAGGTACATCCCACAAAGGGCATTGTACTCAATTATGGGCCTGATGAGGGATGAGTTAAGAGGCACGATGACCTCCCCTGATGTAGATGTGAATACCTTCATGATTAGGTGGGCTATATGAAATGTTTTTCTAAACACTTTGGCCACGTGGTTATCGAATGAGAGATTGCTATCAGCTTGGATCCCCAGGTCCCTTATCACTTCTTCCATACTTAATGGGTTACCACCTATGTGGTAATTTGTGGGAACTTCATTTTTGACAAAGGGGAGGACTATACACTGTTTTGCATTTAGCTAGAGGACATGGCTCTGGCACCAGTTGTCTGTTTCTATGAGGCCCTTTTGTAGGATGCTTGTGTCAGCTGGGGGGTCGATTATGGTGCTCAGTTTGCAGTCATCTGCAAACTTGTTCACCAACAGTCCTTTTGTGTTGGCCTGTACCTCTGAGAAAGATATACCAAACAAGGGAGGTCCCAGGACTGAGCCTTGTGGGATGCCACTTGTAGCTGGTTTGGGGTCTGACATGGCTCCAGCATTTCTGACCATGTGGGTTCTGTCCTTGAGCCAGTTTGCAACCCATCTAGTGACATAGGGGTTTATATTGAAGCTGGTGATCTTATCTATGATGACCAAGTGGGGTACTGTATGGAAGGCTTTTGCGAGGTCCAGGTAGGCTGTGTGGACCACCTTCCCCTCGTCAATGGCCTTGGTGACTGTTTCAAATGACTCAACCAGGTTTAAGAGGCAGGATCTGCCCTTAACAAAGCCAAACTTGGTAGGATCCAGTGTCTGTAGGTCCCCAATATGTTTATTTCTGAGGTCCATGATGATCTTTCCATAGCTTTGCAGACCAAGCTAGTCAGGCTTCTGGGGTGATAGTTTGCAGTATCCATTGAGGCACCACCTTTGTGGAGAGGGACCACTGTTGCTGTACACTGCTCTTTGGGTACATATCCTGTGGTAAGGCTGAGATTGAACAGTGATTTTAGGTTTGTGTTCAGTTCTTCTTGGGGTTCATGTTGGACACAGCCCAGGACACCGTCTGGTCCCATTGATGCTGTGTGTTTTGCTTTGGAGAGGCTGGCTGTTACCTGAGCATCTGTGATGTCAGGGGGCCAGCACTCTGCTGGGATAGATATTTGCCCTTTTGGTGGGGGGGGGGGTTTGCACTGAACCTGTCAGCTCAGATGTTGGCAATGTCTGTGGGTTGGTGTATTGTTTGTCATTTTGGACTACTTCTGAGCATATCTGGGGATTCCCACACAGGTTCCTACCATAAGTAAAGAATGCCTTGTGATTATCCTTGATGTCCTGTACAATTTTTATCTCAAAGATGGCCTTAGACGATCTTATGTGTGGCCATAGTTTTTCAATAATACTGATCAGAGATGCCTTCCCTTTTTGGGATTTTGATCTATCATATAGTAGCTTCCTCCTTGTATTGTATGGTTTGTTTATGGCTGGGGTCCACTGGACAGGATGCCTGGCTTTGGAGGATTGGGTCTTGGTTTTATTTGGGATTGCATGATCCATGCATTCCTGAAGGTGTTCATAGAATGTGTTTATAAAGGGTTATGAGGTCTGGGCCATATTTTCCACAGGCACAGGGGCTGTGAAGGATTCCACCTCAGTTTTGAGGAGTGTGACATTTGCTTTAGTGAATAATTTTCACTGTTTTTTTCTGGCCATGGGCTGGGTATAGGATGTGAATATCCAGTGAGATTACTCTCTGGTCTGATCTTACCAGTGAGGGATACACTTCTGGTCTTGGGCATAGAGTCCCTATGTTGGTGATGATCAGGTCCAGTATGTTTTCCCCTGTTGTGGGAGTGGTATCAAGTTGTTCCATAGCATTTTGGTTTATAAATTCTGGGAACCTTTGGGCTAGGGTGTTGGGGCTAGGGTAATGCTCCCAGTCTATGTTTGGGTAGTTGAAGTCGACCAATATAATGGTGTTTGGGGAGACCTTCATATTTTCATGTGTTCTCCATTCAGCCAAGTGTGGTTCCTGGGTTTAGGAGAGTGGTCTGTAGCAGGCTATGAACTGGAAGGTGGTTTTAGCCACTGTTAGTTGCACATGGATAGTCTCCGATGCTTCATGCTGTCCCACCAACCTGGGGGTGTGGGTATCTTAAATATTGATACTCACCCTCCCTTTGTAGTTTGTTCCATGTTTTGCAGCTGTAAAGCATGGTATGAGGTGTAACCTGTTAATGCTAGGGTGCTCTTGGGAGCCTTGAACCAGGTTTCTGTTACTGCACAGATATCAACATTCTCCATGCTGAGGAGAGTTTGGAGTGCATGCATCTTGCAGTTTAGACTTCTGTTTTGAGCCTTACCTAAAAAAGGCACTATGGGGGTGACAAGAGCCTTTGGCAATATCCAAAAGGCCACAGGTGATAGGTGAACTCCATCCCTAGCGAAGCATCATGTCTTGTTGAGCATGTCATCCCAGGCTGACAGGCATTGTATCCCCTTTCACTGACACCAATACTTAAGCCAATTGTTGTAATTGATCATCTTGTCTTCATATTGTGGCCTCATGTTTGGTGAGGGTAGGATGATACTCAAGGTCATCAAGTTTGCATATACTACATGGTGGTAAATGCTGTTTAGAACTACATTACATTGCTTAACACATGGCAATCATGCCTCAGGTGGTGCTGCAGGGCTGCCTACATCAGATGCACATACTGCACACCCTATACATGTTTGGAAACAGGTAGTGTCAAGTTAGGCATCCCTTTTTACTATATGTGCGAGTCAGAGAGAGGTATCATTTCTAGGGTTCCTACTGAGCCAGTGTATGTGCTATGCATTGCCTCTTTGCCATGGCCAAGGCATACTGGGCATGCCTCCTTCTGCCTACTGGGGCAGGCTCAGGTTGTTCCTCCTCCGAGTCATGCTCTGCCTGTGCTGGCCTTGGCACTGGTGGGGGGCTGTTTGGCCCAGGCCTATGCTGGTCCTGCTGCAGCTGTTTTCACAGAATCATATTATGTAGCATAGCACATACCATGACAATTTGGGTACATGTAGTTGGTGAGTATTACAAGGCTCCACCAGATGTGTCCAGGCACTGGAACTGTGACTTGAGCAACCCAAACACATGCTCAATTAAATTTCGTGTTTGTGCATGTGCCTCATTATGGCATTCCTGTTCAGGTGTGTGTGCGTTTCTGATGGGTGTCATCAGCCACGGCTCCAGTGCATAGCCAGCATCCCCCACTAAGTGAACATGTGGGATGTCCCCACTGGCAAATGTCTGGTACAGCTGCATCAGATGCCAGATATAGGAATCATGGTAGCTTCCAGGGCAGCCAGCACACACATTCATTATTATGCCCTGGGCATCACACATGATCTGGCAGTTGATGGAGGGGAAGCCCTTGTGATTAATGTAGACCCTACCCCGCTCACCTTGGTTTCCACTGGGGTGGGTTCCCCTCTGTTGGTTCTGTGCATGAGGCATGGCCTGCACAGCTCAACAATTTGCTGCAGGAGGTCTCTGTCCACTCTATAGCACTCCACTATCTCCAGCTCATGTAACCCCTGGTAGGTGACCCTGGGCCTGTACTCTCTTCTCCGTCTCTTCACTGTGGGTTGTCCGGCAGCATTTGCATTGTCACCACCCTCAGCATGTTGCATATGTCACCTTATAGCAGCAATGGCAGCCAATAGCATTTTTGTCTGAGTGTAGCTTTTTCAGTTTTCACTTCTAGTAGCTTACTCCAGTGTTGCAGTGTTTCTTGAGAGAAACAAACTGCACTGGTGCTTGTAGAGTTTTAAGTGCTGGGATGGGCTAGTGTTCTGCCTCTGTAATTGCCTGATTCTGATTGTTTGCACCTGCTAGCTCTACTAGTATTTCCTGGTAGCTTCCTACTATTTATTGTGCTTCCTTTTTCCTTCTGTTTCCTCGGGGGAGCGACGCGCATTCAAGTGGAAACACACTCAAAGCAGCTCACACGCACACACACATGCTTAGACGGACTAAAACTTGCTTATTCGGGTTATAACGCATGCACACCAGCGCAAACATGCTTACAGGTCTTCCATCAGCCTTATACATGCTTACTCCAGCTTAAACTCGTGCACTCACGCTTTCACACGTGCACTCTGTCTTACTCTTGTTCACAGGCGCGCACACACACGCATACCCGCTCAGCAAGAAACTTTGGTGTTTTCCACAGTATACACCTTCCATTTCTTGGCTTTCCCTAGCCTACCTGTTGACACACCTCTTTCCATGATGTCTGACAGCTAACACATGCCACTGTGCTCCAATGAGCTTCACTACTTTCATACATACCCACCTTGTGATGTCACCTATCTCCTACTCTGTTCCTCCCCATATCCTACTCCTACACTCCACTGACTGTGCTCATTTGCTATGTAAAAGTGTGATTCACTATCCTAACACTCATTTACATAGGATTGCCTACTAATGCTTGGTTACATGTCTTAGACTGGGCTTCTCCCCTTAGCAACCTCTACTCGGTGGCCATGTTGTCTTCAGCCTGCTATTCCCTTACATTGTCATTTAACAATTTTCATAAATTCCATGTTTGTGGCTTTTATTGTCTTATTTTATGATTTTTATAGTGCACCCCATTTGCGTGGCTGCTGCGCTTAAACATCGAACTCGAAAACAAAAATCTTTTTATTTTAATTTTGCATCGGGGAAACTTTCCAATGGCCATATATTTGGTCATTGGCATGCTTCCTCAACCATATGCAACCTTTATTTGGAGGTGACAAGGCTCCATTGTGCTATTTGCAGAACAGTACTCAGTTGTCAACTGAGTACATTTCTGCAGCTAACACGTCTCCTACTCGGACAGGTTTGTGCTTCCTGGATTGCAAATTTACCTCATTTGCATGCCTTTCGGCTGCAAGTGAGGTAATTTGCATATCCCAGTCCTGTCCGTGTAGGAGACATTTTAGGAGCTCTCTTACATGCCCCTACAGGCTGTTCCTGGATCGCTCTTCGGACATGATGGCTGCATAGAGTCTTACTCTACTCGTAGACTCCGTGCAAGCCATCGTGAATCCGGGGCAGTGTGTAGTCCCTGTGTATGCTAAGAAATCAGCCACTACAATAATTCTATGAACAGATGCATAAATATGGAATTAGAGTTATCCCCTGTAAGCATGTCTTGGACCTGGCTTGCTGAATGCTGCCCACAGGAACCCACAAGTGCATGGCATCAAGAAGGTATCTGCATGATGAATAGCAGGTGTGGTAATCATGTAAATTAGGCATTTCAGAAACAATGAGCTGAGCTCTAAGTAGCATAATCATTACACTCAGCCAAGTGAATCTGTGTGAGAGACAGAAGGAAGAAACCTGTGTAGCTTAGAATTTGATTCCTGCATAAGGTGAATTGGAAAAGCTTTCTTCAGCAAAAAATATATCTACTTGTATGAGGTAAGTGCTACTTCTTACAACTCCATTCATTTGTATTACTATTGCTTTTAACTGCTATTCAACTGTTGAGAATAAAAGATAATAAGTCTATCAATAATTTTAAATATGCCAGCCAAGGTGTATTGAGAGGGGGATGAAAAGGTACAGTAATTACAGGCTGTAGGACTATTATGCTTGTTAGGAAACTCATCCATGAAATTATACTCAGAGCACCATTCAATGCAAAATGCTAATGTTGTATGCATTGCAGATATCTTAGTAACCCAAATATTTGTAACAGTGACATAGACCATCATGCACATACCTCCCAACCTCTTAGAGCAAAAAATCTGGACAAAGACATAACTAAAAGTGGGACAAAGGCCCAAAAATAGGGACAATTTTTAAGTGTTGCTCTTCCAAACTTAGAAGGTTGATGGAATAACAGGTTTTGACTAGCATGTATTTTCCAAAGGGTATGAAGTCTGAAACTCAAATGTCTGTCATTATTTTCTAACCTCAGTCTTTAATGATTTGCTACTAATTTGCCAGAAAAATACAATTTTATAAAAAAACAGACCAAAAATATGAGGCAAAAATCTGGACATTCTGGGAACATCTGTACAGTTGGGAGGTATGGTCATGTACCCCTGATCAGTTGCAATTCTCTGACTGTTTTGTAAGGAACACATGCTCAGTATACATAGGTGCTTGACATTACAGAAAGAGTGGATACTAATATATAACTGTCATGTCACAACAACAACATGATATATGGCCAAGGAGTATAATAACAATGTTAGAATTTGTAAGAGCCATGCAGGAAAATGGCTGTTAATTCTTCTGTTTTCCATACTAACGAGCAATGCTTAACAAATACAGACACGCAGAAACATAGTAATGAATCTTCTGGAACAACATCATCCACAGGTAAAGCAAAATTCTCAGATACAGAGAATGAGGTGCTTCTTGACACCTTTCATCTCCATAGCCAAGAGCTTTTTGGTCTGCATGCAGCTGACCTGCCCTATCATGACCATGTCTTGGGAGAAATTGTAACCAGTGTGAATGTGGTTGGCAGGCAGGTCAGTGGTTATGAAATGATGCACTGCGGGGCCACCAATATGATATGGCATTTTCAATAAAAGGCACATCTTTTGGCACAGAAATGCAAAGTACCAGGTGGGGGCCATCATGTGTACCACATCTCATGGAGACAGAGGAGCTCCTGGAGTTCCTGTCCTCTCTCAAAGGGAGTGACACCTCTACAGAGTCACACAATGTGGTACTAAACGTTAGAAAAGAACAGGATGGGCCCCAGAGACTATCCACTGCAGATATGCCAGCTATGTAGACCTATTTCTGGGAATCAATACTTGCAAGTCCTATGTAACCCTTAGTCACTATAAAACTTAATTAAAGCTGTCTGATGTACAGTATACAGGTACATCAGGGAGTCATCAGCCACAAACATTTGCACAATGTATGTTCATAATGTTTTTCTTTTTATGATGTTTACAATTGTAAAATTCTATGTTGCTTATATATATTTCTTTTGGTGAGTCATACACCAGATGTTTTTTGCTTTGATGTATTCAAAGGTGATTTGTTTATCAAG
Organism: Protopterus annectens; assembly: GCF_019279795.1. Classification (NCBI taxonomy): domain Eukaryota; kingdom Metazoa; phylum Chordata; order Ceratodontiformes; family Protopteridae; genus Protopterus; species Protopterus annectens. The sequence goes on from NC_056727.1 coordinate 1,165,699,415, forward strand.
CAACAATGCTGTGGAACTGCTCTCACATGTTGGAGGATTGGCAGCTTTGGAGAATGGAGGCAGGGATGAGCTGGCACAATCAGGGGGTACAGAGTGTGTGTTAGATATATGGGAATGTGATCCCAACATCTGCAGCATATACCATGGGCAGAGGCTCTTTGCCTGCAGATACTGTATCTAGGACTCTTAGACATCATCGGGAGTACAGGTTGATGGGGGCAGTATTGCTCAGGGAAATATACTGGTTCCCAGTAAACAGATGTCTGAATTTGCCCCTAGCAGTTATGAGCAGAGAGGTCTACAGAGGAGGGGTGTTATTGGTGCTCACTGATAACACATTATGACTTTGCCCCTTGAGGTTTGTGTATCAGTGGTCACAACCCAATGTAGGTGCAGGTCCATCATGGTGACACATGTTAGTATCACCACAGCCATGGCAGAGATAGCAAGAGTGATCCAGGGTATGTGTGATGACCTATGGTAGTGTATGTCCTATATGTGTGATTCCGTGGATAGACTAAATCACACACTAGAATCTAAAATGTCTTCACTGTCTCACCTGTCAGAGGAGAGGGACATCCACAAAGACAGTTGTCTGATACATCCACAGATGTTGACCAATATGGCCATGGATGACAACTGGTTGCTCCTGGGGTGCTACCATTTTCACAGTTGCATCTGTTATGGAGTTGTCTATTCCTAAGAGATGGCACACCAGTATTAGTGACCACTGTCATTGTTGCACATCTCATAGCAGACATAACTCAACATTATAAAACACACCAGGATCTAACCAGGGTTGTGCTAAATATGGTACAATTCCTGATACAGCCAGCTCTCAAGAGGCAAAGCTAAATCCTCTGCTATGTATTCACTGGGCCTGTCTAATAGCCTATACCACAAATCTGCAACTACTGCTTAAACCGCGTCCCTGCAGACCCACATTCACACCACCACAGCTCCCAGTGCATCACACATCTCTACTGACACTGGGTCTTCTCAACATTAAAGCCCCACCCCCCCCCCCAAATACTGACAATTCACATAAAAGTTCTTTTTACCTTCATACTCCTCAGCACTCATAATCACACACTTACCTGTGAAAGACATGCACTTCTGTGCTCCCTTCCCCACTTCTGCAAATGATGATGATAAGTGTGGCCTGTCCTTTGTGCATTGCTTTGCTGGTTGTTTATGTCTGATGCACAGTGTGGCTAGCCTATGCATGGGTAAGCAGAGCCTGGTCTTGGTCTTACATGAATCTTTGTTTTACTGCTTATCTGCTTAACTCTAGTATAATATGTTCTAAATGTTTGTGCAACTCAGTGACTCTGCTAGTACTACAGCATGCTCTTCATGCCTCAGTCTAGTATGATCATCCTCTGCTGTTGGCTCCTTCCCTAACTCCATGTTCTACTCAGCCTCAGCTGACTGTTGTGATGGGAATTGCTGCCCCTGCCAGTAACCACCATGTTGGAACTGCTTAATAAGAATAACACTGCACAACACTGCACACACAGTCACTATTTTTCCATGTGTGCCAGGGTCATACTGCAAGATAAAAGCAGATGAATCCAGACATTAAAAGCATGCCTTCAGCAACCCAAACATATGCACTCAGTGATATTTCTTGTTTGTGATTATGTATGGTTATACCCATGGTTTGTCTGGTTTTATAGATTTCTTATGGGTGGCATGAGCCAGGGTTCCAGGGCATATCCATCATCACCAACAACATGCCTCAGTGAGAAGTCACTCCTCACAACACTTGGCACAGCTCACAGGTGTACTATATATGAAGCTGGGATAACCGTTTGGGCAAGCTACATACATTACAGATGTTACCCTGTACATTATAGACTACCAGGCAGTTATTGAAGTGATACCTTTTACAGTTCATGTACCTCCTTCCCAGTTCTCCAGGTGGGGCCTTTTTTCAATGTTGGTATACTCTATGGCCCTCAGAACATAAGGGGAATGGGCTATATCATAAAAATCCTGCATGGTGTAGGCTACCCCCTCTAGGATAACTGGAAATTGTGAAGCCTGGCATTAAGAATCTGATGCAGTGTTCTCAAGGCAGATGTCTGAGATATCGCCACTATGTCCCTAGTTGGTCCCATACAGGTCCTAGTAGCTAATATACATAACGTTACAAATACATTAGTGCCACTGTGATAGGTACTTATAGGGTAATATGTTAAGTACTAGGCTAGCTGCCCATGTGGGCCATTTTAAGGCTAGCCTGTTTCCTCTTTTGATGCTTGAATTAACTTATCCCATTTGGTTAGAGATTGGCTTTACCCATCCCATGATCACTAATTATTTATTACCCCTAATGAGAATAAATGGAATCATACCATAGATAATTTGAGGGAACCCATACATGGAATAAAGCATTTAGGAGTTGTATCTGTCCATTAGTAGTACAGGACTCTCCCACAGCTGGAGATGAGGCTGTCACATTAGCAGTTTCTTGAATGGTCTCCCTACTAACACAGTACCTGTTCTCAATGGCAACGCCATAGATTCCATGAAATGTTAAGCTCAGCCTGTAGTCTGTTTTATTTTGAGGATTTCCTATTGTTGTCATGAGTTAAGACTCTAGGGCATACCTGGCATCACCATCAAGATGTCCCTGTGGAAAGTCACCCTCTGCAAACTGTTGGTACAGGTCACAAGTGTGGCATATGTGAAGTTGAAATAACTGCCTGAGAAGCCTATACACATTTTAGATGATACCCTGTACATTGCAGATTGTCTGCCATTTGGTGGAGTGATACCCTTTGTGGATCATGTATCTCATTTGAAGTTCACCAAGTGGGGCCTTTATTTTAATGTCAGTACACTGTATGACACCCAGTATCTCAGGGAAATGAGCTGTATCATAGAAACCTGTGGGATAAGTGGAAATCACATAGAATTGCTACATGCTGAGCATGCCATTGAGAATCTGATGCAATATACTTCAGTCAGATGTCTGAGGTACCCCCACTATGTCCCCAGTAGGTTGCAGAAATGTCCTATTGGCTAATATACATAAAGATACTCGTACATTAGTATCCACTGGGATAGGTACTCCAAGACTCCCCCACAACTGGAGATGAGGCTGACACTTCAGCAATTTCTTGAATGGTGACCCTATCAACACAGTACCTGTCCACAATGTCAGTGTCATGGAGTGCAATAAATATTAAGCTCACTTGGGTGACCCTATGACAATGCACATCTTTGTTCATGGTAGTAGAAAAAAAGAACATCTTGCAGATACACATTTACAAAAGTTGCAGCAACCCCTAACATTACTTAGAAATTAATTCATTTGGAACAAGAACATTCATCTAGGGGGGTTGGCATAATGGGTAAGGTGTTTATCTCACTTACAAAATATACAGGGCTCGATGCAAACTTTTGGTCATTGAATGGTTATGGTCTAGTTATGTTATAAACTTCCAAACCAGTTCACTAGTAAGCAAAAGCAATCAGAACCTTGACTCCTAGAACGTAGTACAAATTCTCCTTTATTCGGAATAATCCTGGACCACAAACGATAAAAAACGATAAAAAGTATGTTCTTACAACAGTACTAAGCGCTTTCACCCTTCCATGTTAGGGCATCATCAGAGTACAAATTCAAATAACAAACAACGTCCCTTAAATACAGATTCCTTGATTACTTAATACTATCAATCAGCACACAATAATGAAGAGTGTGTTCCTCATTAGTAGTGAATCTAGCATACATATAGAAACTAATTACCTAGTGAAGTCAATAGCCTAGTGTTTTATATTCATGAATTATTTAGTCACAATGTAAGTTTCCTATTACCATCAAAAAATTCTTAAAACTACAATAAGTGTGTTATTAAAATCACAATATTACATTGCAAAAAATATTAATTTAATAAAACATGTAATAAATATAATAAATATAACATATTAAAAATAGGGAATTTTAAAAATTTTTTTAACAAATTTTAACCAATCATTAAAAAATGTAATGTATCTAGTTAATTCCTAAATCTCTTTCATAATTAAAAATTTTTTTCAGTATGTATATAATATAAAACCTACTGAAAAAATATGATTTATATTTAAATAAATTGTGATTTTAACTTCAATATGCTTGCGATGGAGACTTGATCATTAATACCAGGCCACCTGTTAGCATTTAATCTTAATTGCCAAATACATTCTTTGGCTTCCAACAAAGTCTTAATGTCACCTCCATTGTACAACATAACTTGGGGTATTCTGTCAATTACAAAAAATAAAAACTTTTTGAAATTCACACAGCCAATACTGTGAATGTATAAAGCGCTAGTTTGTTTCATAGTCCTGATGTCACTGGTGTGTTCAATAATTCGAGTTTTTAATTTCCTATGTGTTTTTCCTATATAGAAGGCTTGACAACTTGTGCATGTAGCAGCGTACACAACCATGCAAGTGTTACAATCACAAACCCCGGGACATCTAATCGTCTTTTCGTAATTAGAAATTAATAAGTATGGTCCATTATTGATAAATCTACATATACGACAACCACCACATTTATTCATTTTAGATTTCATAATCATTTCATTGTATATAGGTTTTTCAAACAAATTCTTTAAAGTTTTCCCTTTACTAAAGGTGCATTTTGGTTTATTCCCCAAAATATTCCCTAAATCAATATTAATTTCTGTAATGATGTCCCATGAGTCGTGTAACACTTTAATGATTTGTTGTGATTTTTCATTAAAAGGGATGACAAAAGTGTCGTGTCCAACACTCCTAACATTAGATGTATCCTTGGATGGTAAACCATAATGTATGATAGGTTTATATAGTGTTGATCTATTTCTTATTATATCACGACTAATTCTAGATACCAACTCCTCAGGGTAAGCTCTAGAAGTAAACATGTTTTTCAATTTACTAAGTTCTTTCAAAAAGGTGTGTTCACTACTAACTAATCTAGACAGCCTCACCATCTGGCCTTTTACTAAATTTCTCTTCTGATGACTCGGGTGACAGCTGTCAAAGTGTAAAAACGAATTGGAGTAAGTTTTTTTCCGATAAATATTTGATTCTAATTTGTCATTCTGAATTGATATTGTAATATCTAAAAAGTTGATCTTTTCTGATGAAGTGTGACTTGTAAATTTTAAAAAAACTTGTCGTTAGCCCAATGTATGTAATAAATTCTTTGAGCTCAGTTTCAGACCCCTTCCAAAAAATTAAAATATCATCCAAAAATCTTAAATATAACAAAATGTTACTCCAAAATTTACAAGTAAAAACATGTTCCTCCTCCCATGCTGCCAAGACCAAGTTAGCATAAATAGGGGCACATTTGGCCCCCATTGCAACACCATTTTTTGTCTATAATGTTGACCATTAAAGTATATAAAATTATTTTCTAACACTAATTCAAGCATCTGTGACAACAATCTACACTCAGAGTTGCCGTAAGTGCTGTGTTTGTTAAGACAAACTTCAAACAACTCAAGGCCTTCTTGATGTGGAATTACACTGAACAAATTAATGACATCAATGGTGACCATAAAAAAGTCAAATTTACCATCAATAATATTTACAAAATCTCGGATAGAATCCAAACAGTGCCACGAATCTCTGATAATATGTGGAAATTTTGTTAATACATTCTTACACTTGAAATCAATAAAGGCTGCCAAGGCCTCAGTCTTTGATCCTTTGGCAGAAACAATTGGTCTAAATGGAGGATTGTCTAAATGTTTATGAATTTTTGGAATCCCAAAAATAGATGGTATTATTGGGAATTCCACAGTAATGTAATGATAAATTTGTGCATCAATCCTTCCATCCATCAAGAACTCATAAAGCAGCCAGTCGATTTTGGTGTATGCCTTATCCACATCATGTCTATTCACCTTTTCATAGGTATCTTCATCATCTAAAAGTCTAACCATCCTATTAATATAATCGTCAGTCAACATAATAACCACCCCACCTCCCTTGTCTGGTTTCATTATTCTAAACTTGTTGGTACTAGTAAGCTCCTTTAGACAAAAGCGTTCCGCTGGGGATAAATTGTGTGTAATACTTGTTTTTTCACTTAGTATCCTTCTTATGTGTGTCTCACATAGTTTTTCAAATACGTGTATAGTGAGATTCTGAGGTGGTATAAAAGTGCTGTGACGTTTGAGTGTAAATCTACCATCTTGTAACACAGTATTAGAGTCATGAAAAAAGACTTTTAAATGTAATAACCTAGTGTATGTTTTTAGATTTATCAAGACATTACCAATGTCTAACCTAAAGGTAGGCACGAATGTAAATCCTTTACTAAACAAGTTTAGAGAATTATTATCAAATGTTCTTTCAGTAAAATTATATAAATTAAAGCCCATGTGCGTTATAATCCTACTTCCAGAACATATATTGTTGGTGCTATTGTCGACACGTCCTGTGTTCTGTTCTAAAACTTCAACATCCAAATTTTGATACATTAGTAATGAAGTTTCAAGTTGTATACCATCAGAACGGTCTACATCAACCTCACATTCTTTGTCCATTTGTACTACCATCTGCCCCTTCTGTTGCCTCCATTGTTGTAATTTCTTTGAGCATAGTAGTTCTGGCTGCCTTGTCTCTCCCTTATTCTCTCTGATCTCCTTAGGACTGGCTGCTCTAAAAAAACTGACTGTGTCTCATCGTTAATATCAAAATTGCCTCTATATCGTGATTCATGGTCAGCGTTAGTGTTAAAACCATTAAAATTAGAGTTAGAATTAGTATTAAAATTAGTATTAAAATTTGTGTTAAAATTTTGACCATTCCCTATTACATTTGTATTGTTCCGATTCTGATTTTGTGACTTCATATTTTTATATTCCCTAAAATGATTGTATGCTCTGTTGTTTTTGTAATCATTAGTGTCTCTCTCAATTTTCGTGTTCTTAATATCTAAACCTTTGGTAATATATCTATCCAAATCTCTAAATATGTTTTCCATTTTAAACTTGTTGTACTCAAATAGAACATCAGCCTTGATACCTGTATCTAAATTACATAGCTTTTCCTTTAAAACATTGAGTTTATCCTTGTTATTACGGATAATGAGTTTAAGAAGCTCAAAACCAGTATTGTCATAAAGTCCCAAAAGTTCTGTAAAGAGTGGCGTACCTTCTGTAAACCCATGGGGCAACTTGAAAATACGTAATCCCTTAGGGACTTGCTTTAACTCTAAGGAACGTTCTAAAAAGGCATTGTCCATCTGCAGAGATTTAAAGGTTTTAAGTGTCTTTTCGAACTCTTCGAGCCATGAATTCAATGTGCCCTGGTTCCGAGATGTTACTGAACCCGCTCTATTAAGATTTGGTGCTGAAAGAAATTGAATTAAATCAATATTTCCGTTAGGCGAATGACTCCTATGCACATTCACTCTACGAACCGTCTGATTGTGATCGTTACTGCCATTAACATACAAGGGTGGACCCGAAACTTCACCTCTCCCTGACGTCACTGCCTGTCGCTGAGGACTAGCCGATCGTTGCCTGGCAACTACATTGTGTAGGCTGGTGTTCGGAGTGGAATGTAACGTAAAAAGCTGCACTTGTGAGTCTGTAATGATCATCTCAGTTTCATTCCCTCCAAACCTTTGTTGTTCATTTAAAGCTTTAATAAGCTTATTAGTAATGTCCAAATGCTCTTGTAGTAGCCGCTGCATTACGTTGGTAAATTCTAATGTAACCCAATAGTCCGTTACTCAAAAATGAATTCAACAAGAGACAGTTCGTTAAAAAATCTTTAAGAAACACCTAGTTGTTGAACATTAATCAGGTGTTGTTCAGCATAAATCTAAACCCAGTTCTAGTTGATTGTCAAACTCTGTTTAACTCTGTTTAACAGAAAACCGGGATACTCGTACATTAGTATCCACTGGGATAGGTACTCCAGGACTCCCCCACAACTGGAGATGAGGCTGACACTTTGGCAATTTCTTGAATGGTGACCCTATCAACACAGTACCTGTCCACAATGTCAGTGTCATGGAGTGCAATAAATATTAAGCTCACTTGGGTGACCCTATGACAATGCACATCTTTGTTCATGGTAGTAGAAAAAAAGAACATCTTGCAGATACACATTTACAAAAGTTGCAGCAACCCCTAACATTACTTAGAAATTAATTCATTTGGAACAAGAACATTCATCTAGGGGGGTTGGCATAATGGGTAAGGTGTTTATCTCACTTACAAAATATACAGGGCTTGATGCAAACTTTTGGTCATTGAATGGTTATGGTCTAGTTATGTTATAGTCTGCAGACTGATTACTTAATATTTATCTCTACAGCTCTATTGCATGGCATGTATATATTTCTGACTGTTTATGTCATTTTTGTTTGGCTTCATTATCATTTATGGCTGCTCATTATATGGTCATTAGCATAAACCACAACTGGCTGAGCTTTTTGGACTCTCCTCCACATCATGGAGCTTGGTTTTCTGAATTGTACACTCCCTTCATGTGGCCACTCATTGCTCAAATTCACCTACCACAATCTGACAAAGTTTTGTTAATCTGGCCCATTTTCTGCTGCCCCATATGTCAAACTATACTATATCCTAGGCCACTGCCTGCAGTGGAAGAGGGTGAAATTAATTTAGCCAAATCAATCAGTTTTACCAAAAATAAAATGAAGTGTGAATATATAATTAACATTTTTCTCTCAAAAATCAAAGCTAGAACTTATAAAAGAACACTGGACCATGGATAACAAATATCATTTTCACTCATTGCTTTTCTGTAGTTAAAACAAATATTTTCACACATAGCTTTTCTATAGTTAAAACAAATCCCAACATAGACAAGGACAATTGCATTCTTTAAAGCACATATACTCTTCTAGAAGAATGTTATTTATTTATTTATTCATTTATTTATTTTTTTTAAACATCACAGAAGTACATAGATTTTTTAATAGAGGGAGTGCACTGGTCCATCACGCATTCTGACTCAGACTGACTAGCTCTTCGAAGTGGAATCATGTTTTTTTTTCCTTTGGCTGAATCTGTGAATCTGGAGGACTCATAAGTCATGTCCATGAGGAGTCACTGTCATTTATTTTATTCTTCAGCAGTTTGCAGCAATCTTTTTGACTATATGCCCAAGACCTACCTCTAGGGTCAGACCAAACAATAACAAAAAACTGTAACTTGCATTTAAGTCACTTTAACATGTTATACTTAAATATGATACAAGTTGTATTTTAGGCCTATTTTCAGATGAAAATTGAAGGTAAAAATGAAGGGTTACGAGGAACAGTTTTGGAAAAAGTGAAAGTTTCTTGTTTTGATACTAATAGTCTCAAACAACAATTATTATCTAAGGAGGCTATTTATATTCTAAAGTTTGGCACTTTATTCCCTCATGGATTAAATGAAGAAATGAACTGGAGGGCATTAATTTAATTATTTTATTGTTTTATTGTTTTATTGTCTCATTCTGTTAAAGTTTTTAAGTGGGTAATTAACTAATTATGCAATTTTCAACTGTTGGTATATAAAATGTGTGTGTTCTTGTGGTTTTTTACTCCTTGAAGGCTACGGCCGAGACGTCAGAGGAAGAAAGTGTGTTATAGATTAAATTTGTGGATCACCCGTTGGTTGTATTTTGTTCTATTTTCAGATGAAGTTAATTAGCAGATGAAAACATTCATTAAAGCTTCAAAGAATAAAGTGTTATTTTAACTTCTCAAGAGGTCTGTGAAAATTATTTAGCTGGAAGTATTCTTAAACTGTATTTTTGGAAACATCAGTGCCTCTACCTTCATATCAACAGGGTAATCCATACTAACTCACACAATCTAATGTGAAACCCCCTTTTTCATTGTTGTCATTCCTGGGTTCAAGTCCCCACAAGAACAGGAAATTGGGCTGGTTAACAAGGCAAATTCCTTACCAGTGGATACTTATTTCTTAAATTTAGTAAACTAGGTATCATGTCATATAATTACAAAACAGCCTACAAATGTAACTCTACTCTTCCCAGTCTTATTTTCTATCTTTTTTTCTGAGCTTATCTTTCTTTATCACGAAATTGTGCTTGAGAGAAAGATGAGTCAGTATGTTAACCTTTCTTTTCATAGTCATGTGCATATTGTACGGAATGCGTTGAGTTAATTTACTATTTATTTGAAATTGTTTTGGAATATTTGCTGGAGCTTTCCCAAGTATAACAGGCAGAGTGCAGTTTTGTTTTACTCCACTGTCATAAATGAACAACTTATCTCCCTGCTGTATTCCCTGTTCCTTAACAGATATGAGGTCCTCATTCTGTTTTGTTTCATTGCCCAGCTTGCTAGATAAACTGCTTACGTTTGTTACATTTTCTCCAGTGTCTCCTTCCTGCAGTCCACTGTTTTTCATGGCATCAATTGTTGTGGTAATATTTGAAATTGGTGGGCTCTTCTGTGAGTCATTGTTTCCAGTACTCCTTGTTACAGTAGTATTCAGTTTTGAGGTATTGCCATTTAGTCTGCCTGCTGAAAGGTTTGCCTGCATTGTTTTACTGTGTTTAATAATAATTTGTTTTATAGAAATATCAGCCTTTGTAGTATTTAAATTTTGGCAAAACAGACAATTTATTTTTTTTTCTTTCATGCTGCATGTGTTACATGATGTACTAAAGACTTCAGTTTTTGGACCTTCTGCATGGCTTCCTTTAATGTGGTACATGACAGATACCCCTAAATGAAATATAACTGTAATGTTAACTGTTTTTGAAGATCTGAAGGATAAGTTCCATGCAGTGAGTTTCTTTACAGCTGGATTGATACCCATCTTGACTGTAACATTACTGCACACTTTAAGGTTAAGGTTTTGATTTATGTCATTGGGTGATTCAGTAGTAAGAACAATATAATTTGAATTGTCAGTAATTTGATTTGTAACACTGCTGAGAAGTTGAAAAATTGCTGTGTCTTTTTTAGTTGTTACATACGTACTTTCTTTACCTGCTGAGTAAGTGATAGTTGCACCATTACCACTAGCATTCACTATAGATGAAGGAGTCACAGTTGTGTGGTGAGCAGCTGAATTGGTGATAATTGTTGTACTTTCACCACTAGTATTCACTGCAGATGAGTGAGCTGCAGTTGTGTTGTAAGTAGCTGTGTAGGTGGTAATTGTACTTTTACTGCTGGTGTTTGCTGCAGATGGATAAGCTGTAGTTGTGTTGTGAGTAGCTGTATAGGTGGCATTTGTACTTTCACCACTAGTATTCACTGCAGATGAAGGAATTGTTGTGTTTTGAGTAGCTGTGTAGGTAATAATTGCTGCACCATCACCACTAGGATTCATTGCAGATAGAAACACCTTAGTTGTGTTGTGATTAGTGGTGTAGGTGGTAATTGTTGTATCATCACCACTAGGATTCACTGCAGATGGAAACACCTTAGTTGTGCTGTCATTGGCTGTGTAGGTGATAATTGTTGTACCATCAACACTAGGATTCACTGCAGATAGAAATGTCATAGTTGTGTTCTGAGTAGCTGTGTAGGGGGTAATTGTTGTACTTTCCCCACTAATATTCACTGTAGAAGAAGGACTTGTAGTTGTGTTTTGAGTAGCTGTGTAGGTAATAATTGTTGCACCATCACCACTAGGATTCATTGCAGATGGAAACACCTTAGCTGTGTTTTGATTAGCTGTGTAGGTGGTAATTGTTGTATCATCACCACTAAGGTCCACTGCAGATGAAGACACCTTAGTTGTGTTGTCATTGGCTGTGTAGGTGGTAATTGTTGTACCATCATCACTAGGATTCACTGCAGACAGAAATGCCATAGTTGTGTTCTGAGTAGCTGTGTAGGTGGTAATTGTTGTATTTTCCCCACTAATATTCACTGTAGAAGAAGGACTTGTAGTTGTGTTTTGAATAGCTGTGTAGGTAATAATTGTTGCACCATCACCACTAGGATTCATTGCAGATGGAAACACCTTAGCTGTGTTGTCATTAGCTGTGTAGGTGGTAATTGTTGTATCATCACCACTAGGATTCATTGCAGGTGGAAAAACCTTAGTTGTATTGTCATTAGCTGTGATGGTAGTAATTGTTTTATCATCACCACTAGGATTCACTGCAGATTGAAATGCCATAGTTGTGTTCTGAGTAGCTGTGTAGGTGGTAATTGCTGTATTTTCCCCACTAATATTCACTGTAGAAGAAGGACTTGTAGTTGTGTTTTGAGTAACTGTATAGGTAATAATTATTGCACCATCACCACTGGGATTCATTGCAGATGGAAATACTTTAGCTGTGTTGTCATTAGCTGTGTAGGTGGTAATTGTTGTATCATCACCACTAGGATTCATTGCAGGTGGAAAACCCTTAGTTGTGTTGTCTTTAGCTGTGATGGTAGTAATTGTTGTACTATCACCACTAGGATTCACTGCAGATGGAAATACTTTAGCTGTGTTGTCATTAGCTTTGTAGGTGGTAATTGTTGTATCATCACCACTAGGATTCATTGCAGGTGGAAAAGCCTTAGTTGTATTGTCTTTAGCTGTGATGGTAGTAATTGTTGTACTATCACCACTAGGATTCACTGCAGATGGAAATACTTTACCTGTGTTGTCATTAGCTGTGTAGGTGGTAATTGTTATATCATCACCACTAGGATTCATTGCAGGTGGAAAACCCTTAGTTGTATTGTCTTTAGCTGTGATGGTAGTAATTGTACTATCACCACTAGGATTCACTGCAGATGAAAATGCCATAGTTGTGTTCTGAAGAGTTGTGTAGGTGGTAATTGTACTTTCACTGCTAGTATTCACTGAAGATGAAGGCATTATAGTTGTGTTGTCAGTAGCTGTGAAGGTAGTAATTGTTGTACCATCATTAATATGATTCACTGCAGACGGAAATGCCATATTTGTTTTGTGAGTGGATGAGTAGGTGGTAATTGTACTTTCACCGCTAGTATTCACTGCAGATGGAGCAGTTGTAGTTGTGTTGTGAGTAGCTGTGTAGGTGGTAATTGTTGTGCCATCACCTCTAGGATTCACTGCAGATGGAAACACCATAGCTATGTTGTGAGAAGGTGGGTAGGTTGCAATTGTTGTACTTTCACTGATGGTATTTACCATAAGTGGAGGAGTTGTAGTTGCTTTGTGAGTAGCTTTGTAAGTGGTGATTATTATACCATCACCACTAGGATTCACTGAAGATGGAAATGACCTAGTTGTGTTGTGAGTAGCTGGGTAGCTGATAATTGTATTTTCACCACTGGTATTTACTACAGATGGAGGAGTTGTAGTGGTGTTGTGATTAACTGCGTACTTAGTAACTGTTGTACCATCAACTCTAGGATTCACTGCAGATGGAACCACCATAGTTATTTTGTGAGTAGCTGTGTAGGTGGTAATTGTTGTACTTTCACCAGTAGTGCTCACTGCAGATAGAGGAGTTGTAGTTGTGCTGTGAGTAGTTGGGCTGGATATAACTTTAGTGCTTTCATGTCTAGGATTCATACTAATTGGTGTGATTGTTTGCAGTTTGTGTATCAGTGGTTGCCCCCATTCATATTTAGTGCAAATTTTTCTCCCACTCTTCATTGTAAATCTGTAAAGAGAGAAAAATCAATTTAGAAGTATCAAATCTTACTTTGATGTCTAACAAAGACTCCACAACATCTGACAGTCACTGTGGATTTTCATACATTTGGAAAGCATACCACACTTATTCAATGTTAACTACAACATTAGAAATGATGAGATATGGGGATACAAAAAATGAAAAGTAATAGTAGATAAGGCCTTCTTTGTTTCTCCATTTTGACTGCATCTGCCTTAATAGATGTTCCTCGATTTACACTTACTGAAATTAAAAACTGGCAACATCGTTCTGGCGTGCACACTAACCTGTTCCATTCAGCTCCATGTAAAACTGAATTTTCTCATTGCTTTTACCCAGAACACTCAGTCTTGACACCTAATCCACATGAACAGTTTCTTAGTATGACAAAATTATTTCTTACATTGCCCTTCAACAATTACTTATCATGAGATTGTGCTCCTATTTCTGTTTAAGCCACTTTCTAAGCTATGTTATATTCAATGACCTTGTAAATGCCTTTAAAACATCTTTTACTTTAAAATCTTATCACCAGCCAAACAAACACATGCCTAGAGGATGCTCGTTTTAGATTTTATGTTCTAGTTTCCCCATTTGATTTGTTTCCATCCTATGACTCACTAAAACTGGGGTCACCAAAGTTGGCCACAGTACTTCAGAAAATGCTAGAGCATAGAGGTGAAGAAGTATGTTTTATTGGACCAACAGAGGTTTTAGAAAACAGCCTATATTAACTTTCAGACCATGTGAACTTTTCTTCAGGAGTTATTTAGCCAATAAGGTGTCAATGAAAAATGCAATGTTTTAAGATCCATATGAACACAAGAACATTGCACACAATGCATCATTCTCTCTCATTAGGTAAGAAAGCAATTAAAAATAGCTTTTTGAAAAAAGGAAATCTTAGTACACAGCTTAGATATGTAGACATATGACAATAATGCCCATGATTGGGAGAGGAGTGTATATGCATGTTTGTGGTTTTATGCATGATTGCATGTGAGTATGTATGTGTGGTGTGTAGTGCGTGCATATGTGTGCACATATATGTGAGTGTTTGTGTATGTGTGTATGCCTGCATATATACAAATATGTGTGTGTGCGCATGTGTGTTTGGTTTGTTTGGGTGTCCCTAAAAACCTAGATGACAAAGGTCATGGCCTCCTGACCATAAAAAATCCTACTTTGCTTTGTGATTTACTGTGAAGTTGACTGCTAAGAGAAGTTTTATTTGAATTTATATTTTATTTGTTATCACTGTTTTTATTTATTATTATTTATTTATTTATATGACATTTGTTAACTGGGTTAGTCCATCTGAGCCAAAAGCCTGTTTTCAGTGGAGACCCAAGGAGAAAAGCTGCCGCAATGCAAACATAAAAAGATAACATAGTAGGCAATATACAAAACCCAAAAAAACAGTGTAGCAATACAACATAAACAAAAAATTACATAAGCAATAATCAGGTGAAATGAATAACTGTAAATAAAAATAAAACAAAATGAAGTAATTACAACTAGTACATATAAGTATTTACTAAAATGATATATCTTACCCAAGGTGATAAAGGATAGTGAGGAAAACATACTCACAAGCAAGGTGAGTGTGTTGAGCAGATGGAAAGAGTACTTTGAGGGGCTGATGAATGAAGAGAATGAGAGAGAGAGAGAAGATTGGATGATGTGGGGATAGTGAATCAGGAAGTGAAACAGATTAGCAAGGAGAAAGTACGGACAGCTATGAAGAGGATGAAGAATGGAAAGGCTGTTGGTCTAGATGCATACCAGTAGATGCATGGAGGTGCTTAGGAGAAATGGCAGTGGAGTTTTTAACCAGCTTCTTTAATGAAATCTTGGAAAGTCAGAGGATGCCAGAGGAGTGGAGAAAAAGTGTATTGGTACCTATTTTTAAGAATAAGGATGATGTGCAGAGTTGTAGTAACTACAGAGGGAAAAAACTGATCAGTCACAGCTTGAAGTTATGGGAAAGAGTAGTGGAAGCTAGGTTAAGAAGGGAGGTGATGATTAGTGATCAGCAGTATGGTTTCATGCCAGGAAAGAGCACTACAGATGTGATGTTTGCTCTGAGAGTGTTGATGGAGAAATTTAGAAAAGGTCAGAAGGAGTTGCATTGTGTCTTTGTGGACTCAGAGAAAGCATATGTTAGGGTGCCTAGAGAGGAGTTGTGGTATTGTATGAGGAAGTCAGGAGTGGCAGAGAAGTATGTATGAGTGGTCCAGGATATGTACGAGTGTAGTGAGATAGTGGTGAAGTCTGCAGAGGGAGTGACAGATCCAGTTAAGGTGGAGGTGGGATTACATCAAGGATCAGCTCTGAGCCCTTTCTTATTTGCAGTGGTGATGGACAGGTTGACAGATGAGATCAGACAGGAGTCCCCGTGGACTATGATGTTTGCAGACGACATTGTGATCTGTAGTGAGAGTAGGGAACAGGTTGAGGAGACACTGGAGAGATGGAGATATGCTTTAGAGAGGAGAGGAATGAAGGTTAGCAGGACTAAGACAGAATATTTATGTGTGACTGAGAGCGAGGGTAGAGGAATGGTGAGGATGCAGGGAGTAAAGTTGGTAAAGGTGGATGAGTTTAAGTACTTGGGATCAACAGTTCAGAGTAATGGTGAGTGTGGAAGGGAGGTGAAGAAGAGAGTACAGGCAGGGTGGAGAAGTGTGTCAGGGGTGATTTGTGACAGATGAGTACCAGTAAGAGTGAAAGGGAAGGTCTACAAGAAGGTAGTGAGACCAGCTATGTTGTATGGGTTCGAGACAGCCGAAAGAGAAGAAGAGGAGGAGATATATCTTACCCAAGTAGCATAATGTAGTATTGTCTAGTGAGCAGATTAGTCATTAAATTATTAGGTATAGACAGGTAGTGAAAAGAAAAAGAAAGAAAAATACAGATTATGAAGGATTTAGGCAAGGACAGGCTTTTGAGTTCAGAAAGTAGTGCTTGACTTCAATTTTAAAGCAGCTGGAACTAGTGATGCTACGAATATGAGGTGGTAGCCTATTCCACACAAGGGACACAGAGTGTTTATAGAGGAGTTTACCATACGTTTTTCTGGGTTTATAGATGTCTAGAAGGTACTGGTCGGAACTACAAAGAGATTGGTTGGCTTAAAAGGGGGTACTAAGGTAGAGAGTGATGGGCAGGGTAGCTGTTTGTTGAGTAGGGAGTGTGTCAGCTGCAGCTGGGCAAGTAGTAAGAGCTGGGGGAATTCTAGCCATTGAAGCTGTTTCAGGGCAAGGCAATGATGGGATTTATAAGGTTGGTTAATGGTGAATCTGGCTGTGTTATTGTAAGCAAGTTTTAGTTTGGACAGAAAGTTTAACTGGGGGTGAGTTAGGATAGGGGAGGTGTAGAGGAGACATGGAAGGAGATAGGCTCGGATGAGGATGGGTTTTGAGTTGGGAGCAATAAATTTCTTATTCCTGTAGAGAAGACCCACTTTCATGTTAATTTTTTTGATACAGTGTTGGATATGGATGCCGAATTTGAGTTAGCCATTGTAGATAGTAGGGGATAGCTTGTTAACAAGATTTATTTTGATTCATATTTTATTGTTTTACCTTTAATTTCACTGTAAGGGAATTACAATATGTGTCTGGCTTGCAGAACTTGCATGGTCAGATCAACTTTACTGTACTTTAGTATTTAGTTGTGTATTGCTCGTGTGATGTTTTTGTCATAGAAGTTGATTTTAAGTTCTCTTTGAATTCTGTGGTCACTGATTTTGATTATTCTTTTCTTTTACAATATTTTATTTGTTTGAAACTGAATATGGATTCCTTAAATGAGTATGCAATTAACAATTTGCTATTGCACAAATATCTTGTGCAGTATAATAAATGCTATGCTTATTCAAAGGTAACAGCTGAGAATACTGGTGATCTGTGTTCCTCATGTCAAAATTTGGATGATTTGCTTACCATTGTTAGAAGTAAATCTAGACTTAATGATGATGATTGCACTTATGCAATTGGCATGGCTTAGAGAACTGTTGTATCATATATTAATGATGGGCTGGTGAGATAAATAATGTTAGGCAAAGAACAAATAGGAAATGATGCATCTATTGTCTGCAAAGATCATTCAACCCCTATGAAACAAGACAATGCCACTGACAACTCTGGAATTCTGGATGTACGTATTCAGTAATCTGAGGATCTGGTTTGTTTAGAAGGAAACAAAAAAAGAAAGAAAGAAAGAAGTTCACAACAGATAAGGAAGAAAAAGAAACTGACTAATGTCTGTAAAGGAAAGAGAGTATATACAAAAAGGACACTGCTTTGTTATGTAACACACAGGTTATAAGGAATGATGATATTATTCTATCAGAAAACCTTCAGTATACAGAAGAAGTCTTTATTTTTTCACAAGAGAAGGTAAAAAAAAGAGGGAAGAGGCAGGTGAAAAGGAAGAAATCAAAACTGAACATGTAAGGATTGAAGAACATTACTGGAAGAAAAAAGAAGAGAAAGATAGATGTTGACTACACCAGCTGGATGAGAATTTAAGACCCAATGAAAACAGTGGGACTGATAAGACTAATGGTGATGAAGATCTGTCCTTCATAATAATTGATAGAACAGATGTTATTGTATTAGAAGCTGTAGATTCTTCAGAGGTGGCCAGCAAAGATATGCTTGTACATGTGGGCTCCTTTTTGCTAATATAGTGCTAGCTGAATGGCAAACCACAGTAATATTTAAGACTGAATTATTCAAACAATGTCTGTTTTATGGTCAATTTTTAGATGACATTCTTATTTTATGGGATGGAAGTTTTGCGTCTTTGCAAGAATGTTTAGATATTTTGAATTCTAGCTCACATTTCCTTGAATTCACCATGGAAACTAATGAAAATACTATTAATTTCCTTGACATTACTATATGTAAAGCTAAAGGAAATCATAATGTTGTATCTACACCATACCGTAAGCCAACCTACTCGAACACCCTTCTACATTATTCAAGCGCGCATCCTGCTCATCAAAAAAATCTCTGGTTAAGGGACAAGGAGTTAGGCTGACTAGAATGGTAAGTGATAATCAACTTTTCTTAAAAGAAATACAAATGTTGGAGCATTTGCTTATGGCACGAGGGTATCCAAAGAATTTTAGTGACCCTATTGTTAATGAAGTTATTAAGAAGAGAACCCAAGGTCATTTCGCACCAATTTGGGCAGATCTATTGAAAATAACCCAAACACCGAATCCATGACTATTAATACCAATACAACAAAGTTTCAGCAGTCCATGGTTTTGACTTATAGCCCATCGTTTGAGAGTATCAATGCTATTTTAAGTCACTTAACATTTTGTTGGAAAGGAATGTAATTACTGGTGGAAGAGGCACTATGAGGAAGTGCGGCCATTGTAACCAATGTTCCCATATCTTAGAAAATGATGGTTTCACTATACAGGGATATGGGGAAGTATACATTTCACAAAGGTTTAACTGTGCTAGTTTCGTGAATTGGTGTGGCAGCTTAAATACAACGCTACCTCCCCCCAGGTCTTAATGAAACAGTCTCTATAGCAAGTTATCTTAAGTTAAAAGCAGAATTTCACATTTAAATTAATTTTTAATATGTTTATTTAATTAGTGTATCTTGTCTAGGGTCAGTACAATATTTTGTCACAGTATTTCTTGTTATTCACTCTGCTGCTGTAATTTTAACTTGATTTAAATTAACATCTTTATATATTGATTGGATGAAATTCAGTTAATTGGTTTTAGTCACATGTTTTAAGAGTATATAATACAATGTAATCGAATGAATTTGTTATACTGATGAAGTCAATAGCTTAATAGCTGATGAAAGCCCTAACTAAAAAGTACACTTTACTGGTTTCCATTTGTGTGCCATATTGTTCATCCACTGTGCATTTAATATTCTTGTATTTGGAAATTCAGTTATTAGAGGAACTGACACTTATACTTGCAGAGAAGATAATGAACATCGAATAGTGTTATGCTTGCTAAGACCAAAATAGAAGATGTGAAACAAGCCTTGGAACACCTTAATGTAAGGAAGTACGGATCCGTTTTTATTCATGTCGGTACAAATGATGTCATTTGCAAGGATTCTCTGACTGTTAGTCGGGAACTGACAGCCCTCCTATATAGTATAGCTTGTACTGGTGTTAGGACATATTTTTCACAAATCACCTAGAGAAAGGATAGTCAGGTCACTGTGAATGAAAAAAAATTTTGGGTAAATACCTACATGGAAAAAATGTCCTGTTTTAAAAAATGGAAATGTGTAGAGCATCCAAGCCTAGTTTTGGGCACACTTGTTCAGACAAGATGGAATACATTTGTCAAGATCAGAGAAGAGAATTTTTGCAGTAGATATTTTGCAATATTTGACAAACACTAGCCAGGATTTTTGCCAGGTCAAAAACTTAACAGTCCACAGGTAGCAACATTTGATGCATATCTGATGGTTGTTAAAACTGGGAGCATTAATCATCATCTTCTTTCGGCTGTTCTCGTTAGGGGTCGCCACAGCAGATCACCTGTTTCCATTTCTTCCTGTCCTCTGTATCTTGCTCTGTCACACCAACCACCTGCATGTCCTCTCTCACCACATCCATAAACCTTATCTTAGGCCTTCCTCTTTTCCTGTTACCTGGTAGCTTCACCCTTAGCATATTTTTCCCAATATACTCAGCATCCCTCCTCAGCACATGTCCAAACCAACGTAATCATGCCTCTCTGGCTTTGTCTCCAAACCTTCCAACCTGGGCTAACCCTCTAATATACTTATTACTAATACTGTCCACCCTCGTCACACCCAGTGCAAATCTTAACATCTTTAATTCTGCCATATCCAGCTCAAACTCCTGCCTTTTTGTCAATGCCACTGTCTCCAACCAATATAACATAGCTGGTCTCACTACCCTCTTGTAGACCTTCCCTTTCACTCTTACAGGTACTCGTCTGTCACAAATCACTCCTGACACTCTTCTCCACCCACTCCATCCTGCCTGTACTCTCTTCTTCACCTCTCTTCCACACTCAATGTTACTCTGAACTACTGACCCCAAGTATTTAAACTCATCCACCTTCACCACCTCTACTCCTTGCATCCTCACCATTCCTCTATCCTCCCTCTCATTCACACACATATATTCTGTCTTAGTCCTGCTGACCTTCATTCCTCTTCTCGCTAGAACATATCTCCATCTCTCCAGGGTCTCCTCCACCTATTCCCTACTCTCACTACAGATTACAATGTCATCTGCAAACATCATAGTCCACAGGGACTCCTGTTTGATCTCGTCTGTCAACCTGTCCATCACCATTGCAAATAAGAAAGGGTTCAGAGCTGATCCTTGATGTAACCCCACCTCCACCTTAAACGCATCCGTCACTCCCACTGCAGACCTCACCGCTGTCACACTACCCTCGTACATATCCTGTACCACTCTTACATACTTTTCTGACACTCTTGATTTCTTCATACAATACCACAACTCCTCTCTAGGCACCCTGTCATATGCTTTCTCTAAGTCTACAAAAACACAATGCAACTCCTTCCGACATTCTCTGTACTTCTCCATCAACACTCTCAGAGCAAAGATCTCACCTGTAGTGCTCTTTCCTGGCATGAAACCATACAGTTGATCACTAATCATCACGTCCCTTCTTAACCTTGCTTCCTCTACTCTTTCCCATAATTTCATGCTGTGACTGATCACTTTAATCCCTCTGTAGTTACTACAGCTCTACACATCACCCTTATTCTTAAAAATCGGTATCAAAACACTTTTTCTCCATTCCTCAGGCATCCTCTCACTTTCCAAGATTTCATTAAAGAATCTGGTTAAAAACTCCACTGCCATTTCACAGGTATGTCATCTGGGCCAACAGCCAAACTGGAAGCATTAATAATAAAGTTTTTTTTATTGGAAAATTTGCTACGTTCCCACAAGATTGATGTTGTTATCATTTGTGAAACATGGTTAAAGAACAATGACTGGGAACCAGTTCTGTCAGGGTATAAATGTTTTACTGTAACAGACATTCTAACAAAAAGTCAGGTGGAGGTGTTATGATAGGGATTAAAGATAGTTATGAGACCTGTGATTATTACATGTTCACTGATAACACCAATACTATAGACTATGTAACTGTAGCAATAAAGACAACCCTGGAACATATAACAATTGCTGAAGTGTACAGACGGCCAAAGTCAAGCACAGATGCCCTAGAGGAATTCATATATTTCTTGATTAAAACAACAGGAGGGAAGAATAATATTAGCTGGGGGCTTAAATTTACCAGAAATGGACTGGAATAATATTGATTCAACAATTTTAATAAGGAAATTATTCACAGCGTATATTCAGAAACAACAGTTGCTTCAGATTGTAAAAAAACTACTAGGGGATGAAACATACTAGACATTGTTTGTGTTCCTAAAGAAATTACTGTTACTTCAAGTCATGTTTTACCACTGTTGATGTGCAGTGATCATGGGGTTATAAAGGTTAATTTGTTGCTAGATAATTCTGCCACTGAAATCTAAACCAATGCATAGAAGGTTAATTACAGATTATATGGAATCAAAACAGTCACTATGTAAAACTAAACTAACTGGAGTGAGGTGTTCAGTTGAAAAACTGCAGATGGACTGTGGAAAGTTTTGAAAGAGAAATTGTTCATAGGTTCATAGGTTCATAGGATGATACTAGACTATTGGCCCAGAGGCCCTTATAAGCCTAGCCAATAATTTTGCCCATGTTCCCTCAAAGTCAGCACCTGTTTCTCCTGTCCAGCAGGGTCACAGGTAGAATCCCAGTAGTATATTTTCTGTTTCCCATCCAGTCACCCAGGTTCCTCTTAAACAGGGCTAGAGGGGTACTCCACTTGACATGGAGAGGGAGTCTATTCCACAGATGGGGGAGTTTTTGGGACACAAATCTATCTCGCCAGCAAGTTCTATTAATGTCACAAACCAGGTTAAGGCCTTGCATGTGGGTTGCATGAGTGGAGTTTGTCTTACAGATATGCAGCAACTCCAACAAAGCTAGGTCTGAAATGGCCTTGTTTGCCAGACACAGGTCACCTCTGAGCAGTTTGTACAAGACTGAGTAGAGGGACAGGGCTTTTAGCCTATCTGCATAGGATAGGTGTTTGAAACCCTGGATTTTCCTGGTCAGGAACCTCTGTAGTCTCCCCAACTGCTGCATGTGCTTGGCAAGGTACATGCTGAAGGGGGCATTTTACTTGATAATGGGTCTGATAAGGGAGGAGTACAGAGATGTTATGATCTCCTTGTTTCTGGCTGAAATACCCTTATTTATGAGGTGAGACATGTAGAAAGTGTTCCATACAATGGAGGCAACATGGTGTTCAAAAGTCAGGTTGCTATCAACCTGGGTGCCCAAGACCAAGTTTGAGTGCAAAATATAAAAAAAATGTTTAATATCAGGATCTAGGCATACAACATCAGGGGGATATATTTCTATTAGAACAAGACATCTGATTAAAGTGAGAGACAAAAATATATAAGAAATGGAAGAGAGGTTGAACTACAACTTTGAAAACTGAAATAAGCTGGAGAAACAGATTAAGCACATTGTGAGACAAGATCAAAAAATGTGAAGAAATTTTATGCAACGATATTGAGCATAATGTTAAACCTTTTTATAGATACATAAGATGTGGAAGGAGTAAAGACACACAAATTGATAAATTGTGTGCAGATTCTAAAATTTATTCTCACAAACAATAGATTATAGATATATTTATAAGATTTTATGCAAAACAGTTTGGCTCCACAAAAGGGGTCATAAGTTGCCCTAGTGACATCCAGGTAACCCCAGATACTGGAATCAAATTAGATTATATTGAAAAACAACTACACAAACTGGATCTAAACAAAGTGCAAGGAGGAGACAGAATTAATAACAATGACCTGAGAATACTTAGGCAAGACCTTACAGTACCATTATATCTAGTATTCACTAGGTCATATAAATATGGGGAGATTCCTCAAGATTGGAGACATACGCTTATTAAACCTATCTTTAAAGGAAAAGGGAGTAGGGCAAACCCAGAGTCATGTAGACCCTTAAGCCTACTTTCATATTGTGGAAAAATAATGGAGAAGGTAATATTGGATAAGTTATTGTCAGAACTGGATTGGTTGGGGACTTGAAATCATATATTAGCACGCACATGTTGAAAATAAATCTATTACCACCTATAACATGATGCTCTATTACAATATAATAACAGATATAAATTAAAAATTGTGTTGTGATGTAATTCATATAGATTTAACTTCAGCACTTGACAGGGTCATGCACAAAATACTGATCAGTAAATTAGTACAACTAGTTATTGATGTACTCTTGATAAGATGGATAGCTACATGGCTTACAAATAGGACTTGGCAAGTATCATACAGCAACTGGACAGGTGAAATCCTTGGTTACAGTCAGGGTGTCCCACAGGGTTCTGCCCTAGGCCCTTACTTGTTTAGGTTGTATACTTCAGACCTAACGTTTTCATCTGAGGTGTTCTACAGTCTATATGCAAATGACCTGAAATTGGGTAAACTGATTACATGTGTTACAGATAAGGCATGTCTGCAAAATAACTTCACTAAATTGACCATTAGGGCACATGAGAATAATATGCTAATAAATACATAAAAAACTAAGCATAGGAGATTTGGGAGACATAAACTGAAAGTTGAATATTTAATACAGCACACAGTGATTGGAACTGTAAGCTCATTTAAGGACTTAGGTATATGGACAGATTCAACTATGAGATTTTCTAATTATATCAACCAATTGGTTAATGATAGTTATAGAACTATAGGTTGTATAAAAGATTTGTAAAGTTTAGGAAATCTAAAATGATGAAGTCATTGTTTGTTAGCTGCATTAGACCCAAACTTGAGTATGGAATAACAATATGGAAACCCTTTAAGAAAACAAACATGAGTAAACTGGAAAGAGTAAAACAGAAATATACCAAGGGCATCCATGGATGTAAAAATTTACATTCAAAAGTTTAAGTTATTATGAAAGACTAAAATATCTAAACTTGTACAATGTCTCTTACAGATATCTAAGTGGAGATCTTATTCAGACATATAGAGCATTTAGAGACAACTACCTCTGGGAATATCTGGGGTTATCAAAAAGTACTAGAGAATCATCATACAACCTGTGTAGAAGATGATCAGGAATGGATGCAGGAATAGTTAAGGAGAGGAAAATTCAAACCAAAAGATGAAAGGTTAACATTGGTGGCCCAAGATAGTGGGCTACATACATGCTGGTTTACAAAGTCCATTTGACATGTGGGAGAAACAGACAAATGTAGGTATTGTAAAACCGAGTTGGAAACAGTCGCACACTTTGTTGCGATATATTAACGGTAGAAGGACTGTACAATGAAGGGCATAATAATAATATGGCAAGACTGTTGCAATGGGGATTGTGCAGACATTATGGTATTGAAATGGATGAAAAGCACTTGAAACATGAGCCACAAAGCATCATAGAAAATGATGAAGTCTGCATCACATGGGATCACCCATTACCAACAGTTCAAAAGATAGATGCTAGAAAACCAGATATAGTTGTCCAGGAAAAGAAGACAAAAAGTAGCACTGATTATTGAAATCACCACTCCCAGTGACTACATTGTTCTGCATACAGAGAGACACAAAGTTATAAAATATCAGAATCTGCAAGCAGAAACAAGAGCAATGTGGAAGAAAGATACCCAGATAGTTCCAATTGTAGTAGCAGCAATAGGTATTATAAAAAAAAAGAGTCTACAATCATATTTAGATATGTTACCAATACATGTAACTCCATACAAATTTCAGGAGTCATTACTGGGCACATTGCAGGTGCTGCGAAGAGCACTTCTGGATACCATCAAAGAATGAAACAATACTAATTTCATGAACTTTAATCGTACTTTGACTTAGGAATGGGGTCTATTCCCATCATGGTATTAGAAACCTCAAAAAAAGATTCTATAGGAACGAGAAGTGTACTAATTGATTCTCTGACAGAGTAGCTGATGCATGGAATAGACTACCAAATTACATTAAAGCAAGTACAAGTTTAGATATTTTTAAGAACAAACAGAACACATTGTGGGAACAAGTGTTTTGGTATACTGACAAGCTAAAAGAGCATTAATGCCCATGCTTTAAACATTTGTATGTATATATGAACCATAAAGACAGCAACATTTCCCAAGGCATATGGCTGAATCAGACCCGATGATTAAGAAGCAATCCCACAGCAAGTATTAAGAAATGCAGTAAAAGAGTCAGTTTCTGAGATGCAGTATTTTGTGATTCAAAGACACATTAGTTACAATGTGAAAATACCTCATTATCAGGTAATTTGCATGTCTCTGAATCTTCCTTAACTACTGCAAGTACTAATCAGCAATTCGCTGCAGTAGTTAATACTGGTGGGTCATGCATCCTGTTGGCACAGGCACCCACATCATTCAGTCACCCTCAAACACAGACACACACAAATACACACACACACTCACACACACACACACACACACACACACACACACACACACACACACACACACACACACACACACACACACACACACACACACACACACACGCACACACACACCATATACCTCTTACCTGTCCAAGAGTGGACTAATATCTTCCATGTATCTACTTAGCTCTTTGTCCCTACTCTTGTATATCACGTATCAGTCAATTAATAATGCCAGACATTAGAGCTGCATTCTTGTTACTGTAGTAGAAGGCATATTGCTACTATGGCTGTTGCTCTATCAACTTTTTAAGTGATTCCCTGTAATACTTTAAATGATCTCTCTGGTGTTGTCTACTGTACCTCTTGCCTTTTTACTAAAAACTCTCTCTACTGTCCCTTATGACTCAGACATTTGCAAGTATTGGATCATGCCAGACATTGCAGCTTCATACCTCAAATTATGTAAAAAAAAGTCTGGCTGCAGAAGCAGATTAGTTAGTGCAGTGGATTAATATTGCCATTTTCTGTCTAAAAGGCATAAGACTCACGCACACACACACACACACACACACACACACACACACACACACACACACACACACACACACACACACACACACACACACACACACACACACACACACACACACACACACACACACACACACACACACACACACACACACACACACACACACACACACAAACACACCAAAACTACATATCTGCTAAACTCCCTGCACTTACTTCTATCGCAATGGGTGAACATGAGCTTTTGGCCATGTTCATAGGTTCATAGTTTCATAGGTAGGTACTAGGCTATCGGCCCGAGGGCCTCCATAAGCCTAGCCAACACGGTTCCCTGGCTTATGCCACCCAAGAAAGTTATTTTCCTGTACCACTGTTGAGCAGAGACACAGAGGTGATCCCCGGTGTGTATTTCCTATTTCCCATCTACTCATCAAGACTTTTCTTGAAGAGTGCTAATGAAGAACTTTGCTTGACATAGATGGGTAGCCTGTTTCAGAGTATGGGAAGTCTCTGGGACAGGAATCTATCCCTCCAGCATGTCCTGTTTATTGTGGTGACAAGGTTTAGGTCCCTAGAGTGTGTAGCTCGAAGGGATTGGGATTTCTTTAGGTGTAGCATGTCCAACAGCTCTGGGTTTGACATAGCTTTATATGTTAGGCAGAAATCAGCTCGGAGTAGGTGATATGCTACAGAGTAAAGCTGGAGTTTTGTGAGACAGTCAGAATAGGGCATCTGTTTGAGGCCAGTAATCCTCTTTGTGAGGTACTTCTGTGGCCTTTCCAGCTGCTGCAGATGTCTTGTGAGGTACATTCCAAAAGGGGTGTTATACTCTATAATGGGTCTAATGAGTGTCAAGTAGAGGGGAACAATGACCTATTTTTTCCTGGATGAGAACCCTTTTATGATGAGGTGTGCCACATAGAAGGGCTTCCTGACTACTGTGGTGATGTGACTATCAAAGGACAGACTACTGTCCACCTGGATCCCAAGGTCTCTTATCACACATTTGGTGTTAAGTAGAATGCTGTCTATGTAGTAGTTCATGGGTACAGAGTTTTTACCAAAGGGGATGACTATGCACTTTTTGGCATTGAGCTTGAAGCCATTGCTCTGACACCAGGTATCTGTCTCAGCAAGGCCCTTCTGTAGGATTTCCACATCATTTGGGGACTCGACTATAGCTCCTAGTTTGCAGTCATCTGTGAACTACGTTAGCCAGAGGCCTTCTGTGTTAGCCTGTACTTCAGAGAAGTAGATACCAAACAGGAGAGGTCCCAGGACTGAACCCTGTGGTACTCCACTTGTCACTGGTTTCAGGTCAGATTTGGAGTGTGCAACTTTTACATTATGGGTTCTGTCAGTGAGCCATTTGGCAACCCTTCTTGTGATGTAGGGATTTATACCTAGTTTAGTGAGTTTAGCTATAATTCCAGAATGGGAGATGGTGTTGAAAGCCTTGGCGAGGTCAAGATAGGCTGTGTGAACCACCTTACCCTCATCTATGGCTTTAGTGACTGCCTCAAAGAAATTGATCAGGTTCAGGAGGCATGATCTGCCTTTCACAAACCCGAACTGGGTGGGATCCAGTGTTTGGAGGCTACCAATGTCTTTGTTTATGAGTTCCATGATGATACGTTCCATGGCATTGCAGACCAGGCTCATCAGGCTAATAGGGCAATAGTTCCTGGGATCAGTGGTGGCTCCCCCTTTGTGGAATAGGATAACTGTTGCTGTACACCATTCAGAGGGCACAAAGCCTGATGTGAGGCTATGATTGAACATGTTGTTTAGGTGGGGAGCCAGTTCATTCTGAAGTTCATGTAAAATTCAACCTGTTCATTACCACAAGCTGCTCTGAGTGGCTATGTTAATTTATCACTAGGCTTTGTAAATGCCTTACTACAGGTATTTCTGGTAGAGAACACATGGGTAATTATGATACGCATTTCCCCTGGTATACCTCATTAACGGTAGTATGGCCTGGAAACAGTATCCTACAGTGTTACATGTCTTCAAGCTAAAGCACCATGGTAAAGCTTTTTGAATCCTCTCAGAGTAAATCTAAAAAAGAAAAATACCAGCTGACTATTATGAGTCAACTGGCATGATATTAATGAGAGAACAAGTCACAAGAAGTAGACATATTTTGGAAGATAATTATAAACAAGAATAAAAGAAAGTTATGATATATTTAGTCTGTCTCTGAGAGTTAGTTACCCAAGAAATTTTACACAAAGGACTGATAGTGCTGTACTTTTGAAAACAGCACGGAAAGTCAAGGAAATGCTAAGCTAATATATTATGTGTGCTTACATTTTGGTGGTTCACCTGTGAAAAATAGATTCACGTCAGCAAGAAATCACAAATCATGGATTTCAATAGAATGATAATTGTACCAATGAAACTATGGAGATCAATGACACTAGAGTAGCATTCACAGTTTAAACAAAATCACAAAATAAGGGTTTATGATAGTGGTGCAAACTTTTCTGCACCTCTCCATGTTTAAGACTGAGTCTTCATTCTTGTATTCCCCTCATGTAATTATTGTACTTTTTTAACACTGTGATCTTAAACTTATAAAGACACAAAAATAGCTCTCTACTTCTGAGGTCACCCAACGTCAGAATAAAAATAATAAAGAAACATTTTATTTTATTTTGAATTTAACTGGAGTAGTCACTGATCCCACTGCAGCCATTTCAGTGTCAGCCCAGGAAAAAAAGAATAGTTACACAATAGTTGCATGATATCACATACGGAATGACAATATGCAATATATACATATATTATATTCATAGTGAATATCATATTTGGTTTGAGAGGATAAAGGCAATTGATAAATAACATTATATATAGAATGAATGAAAAAACCCAGTTTATTAACAAATGCTGAAAAGCAGCACATCAAACAAATAAGTCATGTTAAAAATACATTTGACAAAATTACATTCCATGTAACATGATTTGGTAATTCTGAATCAAGGAAATGTACTTCAAGGAAGTGTAGAGAAACACCTTTAAATGTGGCATGTGGGTACATGTGAATATGCAAGAAGAATTATAGCTATTTCTTCTAATGCTCAGTGCTGCTCCATGATCTGATGCCCATTAACTCTAAATTGCCCAGTTTAGTACTCCCAACTACAAGAGCCTGGTCCATTCTACTGTAATCGGTACCCTCAAATCAAAGTTAAGGAGCAAAAAGGAGTTCAACTTTTCAAAACTGTAGCAAGCCACATGAAGGTCTGAAGCAAGTACTTTAGTAACAGCAAAAGCAATATTCCATTTCCATACCAGCCTGCACTGTACTACTGACCATTTGGCATCTGCCAATCTCTATCTCTAATGTCTTACATCCAGGACAACTGCCACCTTGGCACAATACTAGATATGCTTCAATATGCTTCAGTATGCAAGCATAATCATCCCTACGGCCTGAATAAAATAAAGGTGTCTCTTATATCAGTAAGCAGTACATGATATATATATATATATATATATATATATATATATATATATATATATATATATATATGGGATCACCACATAATCTTGAAATTTTGGAATATCAAATTCCAAAATCTCGAGACTATATAGCCAAAACCCCTAAATACCAAAAGACCAGAAGCAGGAAATTCAAAATCCCGATGTACAGAGATAATGAAGTAGCGTTCCTGGTGTTGCAGTTTGTGGACTGATAGGTGGAATTCAGGTAAGTATCTATGTGTAAGTGCGTTGGTTAGGAGCTTTAGTGTGTGTTAGTGTGTGTTGTGAATGCGATGTGTGTGTGTGAGGGACTGTAAAATGTGTGGGTGTGAGTTTCCCTTGTGTGTCTGTGCGATCTTGGAGTTAGTATATTTAAGTAGGAGGGGTGCAGGGGGGCTTGCCCCCCTGGTTATCTGTAGTGTAGGATGACATGTTTGATTGTGGGGGGCAGTTGTGTGTATGTGTGTGCTGTATGCGTGTTGTACGTTCTGAATTTTAAATTTCATGCTTCTGGTCTTTCGGCATTTAGGGGTTTCGGCTATATAGTCTCTTCATTTTGAAATTCGATATTTCAAAATGTCGAGATTATGTAGTGAATCCATATATGTGTATATATATATATATATATATATATATATATATATATATATATATATGCATGCATGTGATATATATACATATACAGTGGATATAAAAAGTGTGCACACGCCTGTTAAAATGCCAGGTTTTTTTGATGTAAAAAAATGAGACCACAATAAATAATTTCAAAATGTTTCACACCTTTAATGTGACCTATAACCTGTACAATTCAATTGAAAAACAAACAAATCTGTTAGGGGAAAAATATAAAAACTAAAAAAACATACAATAAGCTGGTTGCATAAGTGTGCACACCATTAAATTAGTACTTTGTTGAAGCACCTTTTGATTTAATTGCAGCATTCAGTCTTCTTGGGTACACACCTGCCATCAGTTAAAGAGACTTTGATTAACCCCAAATAAAGTTCAGCTGTCCTAGTAGGATTTTCCTGACATTTACTCATTTGCTTTGGACTCTGTGCTCTGTGTTTTGCTTTACATCATTTTCACTCACTGTTTGCAATGGGTTTTTGTGGTTCTGCTTCCTCACAAGGAACACGTACATATATAAATCTCTGTATTGTTGACATACTTTGGTTGATAATGCAGATGGCCATTAGTTTTGTGGAAATGTGCAGTCCTCAGAGTCTGAATAAGTTCTTGTCAAATGAAAACACTTACTAAATGAAATTCGTTGGTTTTATTATTTTCATTCATCAGTTTGTTTTACTGAGGAGGATTGTATTATTTAATATATATATTTATGTATTTCTTTATCTGTCTCTGTCCATATATATATTTATTTCTTTACCTATTTCTCTCTCTCTCTCTCTCTCTCTCTATATATATATATATATATATAGATATATATAATTTTACCAATCTTCAGACCTAAACGGTACATTACATTTACAACAGTGCAGATGTAACACCTTTCTTGCAATGATGCACTACTCAAATATGATATAGTATTAATTACTTGTCTCACTGCATGATAAGGATTTTACAAGCTTTTTAGAAATGAGCCTGTAGTTTACCAACCTCTTGTGAGGATAGAGACTTTCATACAACAACTACCTGAGTCTGGATTCCACAGAAGGATTAGAATGGCCTGTCTTCTGTGGGGCCTTATGCTGGAATTTGACTAACTGACTTCAATGATGCTGGGTCTTTTAAGACTTTAAATAACTGAAGATTTGTTTGGTTCTTTAGTCGTCTGTGCTGGGCAGCTGGTCGTGCTATAACATGCAATCCATAGAAGGCTACATGAAAGGAGTAGAAAAATCACAAAACCCTTTTCCTTTTGATTTCTTACTGACTGAGTGCAACATAATGTTTATACAGGCTTTTTAAAAATGTGTAAGCAGCATACCAGCCTATGGTGAGGGTAAATGCATCCAATGTGAGAACTACCTAAGCTTGGATTCCACTAAAGGAACTGAGTATCTGGTTCAGATTGCCCAGTTTCTGCACTGGTATAGGCTGGATTTGGCAAGCTTCTACAGGAGCAGAAGATTACAGCCTTTAACTAGAGCTTTGTGCAGTTCTGCGCATCGCTGCATGAAACAGTAGCATTCAGCAGTTCAGATCCTATTGAGTAAGCAGTACAAGGTCCTAGCCCATAGCAGGTAAGGCAACATGGACATTTTCAGTGTAGGTCATTTACATTTCACTACTGCCTTCTCAATGTCAACTTAGTTGAACTATTATGATTGATTTTATTGTTAAGTTTGAATCCAGTACATCGTTAGAACTTTTATTAGCCTGATGTATCTTCATTAGCCTTAGCAACTGAATCAAATTTGTGCTTTTCAGGTTTAATGCTTTACTCATTTTATTACTTTGTTTCTGCATATTCATTGGCTGTACTACTGTGAATTCATATTACTTTATATTCAGAGTATATATATTGATTACTGCTTTATAAAGTGAAACTGTATTTTGCTACCTGCAATTGCCTTATCACTGGTTATCTCAGTATCTAGCTGGTACACACGTATTGGCCTGGAATCTTCCATTGTTTTGATTAATGTGCTTATTGCTGGTGCTCACTTGCTTGCAACATGAGTTATTGGTGTTACGTTCTTAGTGAGTGGCTGCATTAGTAACTTTCCATCTCAGTGTGACTTTTTTCTTCTTGCACTTGTAGTATTTGTTAATTGTTATTGTCATTCAGTTGCTACTCTTATTGCTTGGATGTACATTGGATATTCTCCCCTTTTTGATATACTTCCATATACTAATCTTGTCTCATTTAATATTTAGTCCTGTTATTTATTTCTACCTTGTTCTCTAAATTTCACTAAACCTCTTCATGTTTTTTATTTAATTTACTGATTAGCCTAAGCATACGAATGTAGCAGTAGTCAGCTTAACCTGTAATTTGCAGCAGTATGTAATTCAACCTAAGTGACTGACCTTCTGTCACCACCTCGACAGTTAGCCTTTTCAGCCAGCACCTATCAGCATCCAGCTACCATGGATGGAGCCGCATAAACCGTTAAGTCTTTTTCATTGGCCAACATGATCTCCTTAGGCCTCCTGAGGCAATGAAGTAAATGCTTTGTGATCACTGATAATCCACTATTATTACTTACAGAAAATTTATCTGCATGACTTGCATTTACATGCATAAAAATGAGGCAGATCTCAAAGATGTTTTCCATAAACATAAACCTACATATTTTGAAGTAGTAAAAAGAAAAGATACTAAAGTCCTTCAATACAGGTGATAGAGCACCTCTGTGACACAAAGCCTCTGACTCCTATACATATTTACCATACATAGATACACTAGCATCTGTGCCTATCATAGCATCAGCACATACTCTTACAAGGAGTCACTATGCTAATGTGCCCCTATGGTAGATACAGCCTACAGCTGAAATGGATAGTAATACCAGAAATGTTATTAATTATTCTATTTCCAGGTGTACAGAATATACAAACACCAGACTGACAGAGGGTGAAATGGGTATTAGCTGCCACTTGACTGCTAAGATTAGGGATGTCAGAGTGCTTTCCAGGTCACGTAGCATCCAAAGTATGAGGTGGAAGTTGTCATTGCTGATGATGGTGTAGATCGTTATGTATGTATGTATTCCTTTAAGAAGCTTTCCATCAGCTTGCACAAGTGTATAAATACTGAGCACATGCAAGCCTGACTGCCATTTTGTAGTTAGCTGTTGAGATGTAAGCATGCATGTCTGCGTAGTCTGACAGTTAATCAGTTTGTTTATATTGTGTATTGCTGCTATCCATCCTGATGTGTTTCATGTAATAAAGCATATAAATGAACTACCCCACCTGTTTGTCGTCAGTAGTAAACCTAGACATGTGACATGGTGTCAGAATGGGATACAGAATTGAGTGCCTCTTGATTACTCAGTTAATGCTGGAGGAATATAGAGGAGTGGATGTCCCTACTGCATGTATAGCTCACAAAGAAAGGTCAGAAACAAATTTCAGGTATCAAAACTTCCTTAAATTATTTCTTGCTCAAAGAATATAAAACAAAGCACTCAGAACACTCAAAATAAATTTCTAATTAAATGAAATCTCCCAAACTGCAACATACTAATAAAAATATTTGAAATAGTCATGAAAATGTTTGAACTAATGTCCATATCTCAGAAAATGTATAAAATAAGGAAAATGACTGCATTTTTTTTTGCTATGAGCTACTTTTTCGCATTTATTAAAGGTATAGGTTCATAGGTTCATAGGTTGGTACTAGGCTATTGGCCCTAGGACTTATACAAGCCTAGCCATAACAATTCCGTGGCTATTTCTTCCCACAATATTTACTTTTCTGGATCCCTCTCTAGCAGTACGACTGACATGAACCCTGGGGTGAATTTTCTATCTCCCATCCAATCGTCATGGTTCCTTTTGAAGAGGGCCAAAGAGGTTCTCTGCTTGACATGTATGGGCAGTCTATTCTAGAGTCTGGGGAGTCTCTGAGTCAGGAACCTATCCCTCCAGCATGTTTTGTTCATTGTGATGACAAGGTTTAGATCCCTAGAGTGTGTGGCTCCGAGGGATTGGGATTTCTTTAAGTGTAGCGTGTCCAACAGCTCTGGGTTTGACATGGCCTTGTATGTTAAGCAGAGATCCCTCTGAGTAGACGATATGTGACAGAGTATAGCTGGAGTTTTTTTTAGATGGTCAGCATAGGGCATCTGCTTTAGGCATGTGATTCTTTTAGTGAAGTAGTTCTGCGGCCTTTCCAGTTGTTACTGATGTCTTGAGAGGTACATACCAAACAGGGCATTGTATTCTATAATGGGTCTAATGAGGGATGAGTACAGTGGGACAATGACCTCCTTTTTTCTGGATGAAAAGCCCTTAGTGATGAGGTGGGCCACATAGAAGGATTTTCTGACTGTTGTGGAGATGTGGTTATTGAAGGTGAGACCACAGTCCACCTGTGTCCCTAAGTCTCTTATCACACTTTCGGTGTTTAGTGTATTGCCACCCTTGTGGTAATTCATGAGTACATGTTTTTTTCCCAAAGGGGATAACTATACATTTTTTGGCATTGAGCTTGAGCCCATGGCTCATGCACCAAGCAACCAAGCATTTGTTTCTGTAAGGCCCTTTTGTAGAATGTCCGCATCATTTGGGCATCCAATAATGACTCCCAATTTGCAGTCATCTGCGAACTTTGTTAGCCAGAGTCCTTTAGTGTTGGCCTGTACTTCAGAGAAGTAGATGCCAAACAAGAGCAGTGCCCGGACTGAACCCTGAGGTACTCCACTTGTTACTTGTCTGGAGATGGATTTGGAGTCAGCTACTTTTACAGTGTGGGTTCTGTCAATAAGCCAGTTGGCAACCCATCGAGTGATGTAGGGATTAATGACCAGCTTAGTATGTTTATCTATGATTCAAGAGTGGGGGATGATGTCAAAGGCCTTGGCAAGGTCCAGCTAGGTTGTGTGGACTACCTTACCCTCATCCACAGCTCTAGAGACTGATTTGAGGAAGTCAATCAGGTTCAGGAGACAAGATCGGCCCTTCACGAACCCAAACTGGGTGGGGTCCAGTGTTTGAAGGTTGCCAATGTCTTTGTTTATAAGTTCCATGATAATATGTTCCATGGCCTTGCAGAGCAGACTCATCAGACTGATGGGGCGGTAGTTCACAGGATCCAAGGGTGATCCCCCTTGTATGCCACTCAGTGGGCATGAAACCTGAGGTAAGGCTATGATTAAATATGACACTTAGGTGAGGTGCCAGTTCATTTTGTAATTCATGTAGTACACAGCCTGGATGTCATCTGGTCCCATGGATGCTGTATTTTTAGCTTTGGAGAGAGTGTTTTTTACCTGTGTGGCCGTTATTACTGGAATTTGGCAATCTTTAGGGGTGAGAGGGGGGTGAAGTTGGAACTGAATCAATCTGCCAGGATATTGGCAATATCCTTTTATGATCAGAATATTTAATGCCATTCTGTTGTAGCACAGAGCAGATCTGAGCATTGCCATTTAGATTCTTGACATAGCTATAGAATGCCTTGTGGTTGTCTTTGGAATCTTTAGCAATTTTATTTTCGTAACTAGCTTTGGAGGATTTTATGAGGGATTTCAGCTTCTTACTGAGGCTGGTAAGGGAGTTTTTTTCATCCTGAGATTTTCCTCTTTTCTGCAGCAGTTTCTTCCTTTTGTTGTAAAGTTTGTTTATGGCAGGGGACCACCAGATTTGCTTCCTTTTTTTGGTGGAAAGCATCTTGGTTCCATTTGGGATGGCACGATTCATGCATGAGTGGATGTGCTCATACAGTGCTTTAGGGTAGGATTGAGCAGTCGAACTTTCAGTTCCCGTCTGCATGGGTGTCATGACTTTTGTCACTTCTGACATGAGTAGCATGAAGTTGGCTTTGGAGAAGCTTTTTACAGATATTTTCTTACTGGAGGGTGGGGAAGGGATGTAGATGTCAAAGGTGATTAGCTTATGGTCAGACCTGACCTGAGAGGGGGTGACCCTAGGTGTGGAGCATCGATTTCCCATGTTGGTAATGACCAGGTCTAGGATATTGGAGCCCCTGGTGGGACTAAGGATTAGTTGATCCAGGGCATTGGAATTTATGAATTCCAAGAACCATTGGGCAAAGGTGTTGGTACACAAATACTTTTCCCAGTTAATGGCAGGGTAGTTAAAGTTACCCAGTATTAGGGTATTTGGTTGTATCTTAATATTTTCCAGTATGTTTAGAAAGGTTTAGTGAGAAACTTAGGGCATGGTGGGTGATCTGTAGCAAGCTGCAATTTGGATTGCAGTCTTACCTAGTGTTAGTTTCACCTGGAGAATTTCAGACACATTGTGTTAAGCAACTAGCCTGGTGGTGTGAATATCTTTGGTGAATATGAACACTTCTCCACCTTTAGTGTTTCAGTCCTGGTTTGGTGGCCAAAAAGTGTGGTAAGAGTTGTAGCCTGGTATTGCAGGGGTGCTCTCTGGAGCCTTGAACCAGGTCTCAGTTACTGCATGATATAGATGTTCTCCATTTTTAGGAGTGCCTTGAGAGAGTGCATTTTTAAGGTTTAGACTTCTAGCATTGAGTAGCACTACCTTCAGATTTTGCATGCATGTACCTGTTACAGTGGTGGTTTTGTCTTTTGAACTTTGCCTAAAAAGGCATTATAGGGATGGCAATAGCCTTAGCCAGTAACCTGAATCCCAGTGGCAACAGGTGCAGACCATCTCTGGCAAAGCATCATGGTCTGTCAATCATGTCATACCAGGCAGACAGATACTGGATCACCTTTGAATGACACCAGAACCTTAGCCAATTGTTGAAGTCAATCACTTTGTCCTTATACCGTGGTATCATTCTGGGCAAAGACAGGATGCTACTCAGGGCTAGGGTCATACCTGCCTGGCCCATGTTATCGGAAAACTCTTCCATGTCTCTTTTCATGTTGTCCAGGGAGGTATGTCTCAAGTCATTCACTCCAACATGGACAATGACAGAGTCATATTTGTACTTGTTGTGGAGTGGCTTGAGTGCATGTGCTATGTGGCAGATCCTGGCACCCAATAAGCAGCTGACTGTAATTTTCTCCTTGTTCAGCCTGGTGAATGAGACATCAGTGTGCCTGACTACAGAGTCACCTGTGACTAAAGTGTTGGGTACATTGTCTTGCCTTAGGGGCTATTTTTGGGTGGCACACTGTTGTTGTGAGCTATGTGATACTTTGGTTGTGATTGGTGTTTGCGTTTCAGCTTTGGAGGTCCTTGTTGTTTGGGCAGGTTACTGTTAAGGGCCTCTGCATATGAGGGTTTAGTGCTGCTATGTGAAGGTGTTGGTGGTGTGGGTTTAGAAGGGCTATGTGTTGGTTGAGGTGTAGTGTGAGTGTTAACCTTTTCCTTTTGACTGTCTAGCACAATCTTGGGTGGAGAGAGCTTTGCTTCCAGTTTGGCTATGTAAGTGCATCTCTCGCAGGTTGTAGTGTTGGGTGGTAGGAGGAGAGGGTTGTCTGTGTACATGTGGCAATTGATGCATTGCCCCAGTATGCCCAGATTCACCAGGTGGACTGGAGAAATCACTGGAAGCTGACCCTTGGACATGCCTGGTTTGGTGTATTTTTTTGTAAAGTACAAGAGCTGTTTTCCCTTACTACAAGGTACTTTGCAATTATAGGCTGTTTAATGCCTATGATTAATTTCTCCTTATTAACAAGGAGAGCTGAGTGCTTGTATCAGTTTAAGGCTTCCCAGTGCTTTCCAGCAGGTTTTAGAGCAAGTGCTAGTTACAGGGATGCTTAAAGGTAAGATGAAAAAAATTGTTTATCCTAAGCACTGCAGTGTGCACTAGAGGAGTTAGACGTGAAAGTAAGTAACTTAAGTTTTACTTGTCTAAAAACTTAAGTTTTAGTGGAGAGTCACTATTTTTAAAACAGCAAGATAGATTGAAAGGGGTGGTCACTTTTGTATTCTAATACTGTGGAATACAGTAGGATGACCAATAAATTTAAATAGTTGAAGGGGAGTGATTTCACAAAATGATAATTTTGCACTTACTCACACAAGCCAGTAAAAGCAGAGAGGAAACAAAGACATTGGTAATCTCCAGACTCTGGACCCTACCCAGTTTGGATTTGTAAAAGGCAGATCATGTCTCCGAAACCTGATTGACTTATTTGAAACAGTCACCAAAGCCATAGATGAGGGTAAAATGGTTCACACAGCTTACCTAGATCTTGCCAAGGCTTTCAACACCATCTCCCACTCTGGAATTATAGATAAGCTCACTAAACTATGTATAAATCCCTATGTCACAAGATGGGTTGCCAACAGGCTCATGGACAGAACCCACACTGTGAAAGTAGCGGATTCCAAATCCGACTTCCGACCAGTGACAAGTGGAGTACCACAGGGTTCAGTCCTGGGTCCTCTCCTGTTTGGTATCTACTTCTCTGAAGTGCAGGCTAACACAGAAGGTCTTTGGCTAACAAAGTTTGTAGTTGACTGCAAACTAGGAGCCATAATCCAAACACCTAAGGATGTGGACAAACTACAAAAGGGCCTCACTGAAACAGATACCTGGTGTCAATGCCATGGCCTGAAGCTCAATACCAAAATGTGTATTGTCATCCCCTTTGATAAAAACTCTGTACCCATGAACTACCACATAGCTGGTAGTCTACTTAATGCCAAAAATGTGATAAGAGACCTTGGGACACAGGTGGACAGTAGTCTCTCCATTGATAATCACATTGCCACAGTGGTCAGGAAATCATTCTACATGGCTCATCTCATCACAAAAGGATTCTCATCCAGAAAAAAAGAGGTTATTGTTCCCCTCTACTCATCACTCATTAGACCCATTATAGAGTACAACGCCCCTTTTGGTATGTACCTCACAAGACATCTACAACAACTGGAAAGACCACAGAGATACCTCACAAAGAGGATTACTGGCCTCAAACAGATGCCCTACGCATACCGTCTCAAAAAACTACAGCTTTACTCCATCGCATATCGCCTACTCAGGGGCGATCTTTGCCTAACATACAAAGTTATGTCAAACCCAGAGCTGTTGGACATGCTCCACTTAAAGAAATCCCAATCCCTCCGAGCTACATGCTCTAGGGACCTAAACCTTGTCACCGCAATAAACAGAACATGCTGGAGGGATAGATTCCTGTCCCATCGACTTCCCATACTCTGGAACAGACTACCTATCTATGTCAAACAGAGCTCCTCATTAGCACTCTTCAAGAAAAATCTTGATGATTGGATGGGAAATGGGAAATTCACCCCAGGGATCACTTCTGTGGCTTTGCTTGACAGGGGCACAGGAAAATAATTTTCTTGGGTGGCAAAAGCCAGGGTACATTTTTTGGCTAGGCTTATATAGGCCCTAGAGCCAATAGCCTAGTACCTACCTATGAACCTATATATGGTCAAATTAACATACAGGGCAGGCAATTAGAAAGACAGTGGTGTTTAAGAACACAACAGTAACAGGGTGGGAGGGTGGTGAAAAAAATTTCTGCCTGACTCACAAGAGATAGAGCTGTGGTCTCTTTTCAAGTTTTAATATGTAGTTAAAAGTAGCGTACAAGTAAAACACAAGGTAAAGAAAACAAATCAGATCATTCAAAATAGAAAAAGGCAATAAAGTAATACAACAAATAAAAAGTAAACTAACTTTTTCCTCACAGCAAAGTGTAGCAGAGTCTGGTTGAGCCTTTTTAGTAAAGCTCTAATTTATTTTTTATTTTTGCCCCTTAAATATAAGGTTTAGTTCCTAGTTCCACACCCTCAGTTTACAGATGATTAACCTTAACTGACCTGTTCTATCTTATGTGTGAGTCCTTAATTGATCTGTTCTGATTTCTGCCTGACTCACAAAAGACAGAGGTGTGGTCTCTTTTCAAGTTTTAATATGCAGTTAAAAGCAGAATGCAAGTAAAACACAAGGTAAAGAAAACAAATCAAAGTATTCAAAGTAGAAAAAGGCAATAAAGTAATGCAACAAATAAAAAGCAAACTAACCTTTCCCTCACAACAAAGTGTAGCAGAGTCTGGGTGAGCCTTTCTAGTAAAGCTCTGAAATGTTTTATTTTACCCCTTAAATAGAAGGTTTAGTCCCTAGCTCCACCCTTCAGTTCACGGATGATTAACCTTAACTGACCTGTTCTATCTTATGTGCGAGTCCTTAACTGATCTGTTCTGATTTCTGCCTTACTCACAAGAGACAGAGTTGTGGTCTCTTTTCAAATTTTAAAATACAGTTAAAAGCAGAATACAAGTAAAACACAAGGTAAAGAAAACAAATCACATTATTAATAGGTGGTTCATAGGTTAGTAATAGGCTGACTGCTCTTGTGGGCCATTTTATGTCTAGCCATTTACCCCATGTGAAAATCAAACCCTGCACCTTGCATCTGCAAGGTAAACAACTTAACCATTATGCCAACCTCCCACCTTTCAAAATAGAAAAAGGCAATAAAGTAATGCAAAATACAACAAATAAAAAGCAAACTAACCTTTCCCTCACAGCAAAGTGTAGCAGAGTCTGGGAGAGCCTTTCTAGTAAAGCAAAATAAATGCCTTTATACAATCATCTTTATCTGAAAATATCCGAAGTATACAAAGTGTTTGCATGTTTTGCAGTATTACAGTACAGTTATTTCGCAAAATACAATCATTTCAAAGCATATTTTGCAAAGTACAGTATTTCAAAGAGTTTATTGTGCATTTGAATGTTATTACAAATACTGGCTGTGTATGCATGTTTATGCATAATTACAAGGGTCATATTTTTTAGTGTGTCTGGGCATACTTTGTTGGCATGGCTGAAGGATTTTGAAAACCAGGTCCACTTGTATTTGATAATAATATTAC
Organism: Protopterus annectens; assembly: GCF_019279795.1. Taxonomy (NCBI): domain Eukaryota; kingdom Metazoa; phylum Chordata; order Ceratodontiformes; family Protopteridae; genus Protopterus; species Protopterus annectens. Next base: position 1,165,741,014 of record NC_056727.1, read on the forward strand.
AGAGAATTGGAGAGTGTTTGAGCAAGAGTATGGTATTTACATACAAGCTGCATTTTCTGATAAAGACGATCGTAGAAAGGCATTTATTCTGCTTAATTTAGCTGGTTCAGAAGTCATAGAAAGAGAGTTCATGTTTGTATGCACCTGCTGTATTTGCAGGAGATGGGGAAAATCATCATATAGTGGTACCAGCTGAGTCGAGGGAAGACTCCGAGTGCTTATAATGTAAATTTAGAGAAATGCGTAACCCCCAAATGAATATTACAATGGAAAGGCACTTATTTTACACAAGAGATCTAAAGCCTGGTGAAACGTTTACACTATATATAACTGAATTGAGAAATAAGGCTAACATGTGCAGATATGATGATTTAAGGGATGAGTTGATAAAAGACAGACCTGTGTGTGGTATTAAAGATGATGTTGCGAGAAAGATTTTGCTTCATGACAGTGATTTAACTTTGAATAAGGCCATTGAGATTTGTCAGATATATGAACTCACAGAAAAGCACACAAATATGCTTACAAATTATAAATCCAGGCTTCCATTATCTTCTAGTGCAAATGTTGATAGTATGCAGCATGTGGTTAAAAAAAACAGGCTCAAGCATATGGCAGCAACTGTGAATCCTGTAACACTCCCTGGGAAACCCCATAGCTTTCTAGCAAATTCAAGAGCATATACAGTCTCAGTGAAGCACAAAGGAGAGTCAGCAAACTCAAAGCATGTACCCTCACCTAGCCTCATAGTCAACTGTTGTAATTGTGATGGTAATCATGTATTAAAAAGAGAAAAGTGCTTAGCTTTTAGACAGCAATGCCATAGATAGATGTAAAAAGTGGAATCATTTTCAAAGATTTTGTAAATCAAAAGAGGCTCATTCTTTCATAAAAAGAGAACATTCTAACAAACAAGTTGATCAGTTAGGAAGCTGTGACCCTACTTTTTATGTTGATAGTGTATATGTGCTTATTGAAACAGTCAATGCAGTAGATTTATTGGCAAAGAATGAAGTATTATGTACTGTTTGGATAAATGGAAGACCCATAAAGCTCAAAGCTGATGCAGGTTCAAAGTGCGATTTTATGTCAGCAGAAACATTTGCTAGAGTATGTGCTAGTGAGAAGCTTGAGTTGACAAAGTGAGTGAAGTTTGTTGTTTATGGTGGTGAAGAAATTCAAACTGAATGTTCAGTAGTGCTTTCATGTTACTCTACTGGGAACAGCTATGACTTGCAATTTTATGTGGTCAGAAGGCATATACAGTCATTATTAGGCCTCAGAGACAGTTTGAAAATGGAACTGCTTTCATTTAACAATGAAGTCCATCATGTATACTTAAAAGACCACTGTTCTAATTTCATCCGGTCTATCTTCTCTATCTGTGCTGATCTTTTTGAAGACAAACTAGGCAAACACTAAGGTGTGTACTCGATGAAGTTAGACCCAGAGATCAGTCCAGTTGTCAGATCAACCCAGAAAGTTCCAGTAGCTATGCAGAACAGAGTTAAAGCTGAGGTAGATAAAATGGTGCAACAAGGTGTGATCTGTCCAGTTGATGAACTTACTGTATGGGTATCTTCCATGGTGGTAGCTCATAAGAAAAGCTCAGATTATATCAAAATATGTATTGATCCAAGAGATTTGAACAAAGCACTGAAAAGACCTCATTATCCAATGTGTACAGTTGAAGAAGTTGCTGCTCTTATGCTAAATGCCACTGTTTTTTTCTGTATTGGATGCAAAAAGTTCAATTTTGAAAATTTTGCTAGCTCAAAAGTCTTAATTTTGCTAACCACTTTCAGTACTCCTTTTGGCAGGTACAGATTTTTGAGAATGCCATTTGTGATAAATTCTGCCAGTAAACTCTTCCAGAGTGCAATGGAGCAAATATTTTCTGGGTATCCGTGTGCTATTATAGTAGATGATATTCTAGTAGGAGGTAATGGTGAAGCTGAGCATAACAGAAACCTCAAGAAAGTTCTGGAAAGAGCAGGTGAAGTGAATTTTAAGTTGAATCCTCAAAAGTGCAAATTCAGGCTATAAGAAGTTACTTATGTTAGTTACTGGTTTATCATTTCAGGCTTACAACCAGATCCTTCCAAGCAAACTGCAGTTCTTGAGATACCAGCTCCAGACAATGTTCAAGCCTTACAATATTTCTTTTTGGCATGATCAACTATCTAGGCAAGTTTATTCCAGACTTGATCCAACTTTCAGCACCGTTTAGAGAGCCAACATGCAAAGATGCATCCTGGTGATAGTTAAAACAACATCAGGTAGTATTTGATGTCCTGAAACAGAGAATTGCTAGCCCACCAACTCTCAGATAGTATGATGTTCACAAACCAGTTACTCTTTCTTGTGATTCTTCAAAATTTGTCTTGGCACAGTCATTCTTCAGAAGTGTAGACCAGTAACCTATGCGTCCAGAACTCTAACCCAAACTGAAATTCAGTATGTGCAGATAGAGAATGAGGTCTTGAGAATTGTGTTTGCACATTCAAAGTTCCATGATTATATTTATGGTCAATCTAACCAGACTGAGACAGACTGCCAACCTCTAATCACTATTTTGAGAAAGCCTCTGCATACAGCTCCTGCCAGACTGCAACTCATGATGTTGAAATTGCAAATTCCAAATTGGAAAAACACCCTCCTCAGCCTCAACAAGTAAATTAGATCACCAGTAAACACCTCCAAGGCCAATTATGAATCGAAACTAGTCTCTGAATCAAAGGGAAACAATAAAGTCTTCTTCAGTTACATCAGGAACCTCCATGGCAAAGCCCAGGTTTGTTCCAAATTAGTACTTAACAGTATTACTTACACTGATTGTGTTGTCTTAGCCAACCTGTTAGCAGATAGATTCAGCACAAACTTCACCCCCCCCTGCCCATCCCTACCAAAGGCCCTTTCAACATCCCAGATACTTGTCCCACACCTCACATCTCCGTAGATCAAGTGTTACAGGCCCTATTCAAGGCAAAGAACACAGCTTCCATGGGACCAATAGTATCCCAGGATGTATTTTGAATCATCTCTAGCAAGGACTAGCTTCACCATTGAGCACCCTATTCAACCACAGCCTAAGTACAGGTTTCATTCTAGCAGAGTGGAGAACTGCCATTGTCTTCCCCTTGCAAAAAGGTAGTGCCACTACTGACCCTGGACACTATCACCCCATTATCTTGACAAGTCTGAGCTGTAAAGTCATGGAGCGTATTATTATGGATCTCATAAACAAGAACACAGGCAATCTCCAAGCACTTGACCCCACCCAGTTTTGATCTGTCAAGGGCAGATCTTGCTTGCTGAACCTAGTTGACTTCTTTGAGATGTCACCATGACCCTGGATGAGGGAACGTAAATGCATACAGCTTACTTTGACTTGGCCAAGGCCTTTGACACAATCTCCAACTCAGGCATCATTGAAAAGCTAACACAACTTGACGTAAATCCTTATCTCATCAGGTGGGTGGTCAACTGGCTCACCAACAGGACACTCCAAGTCAAAGCAGGCACCTCCACCTCTAATAGCAGACCCGTTACTAGTGGAGTTCCCCAGAGATTTGTCCTGGGACCCTTGGTGTTTGACATCTACTTCTTAGAGATCTAGGCAAAGGCAAAAGGCCTGTGGCTGACCAAGTTTGTGGATGACTGTAAACTGGGTGCTGTCACTGACTCCCCAAATGATGTTAACATACTGCAAGAGGGTCTCACAGAAACTAATGACTGGTGCCAAAGTCATGGCCTAAAGCTAAATGCAAAAAAAATGTATCATCATACCATTCGGCAAAAACACAACCTCTACTGATTACCATATCAACGGCAACCCCCTAAGCACACAACCTGTGGTGAGAGACCTGGGCACTCAGGTTAATAACCTCAAATTCAACCATCATGTAGTGGCAATGATCAGAAAAGCCTTTTACCTGGTTCATATCATAAGTAAAAGGATTGCATACAGAAAAAAGGAGGTTATTACCTCTGTATACTCCTCCCTCATTAGACCAATAATTGAGTATAACACCCCATTTGGTATGTACCTCTCCAAACAACTGCACCAACTGGAAAGGCCACTGAAATACCTCACAAAGAGAATCCATGGCCTCCAACACTTGTCCTATGCAGACAGGCTCAAATCACTATCACTCTACTTGGTATTGTACAGATTTCATAGGGTTGATCTGTGTCTTGCCTACAGGACAATATCAGACCCTGTCTTACTAAAGATGCTCCATATTCATAAGTCTAACTCCCCATGAGCTGCCCGCTCAAAAGGCCTGAATCTTATATGCAACATCAACAAAACCTGATGGGGAGACATGTTTGTCTCCCAGAGACTGACCCATCTCATGATAGACTTCCCATACACATCAAACAGAGCACCTCACAGACCTTCAAGTGCAACCTTGATGAGTGGATGGAAATCACAAATTTGTCCCAGGGGTTCCACCTGTGTCCCTCATTGACAGGGGTGACAGGTGATGACTGCAGTTTCTTTTTGTGGATAAACTCTTGTATAGGCTTGTAAGGGCCCCATTGCCATTAGCCTAGTAACCTCCAATGATCCTAAAAGTATAATTTCAGTCTTGTCTACACAATAGACAAACTTCGTTATCTTGCTGATACCTTATCCAGATCACCCAGAAATACCACTGAATAGCATGAAAATGAAAACTATATTTTGAAGTTATGAAAGTGCGATATTTTTCTTCCACACCACTTGATGAGCTTAGAAGTCATACAGCCTCAGATCTAGTTCTTCAGAAGCTCAACCACTTTCTCAATCAAGGATGGCCATCAAAGCAATCTTGTTTACCAGTAGACCTGCAACCTTATTTTCCTTACAGAGATGAACTTTTGTTTGACAGTGATATCATCATGAAAGGTCCAAAAGTGATTGTTCCAAAATCCTTGCAACAAGAGTACATTACTATTTTGCATTGTAGCCACCCAGGAGCAGATTCTACCAAAAGAAGGACAAGAAGATTAGTATTTTGGCATTCTATGTCACAGGATATTGAGAGAGTACTTTCATCTTATTCTGTATGTAATAGTACTAAGCCACATCAACAGAAAGAACCGCTTCAGCTAAACCAGATTACTGAACTACCTTGGTTGACAGTAGCTACAGACATTTTCGACTGGAATGGTCAGCATTACTTGATGTTAGTAAACTCTTATTCCAATTGGTTTGAGTTTGACCTAATACCTAATATTGCATCCAGTACTGTCATTACTAAGATGAAGGGTCATTTTGCAATCCATGGTAGTCCGCACAGTTATTTCTGACAATGGTACACAGTTTACAAGCCAGCAGTTCAAAAGATTTGCTCAAGAGTGCAACTTTATTCCTGTTACAAGTAGTCCTGAGTACCTGCAGTCAAATGGTTTGGTAGAACATGCAGTTCAAAGTGCAAAACAGTTACTAAAGAAGACAAAATGAGACAATAGTGATATCTTCTTGAATCTCTTGAATCTCAGAAATATTTTTCATGATAAACATCTTGGTTCACCTGCACAGAAACATCTGTTAAGACAAACCAGAACCGAATTACCAATCAGCAGTGATCTATTGGCTCCATGTGTCAGAAAACAGATCAATGAAAGCCCATCTGTTGAAGAAGCACTTATTCCAGAAGTTCTGTTCTGATAAGACCAGCAAACTGCTCAATCCATTACAAGAAGGAGAGGTAGTGAGGATGTAGATGTCCAAAGGTTTTTATCGATTAGAGTTGTGAAAAGTGTATGTCCAGAGCTGAGATCACACATTGTGGAATCACAAGGAGTAGAATTTAGGTGGAATCAGAAACATATTGTCCAAGCCTGTATTGCAGTATCATACCTGCAATAAAGATTCTAAATATCAGTGAGTTATCCAGCATTCCAGTGAATATCCCTGTTTCTAAGAAGAAACACAAACCTCCAAAAGCTGTTTGTTTACCAGTGACTGTCCTGTTGCTAATCCCAGATCTGATTGCTATATCACTAGATCAGGTTGCATTTCCAGACCATGTTCCAGATACATAGCAACTTGGATATAAGGACATAAGTTCTGTGTCTATTTCTTATTGTCTGTACAATTGCATGTCTTTTTCCAAATGTCATTTTATTGTGGCAGTTCATTAAAGAGGGAGGATGTAGATCAATATGTGTGTATACTTTTAAGAAGCTTTCCATGGGCTTGCACAAGTGTATAAATATGGAGCACGTGCGAGCCTGACTGCCATTTTGTAGTAAGCTGTTGAGATATAAGCATGCATGTCTGTGTAGTCTGTCAGTTAATCAGTCTGTGTATATTTTGTATTGCTGCTATCCATCCTGATGTGTTTCTATATAATAAAGCATATAAATGAACTACCCCACCTGTTCGTCTGTAGTTGCAAACCAAGACAAGCAACAGATGGGATGAAGGATCTCAGGTGTTCCCACTTGATGGAGATGCAGGCAGATGTGAAGTTCTCTATATTCATAACAATAAAAAATCACTTTTTGTCAAATAGTATTATTCCCTGATCTAAAACGATGCCTAAATGCAATTCTCCCATTACTGATTCAGTGATTGGCTACATAAATGGTGTCATTAACGTATGATCTCTTTTGTGATAGCTTGGAACAACATGGCTGACAGAATTTCTTGACTTTCCGAGGATAGGTTGTACATATACTTTAAGAGCTTTTGCATACTGTTAGAAATGTTTCCACGCCCATGGTGCATTTTTCAGGCAAAGTAAACATTTCCAGACATTTCAGCAAAACACAGATATTTGGGTGTCTCTACTCAACACTAGATGCTCAGAGACAAATGTCTGACTTGGAAGCTTTCTATTACCTGCAGGACATACGTATCTATGTTGCTACAGAAACCTGGATCCAATCTACAGAAAACATTCCTTCTACTCCAGGGTTCACTATCTGTCTCTCATTCAGGACCACTGGCGGTAGCAAAGGCATACCAATACTAGTGATCTCACATCTAAGCATCTCAGCCAATCTGGCCTCAACTGTGACTTAGCACTGGTGTGAATCACTCTCAACAAAAATACATTTTTACTTTATTAGTAATTAGAGATCCCACTCTATGTGCATGGAGGAACATACAGAACACCAAAACATATTTCCTAGCTAGAAGTCAAAACAACCACCTTTTTGTTAGGAGATTTTAATTACTATAATACTGGCTAGTCCTTCAACAGATACAACAATGGTTATGCATTGTCCTTTCTCAACATCAGATCTGTGGACCAAACACATACTATCCCTATTAGAGCCCCAGACCACCTAGAACGTGTCTTAATTAACTTTCCTGTCCTCTGTTCAGTCATACAAATATTAAGTTCCCTATTTATATGATACCATTTAGCTATCACCTTCTCCCTCGGCACAGGCCTCCTTAGTTCCAGTAATCTATCTACCTTCAGAAGCATTAGCAAAACCAACATATTTCATAGTATTGACCTTTGAAAGAAAATAAATGCTTAAATCTATCTCGAAATCTGTAAATGTTGACACCTCATTCTTAACCATGGAATTTTTGACCTACTAAATCATGGCAGAGAAAAACTACCCCATTCTGTCATAAGCAAAACAATAAATTCATCAAATGTGTAATCCGGGGGAATAATGGCATCAGCAAATTGGTTAACAAGAAATTAAATCTCCTAGCCTTTTTTTAAATTTAATTCCCTCTTAGCTCCAAAAACAAAAGTTAAATTAACGAGGAGCTCAAGAATAAGAAACATAAAGGCTGCGCTCAAGTACAAGATTGTCCCCAACACTAACTGCAACCATAATGATTGCAACACTCTCAAATCATTGTAAACAGTATTACTAAGACCCACACAGAATCCACACCTATCATCTTAGCAAACAAATCCAGTTCTGTTTTACTGTGTCTGCAGTACACTTGGTACCCCAATAGCACTTCAGATCAAACTGACAATCATCAATATTGACCAATAGAAACAAGTACTTTTGTTTCATCTTCTCAAAAATAAACAAAAAAATAATAAAACTAATAATAATATCTCCATAAGGAGAGACTTGCTATTTACTGGAAAGCTTAAAGCATCATTTAAGCCAAGTATCTCCCAAGCATTTTCAGCCAAAGTGTCTTCACAGGGTATGCATGTAAATAATGATGAAATGCCATAGTTAAACCATCCATAAGGAAACTTGGATAGCCATAATCAAATCAGTCTTACTAGCTTTATCTGTAAAGTCACATAAAGAATTATTGTAGAACAAGTCAATAAGGACATTCAAGGTCTGCAGACTCTAGCTCCTTCACAGTTCACCTTTGTCAGGAGTAGATCATTTCTTCACTATCTTGTTAGCTTTTTGAAAACGTTACAAAAGCCCTTGGTGAAGGATTCTCTGCCCACACTGCTTTCTTGAACTTAGCAAAAGTATTTTAAACTATTCTCCATAAATAAGCTAACCAAGATGAATAGCAACCCTTATATAATTCTTTGGATTGATAACTGGATATCAGACAGAACATATTCAATCAGATTAAATGGTAACCTGTCCAAAAAGAAAATGATAGCTAGTGGCATTTCCCCAAGCTCCTGTCCTGATCCTCTTTTCTTTGAAATTGTTTCCCTAAAATACAAGCAAAGGCTAATAACTTTTGGGAATCATTCTAAACTCTGAAGCCCTCAAATTCATTAACAGGCCAGCCAGATCTTGATCATGCTTATAACTGGTGCTGTACTGCATCCTTACTGAAAATAAATGTAGTCACTTTTGTTAATACTACTGTATCTCCATAATATCACTTAAATGGAACTCGCCTAAAATTAACACTGTAATCCAGATTTAGGAGATTACACAGAGAATGAGCTGTTCTTGAATAAGTATATTTCCAGTATTATCAGAAAATCCTAGTAGCTCTCTCACCTCATCTGTTATAGGCACTTGTCCATATCCCACATCGTCATGACTTCCCCTTACTGTGCCCTTATTTACCACATCACAGAATACAATATTCCATTTGGAATCAACAAGAAGGACCTCAGTGATTGATAAACAAAAGAATCCAAGGTTAAAAAAATGTTTTTATTCAGAGAGATTAAAAACTATCCCTGGGATTCATTAAGCTCGGCGCAAGGCCGGCGTAAGGCTTGCGCCTGCCGTGCGACATATATATGGAGTAGTAGTGCCATATGCATATTAATGAAGGTGAGCAGCCGCCACAGCCACGTGCATAGGAAATGTGCGAGTGCATGGGGCGTATCGAAGTTGCGCTTGGAAGCATGTCAATGTCGGCTGTCGATGAGCAACCTAAACTGCTGAATATTATATTCCGCCTGCAATAGTAATCGCACCTATCAGTGTCCATGGATACCGAAACGTATGCAGAGTATGCAAGATAGTTCCTGCGAACAGAAAATGAATAAGCAAACACAAATGCATGCTAGGGAATAACGGGTCCCTAACCCTTGAACAGATGACATGGAAAACTGTGTGCCCGTAGTCCAACATAGTGTAGATAGCTATACCATGTGGAAGTGAAGCGCATCATATGTTAGCGCGCCACCAGTAGGTACATCCAGCCCAATGGAGAGGGTCACCAGCTGACCCATAATGTGAGGGAGGGTACATAGCTGGGCAGATGTGTCCATAACAAAATGCACGAGGAGAAATGTAGATTTATGTCCACATTTCACATACCAAATGTGATAGGAAATAGAATATGCATGTAAATGAAACAGAAGGAGCATATAAACAGCTACAACAATAAGGACACGTAGGCTGAAAAGAACAGTATGATCCGTAACGTCGACTAAGATTACCACCTGTCCCAGTTTGTGAGCGACAGTCCCTCTGTGGGCAGATGTGCCCTGACACAAACTTGTAAAAATGGCAAATGTCCAGAGATTATAGGACATAATTATTCCTTAGACATTATGTAATAGTTGCATTAAAGAGTTTCTCTGTATGTATATTACATAAATGTCATAAGAAACAGAATAAGCCACCAAAATGCTACAAGAATAAGCTTAGATATAGGCAAGAATTGTAAGTTCTATTTGCCGAACTGACTGTGGGTATGTGTCGGCTTTTAAAATGTGATGTGTTCACCGCAAATGTCACACTGTGGCCAATTGAAAAGGTGGAAACCCTACCGTCGACTGTGGGAAGGCATTCTCCACAACAGTCAGATATGTGTAAGGAATAGCCTGGACATAGGAAAAGGTGCCATCCTACCAATGAGTACAACAAGCTGGCAAAATCTGGAAGTCAGCGGTATAAGCCGAACTTGTATGTGACACAGTCGAACAGGTAGTACCCGGGTATACCAACCAAGTAATGAAAGTTAAGTATGGGCGTGTACCTATGTGCGTGAGGTATAGCATGTGGAAAGCAAACATGGCAGGGTAGTCCACACAACCATAAAGGTACCTGACATATGTAGGGTATTCAATGTGTTACTCTGGCCATGTCATGGGCCAACAACCAAAATAGTGACCTATGGGGTGTGAGGAATTTGCGTGTGAGGGGTGGATGGGTAATGGTAAAATCCTCCAAGGCGATACTGTGTCATATGCAGAAAAGATGAACCGGAGGTGTACGAAGGGGCAGCGGGTGAAGGTGAAAGAAACACAAACTCATGTAGAAACAACTGCAAGACAAGCAGACAGGCCATAGTGTAGAACACAATCCCACAAGCATATGAATATGGAAATGTGCGATACAAATGTATAGATATGTCACCATCACATACCCACAGATTGGTCCTGATGGAACTGGCCATAACAAATGCAACACACCTGGATGCATAATGGCCTACCCAGCATCCCTTCCACATCACACAACCCACTCCCATACCAGAACATCCACCAAATCCAGCCGTACTTGGCCTACTGGTTCGCTGCAGACACAGCTACAAATAGTGACCCCTACACATATGTAGTAGGTAGTGTCACCCTATGCAATTTCAGGATTGCAGACCATTTATCCATTGCATGTAAAACCCTCTGCACATTTTCGTAAAGCCACAAAAATCTTCGGAATCTGTCTTGTTTTGGTCTTGTCAAATTTTTGGGATATCCCTCATGGGATAACTAACCTGTGTAAATAGTAGAATGGGTATGAAGACACGATGTCCAATCTTGTAGATATCTGGACACAAGTCAGATTGTGCAGTAGAGGTCCATGACACTGTCCAGCCCGAAGTGGTCATGCATAACCTACTACCCAGGATAAAACACCTTCCCGTGACGCACATGTCCCGACATGAATAGGCGGCAGAATATATTGCACACAATCGCATAGTGGCAAATGGCATAAGGGTGATGATGAGACTGATGTAAACAGGATAACCCTGATCAAGTGTGAGGGACACTTACTGTGTGCAGGCATGACCGACCATACCTGTCAACCTGTGTGAGCAAGATATCTGGACAGAGCCATGAGTAATTGTGAGACAAGGGCCCAAACGTAGGGACAATTTGTAAAGATAGCTCTTAGAAACATAGAAATCTGATAGAATAACAGTTTGCACATTGGCATTAATGTCCTGAAGAGTATGAAAAGTCTGAAACCGAACTGTCTGTCATCACGTTCCGACTTCAGTCTTTAATGATTAGCTACTGCTGTGCCAGAACACAACAGCGTATTACAGAGGTCCGTACCCATACATATTTACAGTAACAACCTTTCACATTTGTGTAATGTACAACTGCATACCTGTAGTCACTTTATGTCCAAAATAATAATCCCTGTATGACTGAATACAGGAAATAGTTAAATGTGAATGGGAACATCCCTCACCGTGGAGTATGGACTGTAACAACCCCACCCATAATATGCATTGCCAACAGAATAAGCTGCTGACAGATGCCCAAACACCTGTGTCCATAAACACAGGTAAAAAGTCATAATAGGGAAAACCCCCCTGCCCATGTGCTTCGTCTGACATTTGAACTCAACCAGGGAAGTACCGTTCACCAGGCGGGCAAGCCTAAACCCGGATCACTACATGAACACCCTGACAATCAAAGACCTGTATGTGCCAGGACTATAAGCCTTGGTGTTCTGCATACCCTTGGAGTGATTAGCAATGCAGCTGGGGTCCACAGCAGTAGGCAATAGGGAATGTGTAATATGTAGTACCACATTTTTCCCAGCAGGAGAATGGATGCCTGTGTTGTAAGTGAAGCGGTGAGGCATATGTTGATGTAGCTAAGTACTATGGGTATGCATATCAATGAGGCAGAACACCAATAGAATAGTGGTTTTGGCATCCGGCCAACATGAATGCAGTCCCAGTTGAACTACGACCACAGCACATATAAGTTTAAAGTGTAATGAATGCATGTGTGCCGTAAACACATTTAAATAGGTAAAGGTGAAAGTGTGTTTCGCATATGTCTGTAAACCGGAATACAGATATGTAACTGTTACGGTCACAATTAGGAAAGGCCACGTAAGCACAAATATTTATTAAACATATGTAACCCACAATAAGGATATGCAAGTGCGCCTGCGCATGTATAATCCGCTCACAGCATAGCAAATGAATGCTGTTTTCTCCACGTTTTTTATATATATATATATATATATATATATATATATATATATATATATATATATATATATACGGCTCATACCTGTTAACCTCATAAAGTAAGAAACCGGACAAAGCCATGAAAACAACTGGTACAAATAGGGACAATTCCCAAATATTGCCCTAACAAACATAGAAAGCGGATAGAATAACAGGTGTTTCACTAGCATGGATTCTCAGAAGGGTATGAAGTCGTAACCTGAAATGCTTGTCATTATTTTCCAACGTCAGTCTTTAATGATGTGCCACTAATTTGCCAGATAGCCACAAGATTATGAAATATGTACCAAAGATAAGAGGCAAACATCTGTACATTCTGCGAAAATCTGTACAGTTGAAAGGTATGATATGGATATATATATCTGTGTATACACATATACCCACAGACTTAAACCAAAGAAATTTATGAAATGAGGAACGTACAGACATATATGGACATATGTATATATGTACATATATATATATCTATACACACACGATACATTAATAGATATCACACAACAAATAAACATATGTCCTTGTAGATATAACACATGTACATAAATAGGTCACAGTATAGCTAATATGGATAGACAGACAGACATGCATGAAAGGTGAATACACTGCTGCTTTCCAAACCATTGGCTGGAAAGTACCAGTGTGACAGATCTGCAAGTTCTACACTTTAAACATGGATATAGGTGTCATTTGCAGGACCCCAAAAATTGATCCCATATTAAGTATGTCCAATAATCATCGATGCAAAGGAGTCACAGCTGCAACTACGATATAGCTGTACATGCAACAGTAGCAGGTGCAAGGGTAATAACACATGGGTCGATAGAATGTATGATGTACGACCTGATATCCAGAGAGTGGAGAGTGCTTAGAAGTGTCTTCATACTTTATTATAACTCACATTAAATATGTCTAATGAGTACTGTAGAGGGGTGTCAGGTATGGGAATCATGGGTATGCAGAAATGGGCCTAGGTGTTGGTTGGCACAGCTTTATTAGGTCCGCCCCATGAGAGTGATCAATATACCTATGTGGGTATAGCACACACATATATTCTCCAAAAAGGTTGAACCCATCTACTACATATTGTGTAAACCATTGAGGGATGACGTAGGGACTTATATCAGTGTCATGTAGGCGATTATCATGGATGGACATGTGGCGTACGACCAAGATGGTAACCATACCTTCCAACCTTTCCGGATAAGACAGCTGGACAAAGGCATACTACATGAAATACAAATAGGGACTATATTAAATATACCCCAGACAAAGTCAGAACGTTGATAGAATAATGGCATAGTCAGGAGTATGAATGTTATGAGGGTTATTAATCATGAAATACAAATGTCAGTCATTATTATCTAACTTCACTGTCCTTAATGCCTTGCCAGTAATTTACCAAAAAGGCACTTTATTATGAAAAAAGTAACAAAATCATAGGTCAAACCTCGGGACATTTACCCATAATGTGTACAGGTAAGAGGTATGAAGGTAACCCGTCCAAAATAAATGTACAGAACTAGTGATACTAGGTGGACAGGAGAGAAGAAAGACGTCAGGACAAATGACAAAACATGTACAAGTCAAAAGCATGTACCTCGACAAATGTGAATGACAACGTTTGCCCTGTGAACGTCAATGTGGAAGGCTAATAGAATCAAACGAAATGTGACCCTCAGGGTGTCATGCAGTGTCCCCGATAAAGTGTCCAGTCCCCCATACTCACACGTGAGTTCTGCCACTGACAGAAAGCGCAAATACTGGCAAACACATAAGGTACATGATAGAATAATAAGTGTGGATAAGCACCTGTTGGCCTTTGTGAGGAATACAACCCTCTGGGTGAGTGTGTCCTGCAATAGGAATGTAATGGCATCTGGCCTGTGATGCCATATACTGTGTGTATTGGTGTAAGAAAATTATATCCTGTATCAGAAACAGATACATGTCAGAGGAAACAGTATTATCGACTGCAAGATAACTCAGAAGGTATGAAAAGCGCTGCAGTAGGAAGTTCAGTATTGACCGCAGGTATGTGCTGTCATGTCAAATGACACAGCAGTCTATATAAAGTACCTATAGGGCTGTCACCTATATAAATGATGACAGTGGGAGCTGCTCTGTAGAAATGCCAGATGTAGCAGGTCACAACATACCCACAGCCATGCATACACCACAAATAGACATAGCACACAGCAAAGCCTAGGCCATGATACACGAAGCCTCCGGCATGTATGAGTAGAGTGAGAGTAGAGCAAGGAAAGATGTCTGCCAAGCTATTCAGCAAACTCCTGTAGGGGCGTATAAGACCGCCCGTAACACGAACGTTGCACGGACAATGTTGGGATATGCAACATACCTCATTTGTATGTGAAAGCTATGCAAATGATGTAAATATGCAATACATGAAACAGTAAGCTGTCTGTGCAAGAGAAGAGTTATGTGCAGAAATGTACCCAGATGTTAAGCGAGTAACGTTCTGCACGTTGCTAAATGGAGCAATGACAGCTGCAAATACAGTATGAATACAGTCGAAGAAGCATGCCAATGTCCATATATAAGGCCAGTGGCATTATTGTCCATTGGATATCAATAAAACTGCAGTTGTCCTCCCCTGACCTCCGGTGTGGAAGAGTAGCGCAGTGGCACGAGAACGCGCTACGCTTCAAAACAAGTCAAATATGTATAATATACATGCAAAATGTAGGTTTAATTAGATGTTAGTACGCCATGCAGATGAATGGCAAGATTGAGACAACATGGCTACTGCGTACTGGTTGTTATGTGTGGAAGTGCTCTGTCATAGATGTAACCAAGCATTTGTAGGCAATCTTATGCAAGTGAGGCTGAGGATAGTGAATCACAATATGTCATGCTATATGGGCCAAGCCTTTACAGTGTAGTGTAGGATAAGGGGACTATTAGAGTAGAAGATAGGTGACAACTTGAGTGCATATGTATAAAACACTGTAATCTTACCAGAGCAGTGTCACATGTTTGCTGTCAGTGCTCATCAGTGTAAGAGGCGTGCTATGATTTATCCTGGGGAAAGTCAGGAGACTGATGGTGTACGCCATGGATACCACTGATGTTTCTGGCAAACCTGCCTACAGTGTGTCTGCACCTGTGCACGCCAGTAAGCCCGAGTAAGCATGTGTGCGTGCGTGACAGCCTGTGTGCACGCGTTGAAGAACGAGTAGGCTAGTGTACGAATGTTGAAGCCTGTGTAATGTTGTGTATGCCAGTGTACACATTTGTAAGCATGTATAAGTGTGTACTACACACATCACACATGTACTGCACACTCAGAAACACATGCTGCCAATACTACACACATCAGTGAAATGGCACATGGATGGAGAATACATCATCAGAATTAACAGTGCTGTAAACTATGCTACATTGATGGTCATAGCTGCAATGCATCATGCCTGCTGATATACACCTAGAAGGATATCACACTTTGTGTTAACATTCTAACATCAATACAGTGGTATAAAGCCACCGTGTGCATCAGCACCAGGTTAGTCTGATCCTGCATCAATGTTACACATCACAGGTGGTGGCACAGGTGACATCATATGCACAGGGTGTGGTGTCACATTTCCAGAGCTGTCATTGAGCCATCCAATCTACATGTGTGTGTGTGTGTGTGTGTGTGTGTGTGTGTGTGTGTGTGTGTGTGTGTGTGTGTGCGTGTGTGATGGACAATGGTTATTGCATGGCCCAATGGTGATGCAATGGGTATGTGTATGTGATAGCCCTATCTGTTTGTGGTAAGTGTGTGTGTCTGCATATACACAGGTACAGCATGTGTCAGCCATATACAGGAGGTTGTGGGACAGTCACAGACCGTACCTGCCAGGCTGAACAGATTGCCATTACTGGTCATGGACACCCCTCCATGCATCTAACACTAACCCAGTCCTGCACCTGTCAATGTATACACACACAGTCCTGGGATCTGTACCACAACCTGTGGATAAACGGGAGTCAGTAATGTTAACCTGAGTTGCATAGTATTGTCAGTTAATACATACATATATGAGCCATACTCACCCTCCAAAGTAATAACCACTGCTGACTGTTGCCGAGATGTGCACACGACCATTCAAAGGTGCTGTACTAACATTGTTTCCAATGCCCCTTGTAATACCCAGCAACACAATAACCGGTCACTACACAAGTATAACCCAGGATCACTACAGCACACAGTATGTGCACTATCACAGAGCCATAGCAGATGTACATACATCCAAGGTGAAGGTGATCATGTACAGATAATGCAGCACACTCAAGAGTGATAATCTCAACATACATATCTATATACAATATATATATATATATATATATATATATATATATATATATATATATATATATGTGTAGATAGATATATATACACACACATAACACACTTGGCAGGGTTGGGAGTAGAACACAGATGTAACCACTGCACCACACAACAGCATTACGCAGTTACAGAACACGCTACCATGATTAGTAGATCACAGCATTCACACAGGCACACGTCTAGCCTGCAGACAGCAGCATGAAAGGCAAAGACGCCGCACGGATGTTATGGAGAGTGAATACTGTAAAAGCAATGTACTGCTATCATGCAGCTGGAAACACACACACACACACTTGGCAAAATCTGTACAGTTGAAAGGTATGATATGGATATATATATCTGTGTATACACATATAACAGACTTAAACCAAAGAAATTTATGAAATGAGGTACAGACATATATGGACATATGTATATATGTACATATATATATCTATACACACATACATTAATAGATATATAACAAACAAACATATGTCCTTGTAGATATAACACATGTACATAAATAGGTCACAGTATAGCTAATATGGATAGACAGACAGACATGCATGAAAGGTGAATACACTGCTTTCCAAACCATTGCTGGAAAGTACCAGTGTGACAATCTGCAAGTTCTACACTTTAAACATGGATATAGGTGTCATGCAGGACCCCAAAATTGATCATATTAAGTATGTCCAATAATCATGATGCAAAGGAGTCACAGCTGCAACTACATATAGCTGTACATGCAACAGTAGCAGGTGCAAGGGTAATAATATGGGTCGATAGAATGATGATGTACACCTGATATCCGAGAGTGGAGTGCTTAGAAGTGTCTTCATACTTTATTATCACTCACATTAAATATGTCTAATGAGTACTGTGAGGGTGTCAGGTATGGGAATCATGGGTATGCAGAAATGGGCCTAGGTGTTGGCATACAGCTTTATTAGGTCCGCCCCATGGGAGTGATCAATATACCTATGTGGGTATAGCACACACATATATTCTCCAAAAAGGTTGAACCCATCTACTACATATTGTGTAAACCACTGGGGGATGACGTAGGGACTTATATCAGTGTCATGTAGGCGATTATCATGGATGGACATGTGCATTTACCAAGATGGTAACCATACCTTCCAACCTTTCCGGATAAGACAGCTGGACAAAGGCATACTACATGAAATACAAATAGGGACTATATTAAATATGCCCCAGACAAAGTCAGAACATTGATAGAATAATGGCGTAGTCAGGAGTATGAATGTTATGAGGGTTATTAATCATGAAATACAAATGTCAGTCATTATTATCTAACTTCACTGTCCTTAATGCCTTGCCAGTAATTTACCAAAAAGGCACTTTATTATGAAAAAGTAACAAAATCATAGGTCAAACTACATTTACCCATAATGTGTACAGGTAAGAGGTATGAGTAACCCATAAAATAAATGTACAGAACTATGATACTAGGTGGACAGGAGAGAAGAAAGACGTCAGGACAAATGACAAACATGTACAAGCCAAGCATGTATCGACAAATGTGAATACAGCACTGAGAACGTCAATGGAAGGTAATAGAATCAAACAATGTGACCCTCAGGGTGTCATGCAGTGTGATAAAGTGTCCAGTCCCCCATACTCACTGCAGTTCTGCCACTGACAGAAGTAAATACTGGCAAACACATAAGTACATGATAGAATAATATGTGGATACACCTGTTGGCCTTTGTGAGGAATACAACCCTCTGCAGTGTGTCCAATGAATGCAATGGCATCTGGCCTGTGATGCTGCCATATATACTGTGTATTGGTGTAAGAAAATTATACTGATCAGAAACAGATATGTCAGAGGAAACAGTATTATCGACTGCAAGATAACTCAGAAGGTATGAAAAGCGCTGCAGTAGGAAGTTCAGTATTGACCGCAGGTATGTGCTTCAAATGACACAGCAGTCTATATAAAGTACCTAGGGCTGTCATCATATAAATGATGACAGTGGAGCTGCTCAGAAATGCAGATGTGCAGGTCACAACATACCCACAGCCATGCATACACCACAAATAGACATGCACAGCAAAGCCAGGCCATGATACACATAAGCCTGGCATGTATGCAGGGAGAGTAGAGCAAGGAAAGATGTCCAAGCCTTCAGCAACTCCTGTATGCATAAGACCGCCCATACAACGCTGTTCGACAATGTTGATATGCAACATACCTCATTTGTATGTGAAAGCTATGCAAATGATGTAAATATATACATGAAACAGTAAGCTGTCTGCAAGAGCAGAGTTATGTGCAGAAATGTACCCAGATGTTAAGCGAGTAACGTTCTGCACGTTGCTAAATGGAGCAATGACAGCTGCAAATACAGTATGAATACAGTCAAGAAGCATGCCAATGTCCATATAAGGCCAGTGGCATTATTGTCCATTGGATATCAATAAAACTGCAGTTGTCCTCCTGATCCGTGTGAAGCACAAAAAGCAACGCTTCAAAACAAGTCAAATATGTATAATATACATGCAAAATGTAGGTTTAGTTAGATGTTACACGCACAGATGAATGGCAAGATTGAGACAACATGGCTACTGCGACTGGTTGTTATGTGTGGAATGCTCTGTCATAGATGTAACCAAGCATTTGTAGGCAATCTTATGCAAGTGAGGCTGAGGATAGTGAATCACAATATGTCATGCATATGGGCCAAGCCTACAGTGTAGTGTAGGATAAGGGGACTATTAGAGTAGAAGATAGGTGACAACAGTGCATATGTATAAAATACACTGTAATCACCAGAGCAGTGTCACATGTTTGCTGTCAGTGCTCATCAGTGAAGACCTAACTATCCAAAGTCAGGAGACTGACTAGCATGGATACCACCGATGTTTGCAAACCTGCCCACAGTGTGTCTGCACCTGTGCAGGCAGTAAGCCAGTAAGTGTGTGTGACAGCCTGTGTGCAGTGTGAAGAACTAGGCTAGTGTACGAATGTTGAAGCCTGTAATGTTGTGTATGCAGTGCATTTGTAAGCATGTATAAATGTGTACTACACACATCATACACGTACTGCACACTCAGAAATACATGCTACCAATACTACACACATCAGTGAAATGGCACATGGATGGAGAATACATCATCAGAATTAAAAGTGCTATAAACTATGCTACATTGATGGTCATAGCTGCAATGCATCATGCCTGCTGATATACACCTAGAAGGATATCACACTTTGTGTTAACAACATTCTAACATCAATACAGTGGTATAAAGCCACCGTGTGCATCAGCACCAGGTTAGTCTGATCCTGCATCAATGTTACACATCACAGGTAGTACCATAGGTGACATCATATGCAGAGGGTGTGGTGTTACATTTCCAGAGCTGTCATTGAGCCATCCAATCTACACGTAGGTGTGTGTGTGTGTGTGTGTGTGTGTGATGGACAATGGTTATTGCATGGCCCACATGCAATGGGTATGTATGTGATACTATCTGTTTGTGGTAAGTGTGTGTGTCTGCATATACACAGGTACAGCATGTGTCAGCCATATACAGGAGGTTGTGGGACAGTCACAGACCGCATGCCAGGCTGAACAGATTGCCATTACTGGCATGGACACTCCATGCATCAACACAACCCAGTCCTGCACCTGTCAATGTATACACACAGTCCTGGGATCTGTACCACAACCTGTGGATAAACAGTCAGTAATGTTAACCTGAGTTGCATAGTATTGTCAGTTAATACATACATATATGAGCCATACTCACCTCCAAAGTAATAACCACGCTGACATTGCCAGATGTACCAGCATACAAAGGTGCTGTACTAACATTGTTTCCAATGTTGTAATACCCAGCAACACAATAACCGTCATAAATGTATAACCAGATCACTACAGCACACAGTATGTGCACTATCACAGACACAGCAGATGTACATACATCCAAGGTGTGACATGTACAGATAATGCAGCACACTCAAGATAATCTCAACATACATATCTATATACAATATATATAATATATATATATATATATATATATATATATATATATATATATATATATATACTGTGCAGATAGATATATATACACACACACACACACTTGGCAGGGTTGGGAGAACACAGATGTAACCACTGCACCACACAACAGCATTACACAAACGCGCAGAACATACCATGATTACAACACAGCATTCACAGGCATACTCTAGGTGCAGACAGCAGCATAAAGGCAAAGATGCGCAGGATGTTATGGAGAGTGAATCTGTAAAGCAATGTACTGTTGTCATGCACACACACACACACACACACTTGGCAGGGCTGGGAGTGAACATACACCTGCCTACCTATCACACTACAGCATGAGCATTTACAGAACGCGGCTACCGATTACTGAACACAGCAGTCCCAGAGGCATACTTCTAGGCGGTCATCACAAGGCAAAGATGCCAGTAGGAATATCTGGGTGAGGCTCTAAAAGCATGACTGAGTCCCGGTGGCAGATGTGCGCACATCACACACACACACACACACACACACACACACACACACACACACACACACTTGGCAGGGCTGGAGTCAAACATACACCTACTACCCCCTATCACACTACAGCATGACATTTACAGAACGCTACCGAGATTACTGAACACAGCAGTCCCAGAGGCATACTTCTAGGTGTGTCATCATCCGCGCAAAGGCGCTGGTAGGAAATATCTGTGGTGTGATGCGTCTAAAAGTATGACTGAGTCCCCAGGTGGACAGGAGCATGCGCACACACACACACACACACACACTTGGCGGGGCTGGTAGTCGAACATACACCTAACTACCCTATCACACTACAACATGACGCATTTACAGAATGCCACCGAGATTACTGAACACAGCAGTCTCAGAGGCATACTTCTAGGTGGGTCATCATCCGCAAAGGCAAAGACCGGTAGAAAATATCTGTGTGAGGCATCTAAAGCATGACTGAGTCCCCAGGCATGGGAGCATGCACACACACACACACACACACACACACACACACACACACACACACACACACACACACACACACACATTGGCAGGGCTGAGTCGAACATACAACTACATTACACTACAGCATGAGGCATTTACAGAATGCTACCAGATTACTACACAGCATCCCAGAGGCATACTTCTAGGTGGCCATCATCCCACCAGACCACAGGGGTTGTATAGACAGTGATCAGTTTGAAAGCATACAGACATATTACTGTCCCATGGTAGATGTAGACAAACACACGGCAGTGGTGTGATTGGGGCAACTAAAGATTTATGGAGCACTACAACAACATAAATACAGTACAGATGCACAACAGACACAGGCATCCATCATGATGTTGAAAATCGACATCTGTTGCCTAGAAGACCACCATCGCTATACAGGATGTCAATGGCCATGCCCATGCACAGAAGGACATCACTGACACAAGGTGGCACTGGCCATGGCCACACGCCTAGTAATACACATCCATTCAGACTGTACTGTGTGTCGATCTACACAACGGTGTACTGGGCATACTCACACACTTAGAAGTTGCAAAGGGCTGTTGTGCATGCAGATGGAGTCTAAACATTCAAGGGCTAAGTGTGGACTGTCCTGTGTGTCCATCTATGCAACAGCGTACAGGGCATGCTCACACACTTAGCATTTGCAAAGGGCTGTCTTGTATGCAGACTGAGTCTAAACACGGAAGGGCACAGTAAGGTATAACTGTCCCCAAGCACAGGGTGGACACTCACATGCAGTGACCAGTACACACTCAGGTGCCATCACAGCTGTCACAGGTGCAGATCACAGACATACACACCGCACATACACTGTAGCCCAAGACATCACCATGT
Source organism: Protopterus annectens (assembly GCF_019279795.1). NCBI lineage: Eukaryota > Metazoa > Chordata > Ceratodontiformes > Protopteridae > Protopterus > Protopterus annectens. Next base: position 1,165,763,821 of record NC_056727.1, read on the forward strand.
CATTGGTGCAGCACACAGCCATACATTACCACAACACCATGTGACACATGACCAGTGGACTGTAGAGAGGTCTACAGCAACTGTGCAGAGTACACATGTACTGTCAGGGTTCCAACAGGTGTTATGCATTGCAATGATACCACTATACATGACCAGGTCAGCTCAAGACATACCAGGGCTCTACACAGCTGTGACAGATGAGTGTTGCTGTACACCAATGAACACACATGTTTGGATATGTCATACATGTGATTGTGTGGATGTGTGCATGGACCACACACAACACATATGTACATAGCATAGCTTTGCTGTCCCCATGCAGAACAGTGGCCTAAGCAATCATATGCACAAATGGAAGGTGGGTCCATGTCTGTTGAATGCTCACAGTACAGGAGGTAGCAATGTTGACTGAGGACACATTCCCTGTACTAGTCACATGACACCATGATATCATACCACAGTCCATGTTATGTATGTCACACACATGTCCACCAATAGCAATGCATACAAACATGGCTACAGGAGACACATGTAGACCAACACACATGTACATCTGTACTGTGCATGCAGCAACCATGCATGCAGTGGCTGATGTCCGTAACATCTGTGCCTAACTACAACATGCAGTCACAATGCAGCCCCATCATTGACACCTGTATATGGTGACATACTGACAGTATGGTTGGTTGTACATCACGCATGGAGGATGTGTGTACATAAAGTGGTGATCCACCTGTAGATGAATGTTGCGGGATGGCTCAGGTGTCACACGCCATCCTACCATGCATGTGCAAAGAGTATATGTCACTGTTACTTGACGGTGATGACATAACATACACAGTCGGGTGTTACCATGTATGTCACATGACACCTGTAACACTTACATCCCCCATGTGCATATAGCAGCACATTGCCAGACATAGCGTTGGTACATATGGACAATACCACTGCATGTCTGTCAAACGCCTCATCATATGGCAGGTGTATCCAGCACTGCCATGTGTCCTGTGTGACCACATGCCACATATGGGGATTACGTCCAATTGTTACACACCCTGTACACCGTTGTAGAGATCTGTACATACTGCAGTGTGAAAGCATGACGCCACAGGTGTGGTGCATCACACATATCGGCTATCCTACACATGTGGTAACCACAGTGTGTGTGTGTATGTCTGTATGGCTGCCTGGTGCTGGTGTGAGGGTGTATGCTACCATACAGTGAAAACAAGATCACCAACCTCATGGTGATGCACTACCCTGTTGATGCCATTGGTCCCAGCCATTCTGGCTACCTGCATGTTCCTTCTCTGTGACACGCTGGGTGCAAGTACTGTGAGGGTGATGACCACATAGGCAGGGTCCTCACCAACACTAGGGGTGCATTATAGTGTGTAGACCCCATGAATGGGCATGTTCCGTAATGTGACAGGGTATTACTGCTACACAGTGTGGCCCCATGCTATCAAGTGGCCTCAATGTCATCATTGGCCATACCACTGTGTACAACCTGCACCATGTCAACATACCTGTAATGTTTCCTGCATGTATGTCACATCTCTGCCAGTGTAGCCTGTTAACCGACCTGCTGCTTCAGGTGCAGTATAGGGACATCTGTTGCACACTTTCCAACAGTCAGGTTGAGGGTACCTTAGCATGCTGATATTGCCATATGCCTGTGAGTACTCCACAGTTACCTGGGGACTGCAAACACTGCTACCTGTAGGCACATGCCACACACCATAGGAGGAACCAGGGCATCATTACCAACATGCTGTTACTGTTGTAACCGAGACACATACTGTGACACACAATGCATGCTGCACCTGTACTACATGGTATGTCTGGTGCATGCCACAGTACACAACCGTGTCATATACACATCTCTCACTATTCACACACAACCAATGCAACATACACTTCCCTCACTATGCATACTCAAGTAATGTAAGATACATCTCACTATTCTGTTCACCCTGTGCATCAGACCATTTGAGCATATCCCACCGATGGTGTGACAGGGATGCGCACAGGCTTCATCATATGCACAGGGTGATAATGTTTGCCAGGGCATAGGCTGCACCAATGGATGACATCATGTGTGTGGGTATGCGGTGATTTGATTGGACATGTCTGTTCAGTATGTGTGTTGTGGAGCCCTACAGTTGTGTTTGCTGTGTGTGTGTATGTGTACACACAGTTCTGTCATTTGTGAGGCCTACACAAGGGTATTATCGACAGCTCCAGATTGTACAGCTCACTGTGTCCAACAGCCACGGTCCTGTGCCTGCCAGGGTTACACGGGCACTACCAGGTGGAGGTACAGAATGGCTACTGTCTGATGACATATGCCACTGAACGTGTCCCGCTAGATCCAGGGCCACATCCACGGCCTGCTGTGTCCTGGTGGACAGCGCAGCACCAGCTGCACTGCTACTGCTACCAGCACTATGGGAGCGCCATGTGAGTGGCACGCCACGTGACCTGCACTAGGTGGTAGCTGGTCACTGGCCTATGCCTCACCCTACCAGATGTTCCAGCACAGACAGCATGTCGCGGACTGCCATGCCACGGTCAAGGATTCTGACCATGTCACCCAATCGCCTGTCCAGAACATCAGCAATCTGCTGTTGAGCACCTGCCAATGCCTGGATGTTGCTGTTTAGGTTACGGATAGTAGCCCTCTGCAGCCTCTTCCCTTCTCTGTTCTGCCATTTGGCAATTGCCTGTCCCGCTATTACAGTCTGGAACATGCATCTGGTGATTCCAGCTGCTGCGCTATGTACTGTAGGTGCATGTCTGCCAGAGGTCCTCCTACGAGCAGCACCAGCCACATGCCTGTGTGGCACATCTGCAGTCAGTACACTGACACCATGGTGTGGAGACACACCTTCTGTAGCCACCACACATTCCTGTTCAATGCTAACAGATGCTGACTGTTCTTCCTCTATGGCCACTGGTGAAGCGGTATGTGTTGGCAGCTGAACGGTGTGCGGGGAAGAGGGGGACATAGCTGGGATGGCAACCGTTGGTACAGATTCAGCCCCTGCCAAACCTGCCTGTACCTCATGCATATGTTCATCACTGCTAGCATCTGTGGGGACACTAACATCAGATGGACCATAGGAGGATAACGCAACTACATCACCTGTGAATGCAAAGAAAGACTCTAAATTACAATAGACACGCACTGACACACACACGCACTGACACAGTGCAGACACACACAGAGCACACCACACACACACACACACACACACACACACACACACACACACACACACACACTGACACACACACACAAACACACACACACACACACACACACACACACACACTGACACACCATGTATGTGATATGACAGATGGCATGCAGCATGCCTGTGATACAGCATAGCATGCAGCTCAGACACAATAGTGTTTGTAAGCATACCTCCTGTACTACAGCAAGCAGGTGTCATATCATTAGCCATGCACTTCTAAATTAAAGGTATCAGCACAGACAAGAAAACTTAGAAGATAAGTCAATAAATATAAATGAAAAATACAAAATAAGCTATTCACTGCTGACCTAAAATGTTTTTATACAATATTGGAAAACAAAGCAACAGGAATAAAAACACCACCAGAAAAAAAAAGAAATAGACACATTTTGTAGAAATATTTATGAAGATCATGTTGAAGACAACAAAGATGCTGAATGGATTGAAAGATTGAAAGAAACAGGAAGAAATTTAAAACTACATGATATGAAATGGGATGAAGCAACAGCCACATAAATTGAAGCAAAATTAAGAAAAGTTCCTAATTGGAAAAACCCAGGCCTAGAAGTATTACCTAACTTCTGGCTAAAAGTATTAAGATCTTTTTATAAAGATTTGGCCTTGAGTATGGACTACTTATATGTGCATCCGACACCAACCTGATTAACAACAAGAAAAATGATACTTACTCTTAAGAGTAAATCTGTAAACCATCCTAAAAACTATACACCAATAACTTGCCTTTGGACAATGTGCAAAGTATATACTGGAATTGATGCCAACAGCGTTTATAGTCATTTAGAAGAAAATTCAATCATGGTGATAGAAGAAAAGGGTAACAAATGAAAGTTGTGTGGAACAAAGGATCATTTGTTGCTAAATAAGGCCATAATCAAGAACTGTATAAAGGGGAGGAATCTAAGTATGGCATGGATAGATTACAAAAAAAGCATTGACAATATCCCACATTCATTGATAAAGGAATGCTTATGGATGTATAAGATACATACTACCTTGATCCATTCATTACATTGCATTGACTATGAAGCAGTGGAAATCACTTGGCAATTAAGTTATGCAAAAGGGCAGATTATTATCCCTGGGTAAAAATTAAAAGGTAATAGTCCAGATTGACTGTCATGGCTGCTCTTTTTTCTTGCCCTTAACCCATTAAGCTGTCAACTTAACAAATTGGGTAATGGTTACAACTTGGCTCTCAGAAAACAGTCTTGCTTAAATTCTTCTTTTCTACTTTTTGTGGATGATTTAAATGGTATAGTTCTAGATGAGGAGTAGAAAGCACAACTGCAAGTGATTAAAACTTTCTCAGATGATATAAGAATGACATTTAGTCTTGATAATTGAGAAAAAGCAACATTTAAAGCAGGAAAGTTGCAGTACCAAGAAAATATCAATCTAGGACAGGAATGCAATATAAAAAAATTTGAGCAGGAAGGAGTGTATAAATCTTTGGGAATTGTTGGAGAATCAGCAATATAACGTGAACAAATGCAAATAAAGCTCAATAAGGAATACTTCACAGGACTAAAACTGATATTGATAACAGCCATGACATCTAGGAATAAAGTCCAAACAATAAACCAATTTTATCCTTTTGTTTTAACTTACAGTTTTAGTGTGATTGACTGTCCCCAAAAGGTGTTGAATCTACTGGGCAGAAAACAAGAAAAATACTTTATGCTTATGAACTAATATATAAAAATAAGTGATTATATATTTCACACTCTGAAGGAGGAATGGGCCTCCTTGAAATTGGTTACATGTATAGATCTGTGATTATGGAACTGCATACATATCTGCTGACCTAATCAGATCCAAACATAGTGAAAGTTTTACAACCTGAAGAGAGGAAGTCTAAGATAAGCTCTCTGCTTAGTTCAGCATAAGCATTCAGGTGGCAAGCAAAAGCAGAAATCAAACCAGAATTACACAAAAATTAGACAGCAATGGAATGTGCCACAAACCAAACAAAATAAAGAATATAAGGATAAAGATCAGATGAGAAGGAAAGGTGTGTGGGGAAAGCTATAAACATGGTGCCAAGTACAGAAATCTACTGGAACAACCTCATGTTGATCAGGATTTGATGCAGGAACGGTTAATGAGAGATGAGTTGAAACTAATGAATGAAAGATTGATAATGGCAGCCCAGGACAGTAGACGATATATACGTTGCTTTACAAAATCCATTGAACATGAAGAGAAACAGACAAATGTAGGCTCTATAAAAAAGAATTGGAAACAGTCACACACCTTGTTGCTAGGTGTGATAGTCTCATGGCAGAGGGCCTGTACATTGAAAGGCACAATAATGTGACAAGGTTGCTGCAAATAAACACGTAGCTGAAAAACATTGGAAACATGAATCACAAAGCATTATAGAGAATGATGAAGTGTGCATCACATAGGATCACCCACTACCAACAATAAAAAAATAGATATGAGAAAAAAATATAGTAGTCTATGAAAAAAAGACAAAAGTAGCATTGATCATTGAAATTGCTACGCCTAGCAGTTAGTGAACTTTAATCATACCCTGACTTAAGAATGGGGTCTATTCCCATCTTGGTATTAGAAACTCAAAAAGACTTGGAGAAATTAAAGCAAGGGAGATGAGCTACTGGCTATGATAGGTTCTGAAGAAGCTCATAGTATAAAGTACTCAACCAGGAAAGGTAAATAATTATTCCCAGTAAACATATTAAGAGCTCTTGCCAACCTAGTGTTCAGTGTTTAAATTTCAAGCTGTAATTCATTCCCTCCAAAACTGGAAGCAACCAGTTAGAACAGATGGGATATCAGAGTTAGGTTCTTGGCTCATGTAAAGTGAAAATGAAATAGTTTTAACTACTGAGAGAGGAAATGCATGTCATCATATACAATGCATAAACAATCTAAACTAATATCTCTGGCATAATCAAAAGAGTTTTATTTTTCTGAAGAAAAAAATCATAAATATGACTCTCCAAGATCCAGGTTTAAGTGTAGCAACTCTGCATAACTGAATGGACCTAAAGAGTTCAGCTTATTTAACCACTGTATGAAGTGTTACAGAGCATACTTTTTTTGCATAATAGAATCCTAATAATTTAATAACCCACCTCTTTTGCTTGTATTTCAGCCATACCCAGAACTATAGTTAAACCTGTTCAATAATACTAAACTATGGCAAAGATTTTGCTGCATTTGTTAAAGCAACAAGACAACAACCAATTGCAAATTCATTTTCTCTCAATTATCTAGAAACCACCTCCTCATTACACAAATACTATTGATCTGACCATGCAGTTGCATAAACAAATCATTCAAGGGCAATAAAAACTGCTCCAAAATGGCACCATGTATAATAAAAAAGTGAATTGTGGTTATTATTGGAATATTTTTTCAAGTAAAATCGCAGGAATATAATGACTGAATTTATCATTTTATAAAAGCAGGATTTTGTATTTGCATGCATAGTTAGAAACATCTTTTGGCATTCGAGAAAGCTTTCTGTATTGATATGCTAGCAAAATTGTTTTTAACCAAACACTATTTGCTGCTAATGAGAATTACTTGATTCCCTGTATTGCCAAGTTGCAAAGCATTTATAGCAATAACATTTTACTGGATTTATTTATGGTAAGTATAGGAAGATAAAGTCCATTTATGAGAATATTTAGTTGGCCTAACGGCATGTAGTTGCCTTAAATATCACCAAGAAGGGGAGGGAGACTTTCCCATTTTGTAAGGCATAAGTAGCTACAAGAAGATATATTTGCAGAACAAGACAGACTTAAGAGTCTCTACATCTAGGCTGGGATTCACTAATCCTCCGTGTAAGACTAATTAAGTCTTACATGGAAACTGCAGTCTAAGAGTTAGATGCCAGCCCGTCATGCATATTCATGAGGGCGCGCTGACTCAATTCTAAGGCTAACATGGAGTGTGCACGAGTGCAGGGGGCGTGTCAGACTGCCAAGCAGTCCAAATATCCACACCCCTGCAAGTGCATAAACAGCAAATGTCAACAGAAATGAGCGAGTCCGCTCAAATGTCCACAAACACAACACTACACTCCCCCACATTCTAAATCCCTGTACAAGTTAAAAATGTAAAGCTTACCTTTTTTTTTTACGATTCCCGACATAGCTGCCCATATTTGTGCATGTATGCGCGGGTTTCCCCATTGCTTAATTACAGTTAGCAGTGTAGACATCGAAGAGGATAATAAACTACTGATATGCAAATTAAGCTAAATAGCAATAGCGTAGTGGTAGGGCCCTCGCACAAAGAGGAGGCATTCCCGGTTCGAGTCCCACCACTCCCCTCCCTATTTTCTGTAGGAAATGTGTGCATAAAAATAACTCCTGACATTTACCTTTTAAATCCCAGTAAAATGCATTGAAATGGCCTATGCATTAGTGAACGATATTTTATATATATATATATAAGAAGGTGGAATGGTCATGCATACTGATAAATGTATAAGTAATGTATCTTAAGCAATGTGAAGCACTGCTAAGCAAAGTCCACTAGTATTAAGTACAGTGAAGTATAATTGCTCATAGCTTAGCAGTGCTTTAACTAGCGCAATAGTTTTGAGCAGAGTTGTGCATCGCGCCAACTAGCACAAACAAAACATGTTTGCATGGAGCTGCGCACTGCGCCAACTAGAGCAACATTGGACAATGTCAGGCAACGTCGGACAGCGTAGGACAATGTAGAGCAACGTCAAGCAATGTTGGGCAAAGCTGAGCAAAGTCGGCTAAAGACAGCCACACCCCCTATCTGGTCTGGCCAGTAGTAAAATAAAAAGCAATGACAGGCCTCGAACCCAGGATACTGTGCACCATAATCACAGTACTAAACCACTAAGCCATGACAACTTTAAATATGGATGCATTTCCAACACACTCATACATATCAATGGAAGTTTACTCATCGCTAAGCAGGTTTGCTCTTATCTGAGATATTTCAAAACTGGCCAATCACAAATAAGTGCGGGAAATGAGGCATATTTAAGCTCCATAGGCAGGAATAATTGCCATAACTGGTTATAGCTCCCATCTGCAGACAGTATGGCCGGTGCTGGAGAGGGCTCTCATTTTCGAGAGCAACTGTGGGGCACTGAGGAGTCAAAATACATGGTTTGGCTTCTCGTCCAACATCATGATGCAAGACTCCTGCAGGGCCAGTTCCAGGGCATGGAGTACAAAGCGGTAGCCTGGAACCATTTAACACATGATCTCACCAGTGCCACAAGCATCCCTCAGACTGGTGAGCAGGTCAGACACCACCATACAGACCTGAAGAGAGGCAAGGAGGACCAACTGAACCACTGGATACAGGAGGCCTGTGGAATGCCAAATGCCCCACTACTGAGTATGTAGCCATGGAATGAAGTATGTAAGAATTGCTATTGTAGTCTATATTATGGATAAGTATATCTCAATATCCCTTCATTTACTTCACAGCTGCAGTTGCCCGTGCTGCAAATCAGCAAGCCTATACAGATAGGCTGCTAAGACTGCGCCACCAGGCAGGTTAGTAAATATTCTGCATGTGTGGTCATATAAAAGAAGTGAGAGAGCCTGAAAAGAGTGTTGTAACCCATTATTAAAGGTATAAAAAGTGTGGAATAACTTATCTGCATGTACTGTCATATAAAACAAGTGAGACAGCATGAAAAGGTGTTGTAACCCATTAATCTTCTTCTTCTTCTTCTTCTTTCGGCTTTTTCCCGGTTAGGGGTCGCCACAGCGGATCACCTTGTCCGCACATTGAATGGCAGTGGAGTTTTACGGTGTCGAGTTGCCAGCCGGCCCAACCTTCCACAGAAGGCACACTCACCACGCACCTAGGGCCAATTTAGAGTGTCAATCCACCTGCAGCATGTCTTTGGGATGTGGGAGGAAACCGGAGCACCCGGAGGAAACCCACGCGACCACAGGGAGGACATGCAGACTCCACACAGAAGGCACCCCAGCCGAGGATCGAACCAGAGAACCTCTTGCTGTGAGGCGGCAATGCTAACCACTGCACCACCGTGGCTGCCCATGTTGTAACCCATTAATAAAGGTATAAAAAGTGTAACATAACTTTTCTGCATGTACTGTTATATAAAATAAGTGAGACAGCATGAAAAGGTGTTGTAACCCATTAATAAAGGTATAAAAAGTATTGAATAAAAGACCTCTGCATGCACTGATATATCAAATAATTAAGAGAGCCACTAGAAAAGTGTGCAATGTAATTAATAAAGGTATAATTCCTGGAGTGTGTCCATGTCACTTTCTGTGATATGTTGTTGTACCCTTGCATAATAGAAATAGTACTGTTGTATTAAGCGCAGTCAACCCACACATGGGTAGGCCCATATAAAGTGGATGAAGGGAGTGCCAGTAGCTGTTAAGCATATATACAGTCCTCAACTGTCGGTTAATGGCAGGCATGTACAGGTTAATCTGGCACATGAGTAGCTTGTTAATGTGTTCCCCAGAAATGTCAGTATGCTGCTAGAAATGTAGGGGGCTGTTAACATATACCTGATAATGTCACCTGAACACATCCAGATATGTAGATACATAAATATAAATGAAAAATATAAATATGTAGCAGTAACATCTGCATCCAGGACAGTTTGTATGTCAGATACAGGTCAGGTATATCAAGAACTAGCAAAACCCATTTCACAATTTAACGGACATTGCCTAGTGTAATAATACATGTAGGGTATATTTAACTGCAGTCAATAGGAATGTAGTGTAAACTATAAGTATAGATAAGTTGTTAATAAAGGTATCTTTTTACACCCCATTGTATGTGCATAAACAATGCAATTCCACACCTCAATGGGTATGTCTAATCTCATAACATTTGTTGGGACACATGTCCTATTATTATATAAATATCTGCATTTACTTTCATGCATGTGCCCTGTTCACATACCACAATCTTGGTTGCCTCTTGCCACCAATCAATCCTGCATGCTGTTGGAATGTCCACTGTTGTTCTATATATGCATGTGTTATGCTTACTGTTCAACTGTTGGAACTCTGGTGTGTTGGGTTAATGGGAATACTACTGTATGCTGTTACAACTAAACTGGAATGCTGTTGGCTATTACTAACCCATATTGTCATTAAATCCTCCTAAACATAGAACGTATGGAAAGGCCAGTTCCAGTGGACCCACCTGTCCCACCTCAGCTGGCGATGGCACCTGGCACCAGCAGTTCTGTGCCACCTTCGGGTGGAAGCACTGCAGGGGATGGGGCTCTTCCCCCCATGCAACTCTGGGTGGAGGAGAACCACCTATCACCCTCTGAACGGTCCGGGCTGTGGTGCGTAGGGAGATCCTGCCTTCAGTCACTGATCCTCTACGCCAGCTCGAGACAAGAGTGGCACGACTCACAGGTGAGCCTGCCCCTCCTACAGAGCCCCCAGCACAGCCACCACTGGGCTGTGAAGGTGCAGTGGTGACTGCCCATGGGTGGGGATCTCAGTTCCACTGTTGCCATCTGTGGCTCATGGGCTTGCGATTTCCAAACACCCTCCCCCGTCAATGGTGTTCACCCACCCCATGTGTCATACTCCACCCCTGTATGCGTCTTGTTTATCTTGTCTGTTTACCTCCCCAACCTACCTCCCAAAATATACCTACTTCCCCTACCCCACATTCCACTCTCACCAGAAAACAAAAAAAAAATGGGCAATCTGCACCCAAAAAAATTATGCCCCATACATAGCTGCCAAAGTCGCACACATGTCCGCTGGACACAAACAGAAATTTAATTGGCAGTACAGCATACTTTGTTGTCCTCACCCCTCTCTCAGGGGTGGTAGGTTTCAAAATTCCATTCAAATTACTAGTATATGCACAGCTGTTGCTGTTAAAGAAATGGGCAGCTATGGACCTTCCCTACACCCGTCCTGCACATCCCGAGCTGTTTTCCCTACTGTCTTTCCCTCTTTGTGCCCCTTTTTCAACACTTTCCTATCTCCCCCTTTTCTTTTCTTTCAAATAAATGAGCCCGGGGTTAGCAGGAGTAAGCACCTTTGAGCAGTAGTTAGCGTGTTTGCTTGAGTGTGCGCTTAGCTAAGCTTGTGTGCACTTAGCTAAGCATTGCGCAAACCCGCGCAAACCCACTTACAACTGCTTAAAAGTGCCTTAGTCACTCTGTATGTCAGGGCCCTTGTTCTGCTCAGCAGAAAAATAAAATACCTCTGTCAGTCTTGAACCCCGGACCTTGTACACACTAGACTGCATGAAGTACCACTGAGCCATGGTGAACATACAACAAATTGGTGCTGAAACCAATATATCATGCATCAGAATGAGTGAATGTAAAGGCCAAATAGGAATGCCATAACACAAATCCTGTTCTGTGGATCTTTACCAGCAGTTCTTGTGGAATTGCATTACATGACAGTGAAAAGAGAACCAGCCATTGTAGCAGGAAATAATGTTACAGCAGCACTTCACAACCCCCACACAGTATTATAGCAGGCAAACACTAGCATATCTGACTAGAGTAGAGGTCATACTTCCCTAATGTGACAAAAAGTAAGAGTTAGACACAACTTGTACTTCAGGAAATGTGTATTAATTCATATGCTCTGGTTCTCTCAAAGTCTCAACCTAATGTTACTAATATTGTAAAGGTGTACCTCACTTCAGCCTACTTTACCCTGAGACTGTTCAAATATGTATTTGAGTGTTTGAGAGGCCTGGCAGAGGCAGAAACACATAGGCATATCAGCTATTCTGCTGTTACACACTGTGCAAATAGCTTTGGAAGGAGTTCCAGAAGCATACCCTTATGTAGGAGTACAACACTGAAATGCCAAGGGATGTAGCCATGTACTGGTAGCAACTAACTGTGACAATGCCACTGATCCAGTGTTGAAATGACCAGTGTGGTGCACAAAGAATAACAGGCTAACCTCGGGCTACCATCTGGATAGGTCCACAGTTGGGAGCTATGCAGACAGACTACTAACTGGGGTAAACTAACAGGTACACAGCAACCCTTTAAGTCCAGCAAGATAAAGTTCACACATTAAGACATAATGCTCTCTGTCCTACTGCACCCCTACCCAAATGTACAATAAACCTGTGTGTTCAGAGTCAACCAAGGATGTAGGTAGGCATACTCATTACAGAAAATTATGCAGTTTTCTTGAGCAGCCTGTGCCAATTTCAACAGTAAAAAACACAAACTGTTAAAAAGTGAGTGAATAAATATTCACAGTATAGCAGTTCACAAACAGTTCATGTGCCAAGTGAATACATCTCAATAACTACTTTTGTATGGCAGTAAATTGTATAAGTAGAAAAGAAACTACATACTCCCATGTATCTTGTGTTAGCATATGTAGGGGTGAGTACAATTCTACACTGACAACTGTGTAGTGGAAGTGGCAACATTCAGGTCTGAGTACAACAATTATATCACTGGCTACACCCCTAAATTCAGATATAAGAACAATACCAACCTTCTGACTTACACAAGGTCTCCACAGCAAACAAGCATGGGCCCCACTCTGGAAAGCTGAAAGGGCTATGCCTACCTGACATAGCAATTTATAGCATTGGGTTGCTATGACAGTGAGTACTCCAATTACCACACAGCAGGCTGCATGCAATTACCAAATGGTGGCCAACAATTGGTGCAGAGGCCATCACATGCACATGTGTAGATACCTATAAAAGCAGGCTGTACCTTCTGGCCACACATGCAATCATCCCATTGCAGATGGTGAGAGAGAGTGAGAAAGAGAGAGACGCAGAGACAGAGAGAGTGAGAGAGAAACTCACACCCCCACCCGCACCAGTGGAAAAAAAATTATAAACTAATAAAAAAAAAGAAAATAAAACATAAAACAAATTTATTACATTCAGCCAAAGAGACAGCTAAGTGAAAAATATGAACGCATACAAAGGAAAGGTATGTAACAGATATGTATTTACTGGCATGTAGTAGATGTATTTGAAGACCACTCTACATACTTTGAAACATCAATATGTGGCAGCAGTACGTATCTATGAACAGATGCTCTGCATAACTACGGCCATGGACATAGTGTGTAGCTGTGTGCAGTGGGACATAACTGTGATTTATGTAGCTCAGCATTAAATGTCAAACATCTGAACAATGTTATCTATGTTCTGTACAGTAGTGTGGACAATGTCTGTTTGGGGGAGTAGCGCATACAGCTATATAACCATGGATGTGACAGAGTAACAAATGCATGATAGTCATATCAACGTGTAGCTTAGCATTGACAGCAGCTGTACCAGGCTAGTATGGTAATTAAGCATTTACAGCTATATATACACCCTCTAATATTACTGTGTGCTCACATGTGACACCTGTTCATGTTGCAGCAAGGAACACCAGGTCAGCCATGAGGTACATGGCTTACAACAGTGTGGTCCTTGTGTGTGTATGGCACACACATATGTAGAGATCTGTCTGTGTCAGATATATTAGCATCTGTACATGTGCATAGAGTAAGGGACATACTGCAACTGTTTGTGAAAGGTGGATACATATATGTTGTTGAAGGTTGTTATGTGCATATTCCTATATAGGTTGTAGTGTGTGGCAAACCAGACTGCATACAGTGCTGGTATATGACATGTGGTGGTTGAACACTGTGGGTATGATTTGTCAGGTTTGCAGTGTTGCAGCCAGTGAGGCCTGCTAAAACTACATGGGCTGAGAACACCTTCAATGCATTCTGCTCATCACTGTGCAATATTATGACATAACTGTATACCTCACAACCTTCCCATACTCAATATTCTCACTATGAAAGTAAGACTGTATATGTGCCTATATGTATATCAATATGTACACCAATGGATGTTCATATGTATGTGTGTATATACACACACACACACATATATATATATATATATATATATATATATATATAGAGAGAGAGAGAGAGAGAGAGAGAGAGACAGGGTCAAATTTACTGCAACAGATGCCTAGTGACAAAGCCATGGACTCAAGCTCAATGTTGACACTGCATTGGCATCCCTCCTTGCAAAAACTCAGTACCTATTAACTACCACATAGGTGGTAGTCTACTTAACACTGAAGGTGTGATAAGAGACCATGGGACACAGGTGGACAGTAGTCTCCCCTTTGATTGTCACAGTGCCACACTAGTCATGTAACCTGTCTACATGGCACACATAATCACAAAAGGTGTGTCATCCAGGAAAGTATAGGTCAGTGTTCCCCTCTACTCCACACACAGAAAACCCATTATAGAGTGCAATACCCCATGTGGTATGTACCTCACAAGACATCTACAGTAACTGGAAAGGACACAGACATACCTCACAAAGGGTAATACTGGCCTCAAACAGATGCCCTATGCAGACCGTCCCACAAAACTACAGATAGACTGTGTCGCATACTGTCTACCCAGAGGTGACCTCTGCCTAACATGCAAAGCTATGTAAAACCCAGAGCTGTTGGACATGTTCCACATAATCAGATCACAATCCCTACGAGCTACACGCTCTAGGGACATAAAGCTTGTCACCTTAATAAACAGCACATGCTGGATGGATAGATCCCTATCTGAGAGACATCCCATACCCTGGCACAAACCACCTATCAATAGCAAATGAAGCTCCTAATTAGCAGTCGTTATATGTAAACCTGATGATTGTGTGTGAGATAGGAAATACACCCCAGGAATCAACTCTGTGGCTCTGCTTGACAGGGCCACGTGAAATTAAATTGCCCGTGTGTCAAAGGCCAGGGTAGCATATGGCTAGACATCTATAGGTCCTAGGGCCAATAGCCTATAACCTACCTATGAACTGATACACACCCACATGTACCTGTTGCAATAATTGCTTTGTGAAGTTGACTGAGTGTGATGGTGAATGTGTTGGTGAATGTGTCCGAGTTCTGTATATTTGTGATAGTTAAGTGGGAAACTGTTTCTGTCATGGTATGTAGTGTCCTAGCTGTGATCCCAGCAAAAGATGTGTATGCTATTGCTAGGCACAAAAAGCAGTATGCCAGAGGGTCTGACGAAGTGTGTTGGTATCGATTCGGGTGTCCCATTGTAGGCTACAGCAGTACATGTATGCTTATTGAGTGTTACAGCTGGTGAATCCAACCCCTGAATGAACTGTAGTACTACCTGAAGCTGTATGCCTAAACAGCACAGTAAGGTGTATGTACACATGTCCAGGAACCACTGTTTTGTTTGTTCCCTGTAGTCCCCCAGATGACATACCTCAAGCATAAGGTCTTGTAACTACTGACACACAGTACTGTAGGGTACACAGGTAAAGGTCATGTGTGTTGCCATACCTTTGTGTCTGGTATGTATGTCTGATGTGTGTGTGCATGCCTGTACCATGGCCTTAGTCATATGCATGTTACAGGATATAGGTGTGTATCCAGCAACATGTATAGTGTAGTACAGCAGTATGCCACCCTTACTGACGAATGAGCACATATGTTAGGTAGGGGTTTGCCATCAATGACTAGTGTGGTATGCTGGTAATACTGTGACTGGACCCTAAAATCATTGCAATGGATTACATGTTACATTATGCATTAGCATGATATATACCCCCTGTGTCTAGGTGGTTCATTGTGTCGCATACAGTGTGCCATATACTGTTGTATAGTCTTACATACTGGTTTATCTTTGTTGCTGTGCAGAACATGGTTTGATATATGGAGTGTGCCAGGCACTGTCAGGCAGTTGTGGGTTGAGCACTGATATGTGGTATTGAAAGTGTGTATCCTTTGACAGCCAATAGGTTGCTATATATGGCAGTTAAATGATATCCATACTTTAGAATATTAAGTGTGCCACTTGACTTGCTCACACATATTGTTTCTTTGTTTTGCAGGGTTATGGCCCACCATCGTAATCCCTCATACAGCACAGCAGAGGATGAAGTGATAACAGACACCATGGTTCAGCACTATACCATGCTGTTCTCAAGAACCAGCCAGGACCAGCATGGGCGGACTGCACTGTGGCAAGATCTTGTCCATAGGGTAAATGACATAGGCATGCATAACTGGACATATGAGCAGGTACGCCATCACTGCAGTGATTTAATTATACATGTTTGGCAGCATGTGTCTGATATCCATAGACAACAACTTGCCACAGGTGGTGGGGCAGCCATCCATCCCCCCCTCACCAGCTTGGAGGAGCTGCTCCTGAGCCAGGTGGCTCCTGGCCAACAACAGCAACAACAACAACTGACATGCGTCATCATGGAGACCGGAGCCACCCAGCAAGTTGACATGGAGCGTGCAGGTAACATGGCATAGCTGTACACTACTGTTACCTCTATTGGTAGATCATGCTTATGTGAGATGTGTAGTGTGTAGTTACAAGATGTGGTGCCTAGTGTTGTGCAATAATAATATTTTGGAATATAATATGCAGGCCTGTGAATGCCAACAGTTGTACTACTGTAAGATTGCAAACACACAGTAGCAATGCCACAGATGTTGCCACTGACAAACTGTCTCATACCCTTGTAGGTCCCCCTGGTGTGACAGCAAGGCAGCAGACCCATGTTGGTGAGTGTGTTCTACATTTATTATTGCTAAATAAATGTGCATGTCATAGGTGAGGTGTAAGCCATGTACACGTCACACACCAGCACATAATGCATGCTGTGTATATTTGCTGTGAGACAATGCACATCTCAGTAACATGAGTAGCTGACTCAAACACATGCAATACACAGGGCATCCAACACAATTGTAGCAACACTGTAGTGGACATTGGATAGGCACAGCTGATACACATGCACACAACACACACAACTGTGTCATACGCAGTACATGTTAACATGCTACACATGGTGTATTCATACACACGCTGTAAGGTCACACTTCAGTATCCCAAATGTCATCCACATAGCACACATAACATACCTGAGGGGTAGAGTCCTCTCATGTGGCTGTGCGACACTCTTCAACACATAACACATTCATGTTAGGTAATGCCCCCTACTGTGCACCTTATGAACCCATGTAACAACTGTCCATGAAATGGTGAATGTAGCCATGGTACTGCAGTTCAGCTACAGCATGCTATGTGGTGGTCTGGCACACATTAGTAGCCTTGAGTGACCACATGATGCTGCATGATGATGTCACATGGTGCTACACCACATCCAGTTACAGTGGCCGCAGTACTACACATATCATTAATTGCTATGCACCTCAATGTTGTGTGTGTGCAAACATATGTACCAATACACAATCCGCATAGCAATCACCATTTGTACAAAGTGACACACATGTCTTGTAATACTATTGAGTGTATAGGTCACATGACATACATTGAGTATGTGTGAGGTTTAATGTTGCAGTTGTGTGGTAGCATGCATGTCATGCTTGGCACTAGCATGTCCACAATATGTCCTACACTCACCATAACCACTGTACAATGTCTATGTTGAGCAATGATATTCCATCAGGTATACATGCACCACTCATCCTGTGTGTATACATAGCATGCATGTGCTAAACCTGTGTCCACAATTGTCTGCTCAAGACACAGATGCTGTAATCAGAAATGGATATCTATGTGACACACTGATACACATCCAGCCATGGTATGTATACCTGTGAGTGATGGTGCACAGGACATTGCAGAGACATTAATACTTGCACAGCAATGTTGTGTCCATCTACACATTGTATTCCAGAGTGAGGCCAATCACTGAACAAAACACACATGCATCAAAGCCATGTATACTGTTATTATCAAGGGCTGTCTACACTCACACTGCATGCTGTTGAGCAACACACGTCCTGCATGCTGTCACGTTTTATATAAATGTTTGGCTTGTGATACTGTACCCCACCATCACACACTATTGAGTATGTTCTGGATTGATCATGGTGTGTGTGTGTCTGTGTGTGTCTGTTGTAGTGAGGAGTGTATATGTGTTCATGTGTGCATGTGTGCATGTGTACATGTGTACATGTGTTCATGTGTGCATGTGTGCATGTGTTCATGTGTGCATGTGTGCATGTGTTCATGTGTTCATGTGTACATGTGTTCATGTGTGCATGTGTTCATTTGTTCATGTGTGCATGTGTGCAGACATCATGTACAGGTCGTAAAGTGTGTTTCCTGTCTCCCTCCCACAGGTGCTGATTTTGGGCTGGTTCACTGCAGCAGGGAAACTGATGTCACTGAGCATGATAGTGATGATGATGATAGGTGCTTTGAGGCACAGGCATGTTTGCCAGGGTCTGTCGTTGAGCCAACAATCGACAGTACACAAGTGTCCACCCCATCCATGCACACAGTCATACTGCCAATACATCCATCACCAATGCCCTTAGCTGAGGGACAGCGTACAGCCAGCATTGGCCAGGACAGTGTGGTATCTATGGCACATGCATCCCAACACAGCAGCCATGCCCAAATGTCTGGAAGAGTACCACATAGGCAGATGCCCAGGGGTTCTTGTCGGAACACTGCTGGTCATCATGCCACTGGCAGACATGCCACAGGTCTTACAACCTCGCGCATGTTCCAGGCTGTCATGAAGGCACAAGCACATATGGAACGGTACACCAGACAGGGACTAAGGGCACAGAGGGAACATAACACTGCGTTAAATGACAGTATCCGTGACCTAGCAGGTGCCATCTGTAATTACACTGAGGTCATGGAAAGACGTTGTGGTGAGACATTAGATGTCCTTCGCAATGTCATGTCCATGTGTCAGGACAGTGCGGGATGGGTGAGACGTTGACGTGGACGTATGCCAGCAACATCAGCAGCTGGCAGTCGCCGTGGACATCCCTCAAGTCACAGCCACTCCTGTAGTGCCAGTACCAGCCCCAGCAATGTTGGGGCTGGGCTGTTCATAGACCATCCTAGAAGATCACGTGCACATGGGTCTGGACAGTCCCAGCAGGGACCTGGGTCTAGTGTACATCCATCTATTTCTGGGGATAGTACCCAGTACCTGATAGTGTCTGTAGCACCCCCTGCCAGGCACAGGTACTGAATCCGTGGCCAGAGACGGTGATCTGTAAAGCTTAGCAGGTAGAGTCTGTGGCTGTCCCACAAATACCCGTATATGGCAGCCACATGGTGGAACTGTGTGCATGCAGACACACACACATAAACAACACACCAAGGGCTACCACATACACACACACACATTACATCAACATTGGCCATAGCAGTACTCTTGGCCCTCACACACACACACACACACACACACACACACACACACACACACACACACACACACATGCACACACACACACGTTGATTGCATGGCTCACTGTAGGCCTCTGGAAAACCAACTACACGCCCTGTGCATATGATGAATCCTGTGCCACCTCCTGTCATCTGTGACATCGATGCAGGAACAGGCTACCATGGTGCTGATGCACAGGGTGACTTAATAGCAGCATAGCAATGTTAGCATGTTGTCAGCAGTAGAGTGTGTTGATATGCTTGAAAGTGTGGCTGAGCAGGCATGATGCATGTAAGCTATGATTGTCAATGTAGTAATGTTCACACCAGTGTTACTTCCAATAGTGTATAGTCCGCCCATGTGCCACTTGGCTGATGTGTGTAGTATTGGCAGCATGTGTTAGAAAGTGGGCAGTATGTGTGGGATGTATGTGGCACAGATTTGCAGGTGTACATTTGTGAACATGGTGGAGGTGCACTGTCTGCATGTATGTGCATAGTGGACAAATGGGCAGGGTGACATGCCCTGCATTACACAGTAACACTCCATAGTCTTGATTGGTGGCCAGTATGCATTGTACTACACACATTTCTGAACTCATTTCTGAACTTGACTACACATGTGTGTATGACATGGTTAGACACTGTGCTGTGGGTGATACTGTTAATATCTGTCATTGATTTGCATTCTGGTAGTATACACAACTTCAACAGCCTGACCATAATCAATCATTAGATGATGTCTTGACAACTGACACATAGATGTAGGACAGACAGTAACATTTTGACAATTCAGGTACTATACTAAGCCAGTAACTAATGGTATTCACCTGCACACATTACTGAGACCACTCCTGTTTGGCATATATCTCTCTTATGTACAAGCAATCACAGTAGGAATATGTCCGTCCATGTGTGGTGATGCATACTGTGGCCTATAATGCATTCTCCAGATGACACACACATCCTCCACAAGGGTATCACACAGACAGATCCCTGTTGTCAAACCCATGCTGTAAAGCTATAAGCCAACCAAAGCCTAGTCATCCACGTTTACGGAACATAGTATCCCCACAGTACCACATAGGTAGTAGCTACCAACATGAAGAACACGTACCAATGTGTACATGCAACCAAGTGGTACGTCATTGCTCCTTTGATCATCATATTTCTAAAGGTATGTTTAAATCCCTCGGTGGATCACATAAGCAATAAGGGGTCTGCATGCATATCCACAAAGGTTGTTGTACATCTATAATGAATAGCCATCAGTGATAGACCCTGCTGCGTTTGAACAGGTCTAACATCTACCTCGGCCATGAACACTCACTCACAGAATTCTAAAGAAACCGTAATGAGTGTGTGTGACAGAGTTGACCTAGGCCTGGGATCACTGCAGTGGCTGGCCTTGTCACAGGCATACAGATGTGACCTAAGGTCCGGAAAGCAGCAGTACACTCCTGAATAGATTACAGATGTGTTCTTGGAGAAAGAAGGGTTCACACATGCAATAATTGAGGTCACATGTATGTATATGTATTTGTCACACAGCTACCTCACATGTGCAATGCACATACTGGTGTCATACTGATATGTCATAGAGTAGTAAAAGCAAAACCCACAACCCCACACACATAAAGCACACACTTGTCACATGCAGGATTCAAGCCCCTACCTAACTGCTTTATGTTACTACAGGAGTATGCATTAGCACGAGGGGCTATACACATTACTGTCGGCTCTCTTTCCACAGGTATATTTGTAGGCTGTGACATCATCAGACCTGGCAAAGATTAGTATACCACTTTTAAGGTGTTTGACTACTCTCCAAAAAGGTTGCGCTTCTCCAAGGAGTTCGTACACACGCAGTTGTCATGTGCAGGATTCAAACCCCTTCTTAACTGCTTTATGTCACTACAGGAGTATGCATTAACACGACAAACTATACATATTACTGTAGCCTTTTTTTCCACAGGTATATTTGTAGGGTGGAGACATCATCAGACCTGAAAAAGATTAGTATACCACTTTTAAGGTGTTTGACTACTCTCCCAAAAGGTTGCTCCTCCCCAAGGAGCTCAGACACACACACAGTTGTCATGTGCAGGATTCAAATCCCTACCTAATTGTTTTATGTCACTAAAAATGTGCACATTAGTATGACGCGCTACATATATTACTGTGGATTAGCTTTCCACAGGTGTATTTGTAGGGTGGTGACATCATCAGATCTGACAAAGATTAGTATACCACTTTTAAGGTGTTTGACTACTCTCCAAAAAGGTTGCTCTTCTCCAAGGAGTTCACACACAAACAGTTGTCAAGGGCAGAATTCAAACCCCTACCTAACTGCTTTATATCACTACGGGAATATGCATTAACACGACGCATTATACACATTACTGTGGGTTCTTCTTTCACAGGTGTATTTGCAGGGTGGTGACATCATCAGACCTGGCAAAGATTAGTATACCACTTTTAAGGTGTTTGACTACTTTCCAAAAAGGTTGCTCCTCTCCAAGAAGATCACACACACACACATGTCAAGTGCAGGATTCAAACCCCTACCTAACTGCTTTATGTTACTATAGAAGTATGCATTTACACAATGTGCTATACACATTATTGTGAGTTCTAATTTTCACAGCTATATTTGCAGAATGGTGACAACATCAGACTAGACAAAGTGGGTTACATTAGGTGACAATGGGTGGACTACATAGAAGGAATGTCTGAACACTTTGGCCATGTGATCATCAAAGGGGAGTTCACTATCTAACTGTGTCCCCAGGGCCTTCCTGACTTTCTCCAAACATACTGGTGTACCACCTATGTGGTAATTTGTTTCCACTTTGTTTCAGCAAAACGGGATGACTATGCATTCTTTGTCATTCTTGTTGGGACATTGTTTTGACACCAGGTATCTGTGTCTGTAAGCCCCATCTGGAGGATGTGTGTGTCAGCCATAGAGTCGATTATGGACCACAGTTAGCAGTCATCTGCAAACCTGTTCAGCCATACTCCTCTCGTGCTTGCCTGTACCTCTGAGCAGTGTTCACTAACAGATGGGGTCCCAGGAGCAAGACCTGTGGGATGCCATTTGTGACTGTCTTACAGTCGTACATGGCACCCGCAACTCTGAACATGTGTGTTTGATCTGAGAGACACTAGGCCACGCATCCTGTGACATATTTGTTGATGTTCAGGCTGGTAAGCGTGTCCATGATGACAGAGTGGGGAATGGTGGGTAAAGTCCTTAGTGAGGTCCAGGTGGGCTGTGTGGACTACTTTCACCTCAATCTATGTCCTTGGTGACTGTTTGAAGTAAGTCAACTATGTTTAAGAGGCAGGATCTGCTTTTAACAAGGTGAGCTTGTGTAGAGTCCAATATCTGGAGGTCCCCATTGTCTCTGTTTATGGGTTCCATGATAATTTGATCAATAACTTTGTAGACCAGGCTGAGTAGGCATATAGGGCAATGGTTTCCAGGTTCTGTTGTGGCACCCCCTTTGTGGAGCTGGATGACTGTTAGTGTATGCCATTCTTTGTGTACATACCCTGTGGTATGATTGAGTCTGGGCAGTGAATGTAGGTGAGGGTGTAGTTCCTTTTGGGCCTAGTGTAAGACGCAGCCTGGGACACCATCCATTCCCATTGATGCTGTGTTCTTGGCTTTGGAGAGGTCTGTCTTACCTGCATGTCCATGACGTCTGGGGCTCTCCATCCTTTTGTGATGGACACAGGCCCTTTTGGGGGTGATGTGGGGAGGTTTACACTAAACTTGTCCCCCAGGATGTGGCCAATGAAAGTTGGTTCAGTGTATTCCTTGCCATTTGTCAGTAGCTGACAGTATATTTGGAAGTTGACACCTACATGTCTGGTAAAGCTGCAGCAGGCTTTGTGGTTGGTATTCTTACAGTCCTTGGCAATTGTCTTTTGACAGTGTCCTTGAATTATTCAGTGAGCGATCATTGCTACTTCCTAATAATGATCAGTGATGCCTTTCCTTTAGTGAAGTTGGCTCTATCGGGTGTTAGTTTCCTCCTTCTGTTGTCTAGCTTATTTATGGCCAATGACCACCAGATTGTTTTCTTGTTTTTGGAGGAGTGCATCTTGGTTTGTTTTGTGATGTCTCGAGCCATGTATCCATGTAGATGCTGATAATATACCCTTGTAACTGATTTGGCAGATTGTATTCCATTCTCCTATAGCAAGAGGTCTTTGGATCCTTCTACTTTTGTCTTGGGATGTGTGCAGTTTGCTTTTGAAAATGTCTTCACGGTGGTTTCATTGGCTGGGTGGGGGTGCGTGATGTGGATGTCTAGTGTGATTACTTTATGACCTGATATTACCAGTGAGGGTTTTATCTCTGTTGTGGAACACTGGTACCCCATGTTGGTGATGATCGTGTCCAGTATGGTGTCACCTCTAGTGGCCATGGTGACCATCTGTTCCGGGGTGTTAGAGCTTTTAAACTCTAGGAAACATTGGGCAATGGATGTTGTACACAAGTGATTCTCTCACTCAATTTTGGGTAGTTGTAATCACCTCATATAATGTTTGCTAGGACCTTGATATATTCCACTGTTCTCAGGAATACTGTGTGACGTTCCTGTGACAAGTTAGGGGATCTGTAGAAGGCTACAATCTAATGAGCAGCTTTGCACAATCTTAGTTGTACTTGCATGGTCTCCAAGGCCTCATGCTGTGCCACTAACATGGAGGTGGGGGTATCCATAGGGTAAATGTGTACACCCCTTCCTTTTGTATTTCACTTGTGGTTTTGGGTCCAAAGGTCAGGGGGATTGTGAGTGTTTTACGTGGAGCATGTCCAACAGCTCTGCATTTGACATAGCTTTGTATGTTAAACAGTGAACACATCTGAGTAGGCGATATACAAGGGAGTACTGATGCAGCATTTTGTGATAGTCTGTGTATGGCATGTATTTCAGGCCACTAATGCTCTTTGTAAGGTATTGCTGCAGGCTTTCCAGTTGTTGTAGTTGGCTTGTGATGTAGATAGCAAAAGTGGCATTGTACTCTTTTATAGTTCTAGTGAGTGATGAGTAGTGGGGAACAATGTCCTCTTCTATTCTGCATGAGACACATTTTGTGATGGGGTGTGCCACATAGCAGGGTTTCCTGACTACTGTGGGGATGTGATTATCACCGTTGTGTCCAGTGTCCACCTGTGAACCAAAGTCTCTTGTCACACTTTCAGTGTTAAGTATACTACCGCCTATGTTGTCGTTCTTGGCTACAGAGCCTTTAACAAAGGGGATGACAATGTACCTTTTGGCATTGAGCTAGAGCCCATGGCTTTGACAACAGCCACCTGTCTCAGTGAGGCCCTTTTGTAGGATGTCCACATCTTTAGTGTTTACAATTATGGCTCCTAGTTTGCAGTCCTCTGGAAACTTCAGTAGCCACAGACCTTCCATGTTGAAGTTTACTTCAGGGAAGTTGATACTAAACAGGACAAGACACAGGACTGGACCTTGTGGTACTGCACTCATCACTGGTCCAAAGTCATACTTGGAGTCTGCTACTTTCACAGTGTGTGTTCTGTCAGTAGGCCTGTTGGCAGCACATCTTGTGACATAGCAATTTATACCTAGTTTAGTGGGTTTATCTATATTTCCAGAGGCTGTGTGAATCACCTTACCCTTGTCGACAGTTCTGTTGACTGCTTCAATGTCATCTATCAGGTTTAGGTGACATGATCTGCATTTTACAATCCCTACATGGTTGTGGTCTAGGGTTTGGGGATTACAAATGTAATTTTTATATGTTGTATGATGATAAATTCCATGGCCTTGAAGAGTGTGCTCATCAGGCTACTGGGGCAATTGTTCCTGGGGTCCATGGTGTCTCCACCCTTGTGTAGTGGGATGACCATCACTGTGCACCATTCAACAGGCACAAAGCATGAGGTGAGACTATGACTGCATATGGTACATCAGTGTGGTGCCTGTTCATTCTTTGGTTTGTGTGGAACACAGCCTGTGAAGTTATCTGGTCCCATGGCTGCTGTGATACTGGCTTTGGAGAGTGTTTTTTTACCTGTGCAGCCGTGATAACAGCAACTTTGCAGTCTTCCATTATAGAGATGTGCTCTTTCATGGGTGAGAGGGGGTACAGTTAACACTGATCCTATCTGCAAGGATGTTGCCAATATCAGTTGGGTCTGTATATTTAGTGTCATTGAGCTGTAACTCAGAACAAATCTGAGTGTAGCCATGGCATAGACCTGTCTGTTGGGCAGAGATCTCCTGAGCAGACAGTATGCAACAGGGTACAGATTGGGTTACACTCAGTCTTGTTGCATGGGGCTACTGTTTGATACCAGTAATCCTCTTGTTAGGGTACCTCAGTGGTCTTTCTGGCTGCTGAATGTACCTAGTCATATTCATCGCAAGTGTATTGTGGTACTCTCTGACAGGTCTGATGACTGAGTATTGGGAACCTCCTTTGACCTACAGGCACAGACTTTGGCAGTTTGTGTGAACACATAGCATGATTTTCTGACAACTTTGTGAATATGTTTCTGGTAGTAGAGATGGCTATCCACATTTGTCCATAGATCCCTTATTATCACCTCCGTATTTGGCATAAGTGTGTAAGCATGTCCAGTATGACCTTTTGTTATGTTGTTGCCTGACATTTGCTTCGTTTTTTGTGTGTGTGAGCATGCCCAGTATGACCTTTTTGTGTGATGCTGAATGAAATCCATTACATTTGTTGGAGTGTGTGAGCACGCCCAGTATAGACATTTATACTATATGTGTATGGAAAATCAAGTTGTATTTTTACAGCAGGCCTCACCTTTGTGTCATAGATCAACAGGGATCATGCTGTGCCTGCAGGGCTTCCATGAGACACTTTTGCATAGACTTATCAACATTTATACATACAGGGGGGAAGCTATTCTTTGTACATTTCTACCCAGGGGCACACTTGATTGTTACTGTGGGTGTACATACAATGAGGGGTTCACCTGACACTTATACACATTTGCTATACCTGCACTGCTATGTACGGTACACCATTTCAGTCTGTATTGTTGCCTATCAGACTGGCTTGAGGCATACTACTGTACTACACTTCTTATCGTCCAATGCCACATATATTAGATTGCAACGTTATAGCCTACACAGACCACATCACACTGCCTGGCCTGATGTTCTCTGTCCACATAGGCCTGTGGGGGTGGTTACCCATATGCATCTTTAGGGGCATGTTACAGCATTTCTTTGTGTTTGCATTACTGTGCAATTGTCCTGCTGTGGCTGTGCTACTGAAATGCTATCATGGCTTAGTGGTTCAGTACTGCGACTATAATGCACTGTATCATGGGTTCAAGCCCTGTCACTACTTTTTATTTTCATGCTAGGCAGACCAGACTGCTTAAGGGACAGTAAAGCTAATATGAACATGTCTACCTGTCTTTGCTCAACTTTGCACAACTTTGCCCGACCTTGCCCAGCATTGCTCAACATTGCCCAACATTGAGCTAGTTGGCACAGGCAATTTTGTTTACATATTTTAAATATTGGTAAATGCTGCTTAGCACTGCTTTATATTGCTTAAAACATGGCAATCATGCCTCTGGTGGTGCTGCAGGGCTGCCTATGTTGGATGCACATACTACACTCTTTATACATGTTTGAAAACAGGTAGTGTCAAGTTAGGCATCCCTTTTATTTTATGTGTGAGTCAGAGTGAGGTATCATTTCCAGGGTTCCTACTGAGCCAGTGTATGTGCTATGCGTTGCCTCTTTGCCAACGCCAAGGCATACTGGGCATGCCTCCTTCTGCCTACTGGGGCAGGCTCAGGTTGTTCCTCCTCTGAGTCACGCTGTGCCTGTGCAGGCCTTGGCAATGGTGGGGGGCTGTTTGGCCCAGCCCCATGCTGTTCCTGCTGCAGCTGTTTTCACAGGATCATATTGTGTAGCATGGCACATACCATGACAATTTGGGTACATGTAGTTGGTGAGTGCTGCAAGGCTCCTCCAGATGTGTCCAGGCACAAGAACTGTGACTTGAGCAGCCCAAACACACGCACGATTACATTTCGTGTTTGTGCGTGTGCCTCATTATGGAGTTCTTGTTCAGGTGTGTGTGCATTTCTGATGGGTGTCATCAGCCATGGCTCCAGTGCGTATCCAGCATCCCCCACTAGGTGACCATCAGGGATGTCCCCATTGGCAAATGTCTGGTAGAGCTGTGTCATATGCCAGATATGGGATTCGTGGTAGCTTCCAGGGCAGCCAGCACACACATTCAGTATTATGCCCTGGGCATTGCACATGACCTGGCAGTTGATGGAGTGGAAGCCCTTGCGGTTGATGTAGGCCCTACCCCGCTCACCGGCTGGTGCTTTGATGTGTATGTGCATGCAGTCAATTGCACCAACTACCTCAGAGTATTCCGCTATTTGCTGGAAGAGATGCATATTGCTGGCCAATACCTCACGGGAATTGGGGAAATATACATGATCACCGACATGTGCTGACATGGCATTCAGGAACTGGTGCAGTACCCTGGATGCTGATGCCTGTGAAATCCCCATCATATCACCAGTTGGTCTCTGGAAGGTACCTGTTGCTAGTATTCTTAGGTCAACACATACCTTGTTTTCCACTGGGATGGGTTCCCCTCTGTTTATTCTGTGTGTGAGGCGTGGCCTGCACAGCTCAACAATTTTCTGAAGGAGCTCTCTGTCCACTCTATAGCACTCCACTATTTCCAGCTCATGTAGCCCCTGGTAGGTTACCCTGGGTCTGTACACTCTTCTCCGTCTCCTCACTGTGGGTTGCTCAGCAACATTCGCAATGGCACCACCTTCAGCATCTTGCACATGTTGCCTTATAATAGCAATGGCAGCCCCTAACATTTTTTGTCTCAGTTAAGCTTTTTAAGTTTTCACTTCTCTTTGTATACTGCAGTGTTGCAGTGTTTCTGAGTAGAACATGGGGGAATGTTGTTTGCAGAGTTTTAAGTGCTGGGTTGGGCTGGGCTGGGCTGGGCTAGTGTACTGCCTGTGTAATTGGCTGATTCTGATTGATTTCACCTGGAAGCTCTGCTAGTTCTCCTTGGTTAACTTCCTACTACTACTTTTCCTTCCTTTTGCCTTTCTGTTTCCACAGGGAGCAGTGCCGTGCAAACAAGCACAAACACACGCACACAAGTGCACACGCACGTACACAGCCTTACACAGGCTTACACAGGCTTAGGCGGGTACACATCCATGCACACAGGCTTAGACAGTCTTACACAGGCTTACACGGGCTCACACACGTGCACACAGGCTTAGACGGTCTTACACAGGCTTACATGGGCACACACAGGCATACACAGGTTTACAGGCGTGCACATGTGCGCACACAGTGTAAGCATCTTTGCAAGAAACTTTGGTGGTAGCCACAGCGTACGCCTTCGGTCTCTGGCTTTCAGTTCAGACAACTAGGGATAAACCTCTTCCAGTCTTCAGTAACTCACAGCAGACACATACCACTCTGCTCCAATGGGCTTACAGTCTTTGATACATACCCCCTCATGATGTCACCTATCTTCTACTCTGTTACTCCCCTAATCCTATTCTTATAGTCTAGGGACATGGTTCACATGGCAGGGAAAATTGGGATTCACTATCCTTATACTCATTTGCATAGGATTGCCTGCTAATGCTTGGCTACATCTCTCACACTGTGCTTCCCCCCTTAACAACAACTACTCAGTGGCCATGTTGTCTTCAGTCTGCCATTCACTTGCATGGCAGATGCATATTTGTATTAAAATGCCTATTTTTTAATTTTTATTTTTTTTTTTGGTTTTTAGAGCACCGCACGTTTGCGTGCTGCTGCGCTATGCATAAACATCGGAGATTGGGGGTGTAAAAATAATTATTATTTTTCATTATTTTGCAACACATATTAATGCCAATGGCCTTATATTTGGCCATTGGCATGCTTCCTCAACTGGATGCAGCCTTTATTTGGAGCTGTCATTGCTCTGTTTCGCTATTTGCAGAACGGTACTCCGTTACCAACAGAGTACATTTCTGCAGCTAACATTACTCTTACACGGACAGGTTAGTGCTTCCTGGATCGCAAATTTACCTCATTTGCATAGCTTTCAGCAGCAAATGAGGTAATTTGCATAGCCTAACACTGTCCGTGCAAGAGTAGCTTTAGAAGCTCTCATGCACGCCCCTACTGGCTATTGCTGAACTGCTCTGCAGACATATTGCCTGTCTGCAGTCTTACTCTGTTCTTACACAAGCCTTCATAAATTCGGCCCCTAGTCTTTGAGCTTTATTATTCCAGAAACATTTATTAGGATAAGCATAATTCTGCTATGATTATTTATATTAACTCAAGTAGTGTTCAACCTATATGTGTATTTTTGGTACAGCTTTGCCATTTGGTTGTTTCTCTGAGATGAAGGGCATATACAGCATGCAGAAAACACAGTTTTAAATTTTGAATATTTTTTTAGCATTTTCTTATGTGTTTCTATTTTATATATGTTGTATTGATTCTGTGTTTAGAATTGTGTAACTGCCTTTGCTTTGTTTACTATTTGGACTAGTGCATCCTTTGAGAAAAGCTATTGGAATAGTAGGATTTATGGAAATGGGTTTCAGGGTAATACTGTGGAAGCTTTAACAGGGGCTATTACTTCCTTTCTGATATTTCTTCCTACATGACTTAAATGTGTGAAGATGCAACTTTTTTAAAAAACTGGGCATTAGACACATTAGAAAATAATACATTGTCTTCTGAAAAATATAATCAGCTACCATTGCACATAATCTCATTTTTTTTTAATTAATGTATTTGTAAGCAGAAATGTGAATAGGTCATTCAGCCTTCCTTTTTAACTGTAAACCTCAAGGGCAATAGAAGATTAGATGCAAAAAATGAGAGTTTAGCATAACCATTCAACACTCAGTATTTGGAAAGGCAGAAGGGACCTAATAGTGCCAAGTGAAAATCCACATAAATATGGCGAAAGGGTTTACTATCACAATGTTGAAGTGGACTCGGTCGAATGATGGTATCATCAACCTATGTCCACAGAAGTCACAATGTCAAATTCTGACATTCTTAAAGTACCTCCCAAATTCGACCTCAGAAGAAGAGTTAACATGGGTCATGATAGGGACGAGATTTGTACTTCAGCAATGTCGAGTTCCACATTGTCACCGTTCGACCTCCAGACATCGTCAAAGTGGATTCGACCAAACCCACTTCAATATTTTGATAGCAAACTTAGGGAAAGTATGCAAACTCAATGCAGATCATAAGACAAGATTAGGACTGAGCCTGGTTCTGGACTGTGATCACAGTGCTGTCTAAATGAGGAAGTGATTCGGGCTCCTGGCCAGAGGACTGTAGAATCATTCAAGAAAGAAAAACAAAAGAGTTAGTACAGAAGAAAAGAGGGGTAGGATCTCAAGTCAGGGGAAGCAGAGCTACCTCAGAGAGTTATGAATGAACAGGTGGAGCTAGTTCAGGAGATAAAGATGAATCTAGGTAGGGGCAAGCCTTCTTTGAAGCATACTGCCATCAGTTCCCCACAAGCCAGGTAAGTACTACTTTATACATACATACATACAAATGCTTCAAGCATGAGCATTAAAGCCCTACTAGCTTGCCAATATGCCAAAACACTTTTTCCCATAATAAATGTCCAGGCTGTTCTTAAAGATATCTAAACTAGTACTTGCTTTAATGTAATTTGGTAGTCTGTTCCAAGCATCAGCTACTCTATCAGTGAACCAATTAGTACACTTCTCATTCCTATAGAATCTTCTACACAGGTTATCTGATGATACTCCAGTACTTTTTGATAACCCCAAACATTCCCAGTGGTAGTTGTCCCTAAATGCCCTATATACCTGAATAAGATCTCCTCTTAAATATCTGTAAGAGACACTGTACAAGTTCAGATATGTTAGTCTTTCATAATAACTTAGATTTTCACATCCATGGATGTCCTTAATATATTTCCGCTGTACTCTTTCCAGTTTATTCATGCTTGTTTTCCTATAGGGTTTCCATATTGTTATTCCATAATCAAGCTTGGGTCTAATGTAACTAACAAACAATGACTTCATTATGTTTGATTTCCTAGACTTTATAATTTTTTTTATACAACCTATAGTTCTATAACTATTATTAGCCAATTGGTTGATATGATTAGAAAAACTCATAGCTGAATCTACCCATATACCCAGGTCCTTAAATGAGTCTACAGTTTCAATCACTGTGTGCTGTATTAAATATTCACCTTTCAGTTTATGTTTCCCAAATCTCATATGCTTAGTTTTTGATGTATTTATCAACATATTATTCTCCTGTGCCCAAATGGTCAATTTAGTCAAATTATTTTGCAGACATGCCTTATCTGTAACACTTGTAATCAGTTTACCCAATTTCAGGTCATCAGCATATAGACTGTAGAACACCTCAGATGAAAAAGTAAGGTCTGAAAGATACAATCTAAACAAGTAAGGGCCTAGTACAGAGCCCTGTTGGACACCTTGACTGTAATCAAGGGTTTCAACTGTCCAGTTGGTGTGTGATACTTACCATGTCCTATTTGTAAGCCATGCAGCTATCCATCTTATCAACAGTACATCAATACCTAGTTGTACTAATTTATTGATCAGTGTTTTGTGTATGACCCTGTCAAATGCTAAAGTTAAATCTATATAAATCACATCACAGCACAATTTTTTATTCATAGCTGTTATTATATTGTTATAGAACATCATGTTACATGTGGTAATAGATCTATTTTCAACATATGCATGCTGATATATGGTTTCAAGTCCCAACCTATCCAGTTCTGACAATAACTTATCCAGTATTACCTTCTCCATTAATTTTCCACAACATGAAAGTAGACGTAAGGGTCTATATGATTCTGGGTTTGTTCTACTCCCCTTACCCTCGAAGACAGATTTAATAAATGCATGTCTCCAATCTTGGGGAATCTTCTCATATCTGCATGACCTAGTGAATAATAAATATAACAGCAGTATAAGGTCTTGCTTAAGTGTTCTTGGATCATTGTTACTTATTCAGTCTCCTCCCTGAGCTTTATCTTTGTATATTTGCTATAGTAGCAGGGGAATGCAAGCCATGGATGGCCCATAAGTGCTGTGTGATGCAACTGCCTGAGAATCTGTATAGGAAGATCAGAATATTGGCAATTCTTTTTTCAATGCATAAAAATATGGATCAGGCTAGCAACAGCTAAAAGACCACAAGTGTCAAGTGTAAAGGTACAATCCTAGTGGCCTGTATGGTACAGCAAAGATGCTGGGACAGTAATAAGTTCAGCTTCTTGCATGTAATGTGCAATCACTTGACTATATGAATTAATGACATGGTTAGCAAGAGATTACATGTTTGATCATATGAATTAAATTAGATGGTTTAGAAGAGTTAAAGCATTTAAGCACATTCCTTCTGAAGTTATAGATACCAAATGTTTGTATATTTGCAAGATTGCAGCATACTTGGCTTAAATGACCTGCTGCTTGCTACAGTCGTGAATGTCTGGGGTATATGAAAGAATTACAGAAGCCAAATATAAGGCTGCTAAAATATAAAACAATAATACGTGTGTTCTCATTGGGAAATTCTGTGTCAGACATGTACAGACCAGGTTTGGCAAAACCTGGACAGCAGTTTTAGGACTATGGGAATATTAAATAGAAGAAGCTGCTATCTGCTGTTAAAATAAAGTGGGATATTGTGATGTTTCTCCAGTGGAAGGAAACTATTTCAGGGAATACTTGCATCATATGGTGAAAAAATGTCTAGTCATGCCTGGTTTGAGATGGCTGAAATGGAATATTCCATGCATTGCCTAGACGGGCAAGGATATTTTAGACATGCTTGATATGGAAAGTATAAGGACTGCAACAAGCCATGTTTGGACCTATTTTAGGTAATTCTTTAAGCACATGGAACACAATATTGCAAGCCATGTGTAACCTGATATATGAAGATATTAAGGCAAACGTAGGTCAAGTACAACTAAATGAATATATAATAAAGAAAGAAGGTACAGCACATGGTACTGGACAGAGTGTAGGACAGCATGCCTAGAATATGAATTGTAGGTTACAAAGAGCCTCATAGCTGCTTACAAATGATCATGATAGTGTATGTCTGCTGTACTGTGTACATCTTTTGATGTTTGAATGGTATGCTGTGTTGTGTATATCTTAGATTATGTGTTCATAATACAAATGGGAAAAAAAGAACAAAAGAGGTGGGAGAGGAATGTGAGACTGAAAAGTCGATTTTACAACCAGAAAGTAGGAGGTATAGACTTTCATCTTCCAAGTCCAGCCAATCAGGCAAAATATTCCATTAAGCAGAAAGAAGGCAAAGGATGCAAGGTATTTTTGTCAGCCATTATATATTTTCTATCTGTTCCTTAAGCACTCATATACTTGAAGATCTGTAAGCATATGAAGAAGACCATAAAATTCATAGCATTCAATAATGCTTATGGATCATGAGCTCAGACATTGCCATGAAGATGGGAGCATGATTCAGATGTGCAAGTCCCCACACTCAGCCATCCTAGAAGAGGTTAAAGCAAAGTAGATTTTCCTAGGAAGTACAGTAGAACCCCTAAGGAAGGCAGAGAGGTGCAATAGCACAATGGATGGCAAGTGAATTACAGATCTGGATGTAGACAGCAGGCAAGTACTGTTAAAACCAAGTCTGCCATCTGCAAGCAGGCAGAGTTTGGAGGATGCAATAGAGGGATTTGATTCAGAAGGATGCAATGTTATAACTGAATCAAAAGTAAGGAAAATTAAGGGTTGGTGAGCCTGCAGAGCAATCTTGAGAGTCAGGAAGGGCTGTCCACATAGCAAATAACAGAGAAAGTTGGAGATATATTTTCAGAACATTGGAGAATGGTGATAGACACTAGATCAGTAAGGGGATAGCATACACCAATTAGACATAGAGACAAAAAGCTAAAAGTTAAACATGCTCCCTGGGGTCTCAAATAGAACATCTTAGGAAAAGAGTGAATTGACATATTTGTATTATTAGGCAAGGAAACAGCAAGTATTTTGGACAAGATAGGCCAGATGCTGAGGATGTGGCAGAAGAAGTGGCGGAGGCAGCCAAGAACCTTTGTAACTTGTTTCCAGCTTAGATTATATATATTTAATGGGGAATCTAAGAAATACTCTGCTGTAGTGTTATTTGATCATTAGTCTGACATACATTACAAAAAAAACAGAGTAAGCTGGTTGGCCAGTGATCAGCAGCTTAGAGAGCAAAACACAGAATGCAAGGCAGTCAGATGGGATGCAAACAGGCAAACAGGTTACCAGCAGCTTTAATAGAATAGGACAAACATTAAAGGTGATAGATCAGTTCTAGAAGGAACGAGTAACCATGCTGGGTGTGAATGTTTAACTATTTATTGATGCAAGTGTGTAAGTTTAGCCATGTTGATTACAGCTGTAGGGATGGGGACATGCAAAGCAGCATTTTTACAAGTCCAGCAGCCAAATGTGAAGTAGGCCAAGATGGGCAGGAAGGCACAATCCTGGTGAAGGAACTCAGGCATAGAGTCAAGCAAATTAATTACAAGAACACTAGGCAAGTTATATAATGAACTCAAGAGGATTGAGGGCACCAACAAAGTGGTATGGTGTCCCATAGCTAGGGAATGCTTTTGGTCTAAAAGGAAGTAACAAACTGGATTATCAGATATAGGAAGGATTTAATCTAGTTACAAAGTATATTGGGGATATAACATAATGTTATTAAAATGTCACTTCTCTTCCCAGGGATCATTGCATAATTTTTATGTGGAACCCTCAACATAATGTAGCTTTCAGATAATGACTGCACTTCAGATTCTTTCATTGTATGGATAGCATCAAACTTAGTGGAAAACGAAACACCAGTACAACAAATCAAGTTCCTAGATGTAGGTGATGATACTCTCAGGACTAAAACGACTGCATAAGGTATGGTGTGTGTGTATGTGTGTGTGTGTGTGTGTGTGTGTGTGTGTGTGTGTGTGTGTGTGTGTGTGTGTGTATGGGTCAGGCCTAAAAGGACTACATAAGGTGCATTGGGGGATCATCTAGCACCTATTACATTAATTATCTTTTCTATTTGTGCAGTGTTCAAGGAAGCCTACCTCATGGGACAGCCATTTGTCCATTGGTGTGACTACTGGCTGCAGATCAAGCACTGAACAAGAACACTTTAGTCCAACTCAAAGGAGATCACTGAACACTAATTCAGCATCTATAAAATAAGATGGGGCAATGTGTACCATAATGTCTTGCTTTTGAAAAACATTAGTTTGTGTCTAATGTTTGAATGATAAATTTGTGGCTAATGATTTTAAAACACTAGTTGCCCTAAAGGGCTAAATGTATTACTGGATCTGAAAACAGATTGAGAGCAATGTAAACAGTGACAGGATGTCTGATCCTGAGTATCACTTTGCAGCAAGCTG
Organism: Protopterus annectens; assembly: GCF_019279795.1. NCBI lineage: Eukaryota > Metazoa > Chordata > Ceratodontiformes > Protopteridae > Protopterus > Protopterus annectens. Next base: position 1,165,799,858 of record NC_056727.1, read on the forward strand.
AAATGTACTGGGCTTGTACAAACAATATATAAGACTAGATGGGTTGCTAAGCAATGAAGAAGTAGGGAAGTGCTAATGAGAAATGAAATGCTGCAGTGATGTACCACAATGATACTGGCGCATGAAACGCATACTTAGATTGAGAACATGGAGTGCATCTGTCAGACATTGGTTTGGATTTAAAGTCTGGACTTGTTGGAAGAACTATTGCAAGTAGATTGTGACTTGGGTGAAAGTGAATATTTAAGTAGGGTTCAACTGAATAGACTGTGTCACTAGGACTAAAGCTACATATAAAATGAGTTGGAACATGTCAAGATTGTATAATGAGGTACATGACATAAGAACAAACTCTGTCATAAACCCAGAAGGGTTCCATGGTGGTGTTACATATCACATGGTAAACAAAGTGAAGCATCCCAATTGCTTGGAGATAAATTACTAAGTTTGTCTTTGTCGGTCACCAGGGTTTCCAATAAAAAGGGAAATCCAAGCAAGGAAATTAGCATTTAGCTACAGCCAGAGAATTTCTTTTTTTTTTTTCAAAACAGGTTTATTGTTTTAACATATAAGAGAAATATCATAACAATTTTATACAAGTAATTAAAAATAGGTATTATTATAATATTCAACAAAACAACTAAAGTATTTACAAAGACATCCACTACAATCAGATCAATTAATTAAACTAAAATACCATGCTATTGAAATTAAAATTTTTTTAACAAATTTTGTAAATTATCCCATACAATATAATAAGATGTTTTTCTATTTGTTCTTGTCCTAATTGTGTTTATTTCCATATGGCACACTATATTCATAACATTTTTAAATTCATTGAACGAAGGAGGTGTATCTGAAATCCAATTTCTAGTTATTATTTTCCTAGCCACTGCTAGAATAGACCATAACAAGGGAAGCTTAACCTTTTAACACTTTGAGGTACAGGTGTGTTGAATAATATAAGAGATTTAGAAATAATGAAATTATCTGTAAAAGAGCCTGCAAAAATTCATTAATTGACTTCCAGTATTCTTTCAATTTTATACAATCATAAAACATATGAGCCCAGTCAGCATTAATTTCTACATTACATCTCTTACATAAATTATCTTTATTATTTATTTTATTCATCATCAAAGGTGTATAAAAGATCTATGTAAAATTTCCATGTATAAAGTCTCCAGACAATGGAAGACATAGTTCTATAAGCAGATTCCAATATATATTGTTTATCTTGTTGATTTGGTGGGTCCCCATTAATAGAAGTGAAATAATTCCAGTATGAATCTACACTGTAAAAGTTTCTTGTCTGATAATTTTATGTATGTATGAAAGTTTACCTTTATCAGAAACTTTATGTTGTAAATTTAATATCAAGTAATCAATCAGTGTTGGAATAGATTCTTTAACTGTTACAGACATTAGATCTATTTTATTAATGAGATGTTGTCTAAAGGTCTGAACCTCTAACCAGCAAGTTTCTCTTAGATCAAATTCTTGTTTTAAGAAATCTAGATTTTTAACTTTATTATCAGATATCAACTGATACCAGTACTTTAGATCATTATCTATAGCTAAATGAGTTCCTTCAGAAGTAGATGACAAAAGCATACCCTGAGTATACATTATAGGGAATACAATAAAATTCCATTCCCTATACTTAGGGTGCATGAATATAAAGTTACGATAACTAATAATAATATTTAATGGGTAACAAACCATATGTTTAGGTGTAATAGGTGAAGTACAAAATTCCTTTAGTAACCATAACATGGAGTTATTTACAATCATATTTTTATGTGTTAAGGAGATTTTCATGAAGTGCATACTAATTAGCTCCCAATAATCATTCCATTTTGTGACATATGACTGATCTATTAATAAAGTAATAACTTTTACAATAGAAGAGATAGTATATAAATTAAAGTCTGGAAAAGAAATACCCCTTGAGACCAGCTATTAGTATGTTTCTTTAATGCAATCCTAGGTCTATTAGGTGCCCATAGGAAATTTAACATTAGTGTATTCAGTTTCTTGATAATTATTTTTGTAGGTGGAAGTATTATTGATTGTATTAAGTATAAAATCTGGGGAATATTATCATTTTAATAATTGTAAGTCTCTCCTCCATAGTAAAAACATATTATTCCAGGTATTAAAAAGATTTTGTATATTAAGAAAACAGGTATTATAATTATTATATATAATAGATTTAATATCTTTAGATAGTATTATACCTAAATAAGTTATCTGACCTGAATTGGGTACATATTTAGTAAAATCACTAATGAGAATATTTTTTCGTGTATATATAGGTAGTATTTTAGTTTTTTCTTCATTGAATATTAAACCAGAAATACTTTTAAAATTCATCATGTTATCAAATAGAGACTGCATAGAAGAATTAGATCCTGTTGATGTAATTAGAACATCATCTACAAAAAGTTGAATTTTGGATGTTGTATTTTCATCTATTTCAAAACCCTCTATGTCAGTACTGTTTCTGATCAAATTAGCCCAAGGCTCCATTACTAAAGTGAATAATAGTGGAGAAAGTGGACATCCTTGTTTTGTACCTTTAAGAATGGGTATTTTTGTGAAACATATGTTCCTACCTTAATATAAGCCAACGTTCCTTTGTATAAATGCTCAATTAGATTTACAAATGCATCTGAGAAGTTTGTGCACTTCATTAAGGTAAACAGATAGTCCCAACTTACTGAATCAAATGCTGAACTTATATCAAGACTAATAAGTGTTAAATCTTTCTTTTTCCTATTTGCAAAATCTATTAATGTTAAAGTTCTTCTTATATTATCAAAAGTATTTCTATTTACAATGAAGCCTGTCTGATCTATATATATAATGCCGGAATGATTGTCTTCAATCTATCAGCAAAGATACTCATAAACATTTTATAATCAACATTAAGTAATGAGATGGGCGATATGAAGAACATCTAGTTGGATCTTTATTAGGTTTTAAAATTGGCGAAATAAATGTATATTGCCAAGATGGGGGTTATTAACTCAGTTTGGGCCAAAATAAAAACCTTATGTATTAATGAATATGTACTTTTAGAAAGGATTTTATATATCTCTGGTATAATACCATCATTACCCGGTGCTTTGTTTGATTTAAGCTTATTTATTTGTGTAATAACTTCTGTATATGAAATACTCTTGTCCAATAGTTTAATCTGTTGTTTATTAAGCTTTTTATTCATGTTTGTGGTTATAAACTCCTTTATTTTATCTTTAGGTTCCATGTTAATGTTATTATGGTTAATTTTGTGAAAGTGATTTCTAAATTCATCTAGTATTTCTGGTATACTAGAGACATTCTTCTTTTCCTTAGAGAAAAGATTTCTTTGATATGGTTTTGTTTATTCAACCTTTTAGTTTTATTTTTAAGTCTATGTAAGTATTTGGGGCTTATTGAATAAGACAAAAACTTGTATTTCTCTAA